>NC_091530.1:6812926-7128344 GCF_041682495.2 Bombus fervidus | reverse complement strand
ATATTCATAAAAAGTGTAAGAATACTTTCGTGACATATGTAAACGATATACAGCTGTATATCGCTCCGAATCACGATACTTTTAGCCCATTTTCTTTATTCTCGGTTGAACAATGATTGAGCGTCGGATATATCGGAAACAAGAAGAAGCGAGAATCTGCAAGTGTCAGCGAACGAGTCGGTTCATTGTCATCGTGTTACCGAGAATCGAACGAAGTCTGTGTACACAAACGTGATACGCGCACTCGAGTGTGCGCGTCTATCGACCAAACATATCGATATCGAATGCTCCTCGCGACGCTTTCAATGCATATTGGCAGAAACGTCGGAATTTAAACGTTGAAAATTCTTTCATATAATGCACACGCTATATATAGAAGGACTCGACGATACTAAAATGGAAAATTTCAAATTGGATTTGTAAACGTTACGTTTACTCTGCCACCTCACAACCTACCATTTTTCTACCATTCTTTGTTATTTCTTTTCAAACGTATAAATTTGAAATTATAACATTTTTGCATTATTATATATTATTATTACATATTATACATTATTTTATTTTTTAGATTCATAAATATTAAATATAAAAGATCAAGAAGACACAAAAGGATTATAAAGCAGAAAATTTGATTCACTCTACACATTAGGTTACACTGCATTTACTCTACTACTACATAATCTGTAATTTTTCTACCATTTTTTGTAATTTCTTTCCAAACGTACAATTTGAAATTTTACTATTTTTTTTAGCATCACTATATATTATTACAAAACTGAGCATTTTTATGCATTTATGGAAAATTTGAAGATACAAAAACGCATATAATATATATTATATGTAAAGATATGTGAAAATATTCAAAGTAGAGTACCTACTTTATTAATTATATTTATAAAAATATGAATTTTTATAAACATAATTAAGTCTAATTATTTTTATTGTGCATTATACATGGTTAGTATATTATACATTACTCTATTTTCTAGATTTGTACATATTAAATATTAAATATGAAGAATTGAGAAAAGGCAGAAGGATTGTAAAGCAAGAGATTTTTCAATTGATGGAAGATGTAGACAGATGGAAGTACTATAAATTCCGGACGAATAACGGCACCGGTTCTAGTGAATGCGAAGGTAGGCAAGTATTCCTTGTCTAATATTTTACAGTCTCCTCTTGTTCGTGTTTCTTTTTTCCTTTTTATAAGTGAAAATAACGGATTGGCCATAATTATGTTGGAACATAATCGGACACGTAACATCTTAAAATGCAACGTGTTACGTTAATTGCAATTAGTGGACTCGTTTAATCGTATGTAGTCGGACTTGGTTTGTGTAAAAATGTTATTAGAGAAACGCAAGCAAGATACGATATCTCTCATTAATAAAATCTGTCTGGAGATTCTTTGTTGTCTAAATTTCGTATTACACGCCAGTAACTAATGCGTTACGAAGCGGAAGCTAAAGCTTGCTACTTCCGGTTCGCGTTTCTTTCCATTTCCTTTCTGGTCACATATCCTCCTCTGTGAATTCTTACTGAAACGTCGGCATTTTTATGAACCAGGATTCTCATTCACTGAGTTTAATCTCACAAATTATATTTCCTTTAATCAAACAAATTTATAAATTTACGAATTTATAAAATCCTTCTACTATATTACACTATATTTATGTATTTTACCAAATTTTAAGAATTAAAAAAATTCATAAACAACAAATAAATTCATAATAAAAGTACTTCGTCATAAACTATTTTGCAAAGCATTTGTATGTATTACGTATATATATTCATGAAACGTAAATAATAAAATGATTTTAATGTATGTTGAAATATAATTAATAATCCATGCACGTTCCGTCGTAAGGGACTTGACAGAAAGACTCGTCATATGTTCATACATCGAATCCGGCACTCACGGTTCTTTTACATTTTACAGTTGTTGGAGCAGTGATGCACAATCGACAATACTTCGCATTTACGGTATCTAAGAGATCTCAAAATCTTAAAAATCGCATGGTAATTTTCATGTACAAGATTTGTCCTGTTCACTATGTGCAATATTATAGCAAAATGTAGTATATTCGGGAATGAATACAATTTCGCATATTTGACCGGCAGGAGTGTACAATTAAAAAAGCTTATGCACCACTGAAGCTAGAATGACTCATATTCGTCGGGCTCTCCCTTCCATTTCTTTCTGTGTTTTCGCTTCCACTTCGTTTTTTCCCTATTTACGTCGCTTATATTCGTTACTTTTAGGCATTTCAACGACTGTTTCGAACAGACGAAAATATCACTAGCCAAGAAGATTGTACATTGTACTTTTACATCGAAACTTGTACTTCAGAAGAAACTTGTACATTTCATGAAGCGGACTCACTGGTTCAAAGTCGCAAAACCTTTATCAGTACTTGAAACTGTTATGACTATGACACAATGCTTCTTGGAGTTCCATTATCGTTTGAAAGAAATCAACATTATTTATATTTCAAAGAGTAAGTTGCGTTAAATGTGTTACATAAAAGTTCTGGACCTACGATATTTTTTACAAGCATATTTTTAAAAAATCAAGAAACAAATTTCATTCTCTGGCAAAATCTAACATCTAAGTACTTTCTAATGAAGAACAGTACTCAATCTATCTTGAGAAGCTATTTCTTTCAAAATTTCTTATGATTATATTCATTCTAAAATTAGTTGAACATAGTCTAGTCCTGCAACAGGCAATAAGAAATATACACAAGTGCGATAAGACAAAAAGAACAGAATGGAAGAAATTACAGATTCAAGAAGGATGAGAAGGCACAGATATAGCGTATATCAGTGGCTCCAAGAGAACGTTTCAAGGGATACGTTCCAACGGTGGGTCAGCATCGACAAGGCTGTGTATAGGTCCTTATATGGTAGCCAGCCGTATGGCTGTATATAGAGAGAGCTCGAAAGAGGCTGAATACGCAACTGTGAAACACATTCGTGTCCTTTACGTATCCGCTTGTTGAATATTTCTTCTCTCCCTATCGTCGGTACACGTGTAGGAGTCTTGCATCGAGTGCACGCATACGAAAGCACCCACTGGTCTGCGTTATGCGTAACGGTAACAAAAGAAGAGGAGATTGCTTTAGTTGTACGATTAGCACCTTTGAGTATGTCCAATACATACAAATTAATCTTCTCAAGGTTAATTTCATTTTTCAAAAATGTATATAACTTTATGAAACAGAACAAGCCTTTATATATAATAAAGAGTCTCATAGTAGTGCCAAAATTAATGTAGTCTTATTCAAATGCTTGATATCGTACGATTTCGTGGCATGTTACAACGTTAAGTCGGTCGATTTCACAAAAGTCAAGAAAGCAACGGTAGTTCTCGATGATTCTAAAAGATATATCTCATTGGATTATCACGATACAACGAGGGGGAAGGGGAGGACTAAAAACGGCTTCAGTACGCCAGTGTCCGAAGAGAAATCACGATAAATCCTACTTGATCTCGTGAGGAGAAAAGAGGTCTGCAAGTTAATAAGGAAACTAGGTTGCTCGCACCGACGCGCTAGCCGGTTTGCAGGACGCGTCGGTGTACGCTACGCTTCGACGAGCCATGCTCATCGCGAGATTGAACACATCATATGAGACTCACGTTTAGCTGGGTATCTTGAAATCTCTGTACTATAATTACCATGAAAAACGTTTAGTACTTTGTCATAAACAACAGTAATTATTCGAATTTTGACGTCATTCATACATATCTTGTACATTGAACGTTTATAATATACATCTTTAGCTGAAGAAGATATGAACAGCTGCAAAGGGATCGCGCGCATTATTCATAACTTCTACGTAAGTCTGGTGAACGGACCGGCGTGTGTCTGGAACCGATCGACTGTAAACGCATCCGGTGGAATCGATAAGATCAGTTAATCGTCCAAAGGTTTCTGGGCAGACATTGTCGTGGGTTCGTGGTAAAGAGAGATCTTACGGCTGACGGCTAACGAGTTCGCGCGGCCTGCCAATTAACTTGGGTAATCGCGTTTAATGGAGGACCCTCAGTGGCGTATGCAGCGGTTCGTTTCTGAGCGGACTCGTGTAGCGTTTGGCTATTGCATTGACCAGTTAATGGTGCTGGTGGACTGCGCACATGCTTGGCCACCTACGTATACCGTCAAATACCCACGTAAAAGCGTGCAGCATGGCTAGAAAATGCGTTTGCTTGCGATGATTCCGTGTTGCGCTCGCGCTCCGAGCAAACGCGATACAAACGCCCTCTTTTTCTCTCTTTCTTCTTCTCTTCCTCTCTCTTTCGTGCAACCGTGACGGCTAACGAACCCTGGACGCGCGCGTATCGTATCGAGCGGTGGCGCGTACGTTCAGGGACGTATTACGTGTTACCAAGCGGCTTGTCCTGCTCGCAGACTTGAAAATACACTTCTTTTTGTCCTTATCGTATAAAATGAATATTTCAGACTCCAAAAGTATCATAGAAATTTCTATTGAAGAACCCTAATTTAATTTTATTAATCTAATTAAGCTATAGATTTCGATATATCTTCGTAATTAATAAATATTTAACTGTGTTTATAGTTGTACGAAAAGCAAGAATTCACCGCGAACGATGAAAGCCACGTCATACATTAAATTATACCGCTATTTCGACGTAGTAACCGATGCGGAAGGAATTCTCTTCAGCGGTCAAGATTTCGTGAACGAGTACCAAGGTATACACCGTGAATGAATAAAGAACTTTGAAGAGAACCCTCTGACCCAATCTTGATTGCAGATTGCTTTCGTCATTACGCTTCTGCATGACAAGCGACATCCCGATTGTGATACTTGACGAATAAGGGGTGATACAGTCGTGTTCGGAAGCCACTCTTTTCGTCAGGAACGTACGATAAATCTTCTACCATTTGTTTAATAAATTAACGATATATTACAAAAAATTTTTTTAAAGAAAATCATAACATTTTAAATATGTTCTAACATCAAGCTTCTTAATATTTTCTTTTTATTAATCATCCCATTATATTCTAGATTTAACTGTAGATTGTGTCCTAGGTTCTAGTCCAGAATCGACCTTGAGCGTGCTCGAAGAAGTCTTAGGATATTTCTCTTCCGGAACGTGAATGAAATAGCGGTGCGCGCGCGCCCCTTTGGGGCTGTCGTGTAAATATATACGTGTCGGTTTTATACATGTAGGGTTGCATCGGGGGAGCGGTCGACTGGTGGCAGACGGTTTCATCGATTGGCAATGCGGGGGTCGAAGAGTGGGGTATCTGAACTCTTCACAGCTATCTATGCGTACTACATAACGTATCGACGACCTCGGCTTTCATGGTCAATGGTAAAAAGGTAATTTTTTAATACATCGCGTGGGATTCACCTCGATCCTTATTCTTTTTCCACTAATACGCAAGCATTTGTAGATATCAGAAGTATATATCAGAATTATTAAAAGGCATAGATGTAAAATACGTGCTATTGGAATACATTATAAAAATGTATTTATTTTTAGGTAAATGACTGAATTTTATTTAAAGAAAATTTCTACTAGAAGTATGGATTTTTCATCGGATATTTATTTAGTTTGGACGCACTAAATTGCAAATACATAGATACAAGTTATCATATTCGTTATGTTCAAGAGTAAACCGATGTGTTATACGTATGAGACATCGCAAATAAAAATTGCGTCTGCTATACAAATCGATAAACAGAATTTCTAGAATGTTTTACTTATTCGAAATATCTGCTCGTTTGCCTTGAAACGAGCCAACTTGTCCGAGACATGATAAGATGCAAATACCGCTGGATTCTCCCTTATGAAGATACCACGCATGAATATGTGTAGATTTAATTAGAGAAAAATGTAATTTGTATTGCATGTACTGCAATGTAATGAGTCCACCAAGGCAACTATTTATTAAAAAGAATATTTGTTTCATTGTTGTTTTACTTAAAATAATTACTTAATTACTATTGTTTGTTTCCAAATATTTTCAAGGGAAAAATTAATTTTTCCAGAAATCTAGCTCCCGATGAAAGGTAGTAAATACTTGCGTTTACAAGGACAAAAGCGTGCTTGCCAGTCGGCAACCAGAAGCGCATTCGTGTGCCTGATGCGCGGCGGAGTGCATCTGTCAAAACCACGCCCTTGTCCCATCCTATCATCCTAACGGACTCACAAGAGCCCAGCGATAAGTACTTACTTACTTAATGGCCAATGCTTCCAAAATTCGTATGATTCATTTATCCCAAGCTTAATTACTATTTTAAATGTTTACCGGCATATACAAAAATATATTTCTACGGATTATAAAGTGTGTAAAACACGAAGGGTGGTAATAATAATATTTCTTATTTTAGATATTCAAATATCGCAAAAGTATAATAGTACTTTATACAAGACGCTACGATAAAATATTTTAAACGCCTGCTATATAAAAGAAAAAAAAAATGAAAAAATTTATTGTTTCGTATTAACGATTCAGATTCGTAGGTGTACAGAACGCGTATGGAGATTTGACCACACCCCTCCATTTTCGATCGGCGAATAATGAAGACGATCGATATCCTCAAAAGTATATTATCCTTATGGCGATTTCCAAGTTCAGGCGCAGGAAGAATGATTCGAGTGACTAACCAATACCGATCGTCTTCGACCAGTTTTCGTCTTCTTAAAAAACATGCAAGTATACACACACGATACACGATACCGCCTTTCTTCGAACGGCAACGAAGAAAGCCGGTTCGCTTTGATACGTCAACGAAAATATCACCGTATGCTTTTTTATACACTTGAAAGCGCATGCAATTTAGATGATCGTAGATAGAATGCATCGGCGGCAAAGAGCACTGACCTGTCAGTTGTCACTTAGAGAGATAGGCAAGCGCAACACCGTCCAGCCAAACGTTCAAGGGCAGGATGGAGGCAGTACACTGACTGACCGGCTAGTGATTCCACGGGACGTAACACCAGGTAACACCGGCGAACCACTCTTCCACTCTTCCTTCTGCCGATCCTACGCTCGCACCGTTCAACCCCACCACAAATTCAGACCCCGAACGTTGGCCAATCACGCACCATCATTTCACTCCCGCTCACTACTAAATTCCTCCTTCCATCCATCGAACACTTCCTCCAATGGTTTCCTTGACCGTCATCGGGAGGGTGGCTGACTCACCCTTCGCGACAAGTATGATTTTGCATTCGATGCACGAAAAAGTTTCATGTTTTTTAAGCGTAAACTCGCTTTCACTACTTTTATTTCGTTATTAGATTATGTTCTTTTTCTTCGTTTAGCAATCATTTATACGATGGATATTATTCCTGGATAAATTGGAATAGCAGTCGCAAGCAAAAATACCGAAGAAATGCACCGTTGCTATTTCTGGCACAATGGAAAGGGAGCAGGGCCGAAGGACGTTCTAGGGGTTGACGAGAGCTGGAATGACTCATCTTCTAGTTATCCCAGCTGCGCGTCATATGGCAGTCCCGTTGGGTGTTTCTAGCACTTCGAAATAGCCCGGTATATTCGGAAAAATTGACTTATTTAAAGGAAGAGCAATACCGTCCATTACGACGCTTTTCAATAAATGTTTCGTCTTCTAGTTGGATCAAATAAGTATTAATTATAAAAATGTATTGAAGGAAAGGAAGTATTCCTATAAACTGAAAAATATCATATAAATTTTATTATCTTTTATGAATTGAATTTCTTAATTAATAGTTCGAAACTGTTTTAACTATAGAGTAAAATAAGCCATAGACGATATGCAGAGTAGCAGTATGCATTGCTAGTCATATTAAGCATAATAAAATACATATGTACTTTAAAAACATTCAAAACGAAAATGATTTTGAATCTTTTGGTTATTCAAATTAAATACATATATATATAAATTTTAAAGGATTTTACAAGATATAGGATGTTATTTATTCTATTGTTATAATTAATAGTTAATTTTTAAAAAATAGATATATACAATATTCACCTAAATTACTTACTTAATTAATTATATTGGAATCGGTAAATCTTTTGCAACTAATACTAAAATTTGATCAGTATTCAAACACCAGTTGGCTATATTCTTTGATACTTTACACCAATTTTCACCATGATGGGGTTCTGCAGCAATGCATCTTTTCTTTACATCTTCTTGTTGCTCTTCTGTACCGTTTAGAAGCTCAAATTTGTAGAAATATGCCCACGCGTCTCCCAAATCTGGATCTATCTTCACTGTTCGATTGAACCAGTCACGACACTTCGAAATTTTATGTTCACACCAGAATAATCTATGAAATAATTATTATTAATAAAATAATAAAAAAGAAGATTTGAATAAAAAATTATTAATAAAAGATTATTCAAATAATCCGTGTGTCATTATATAAAAATATAACAAACCGTCACTCACTTAGATACTGCAAGAAGCACGTGTGGATCATGCTCGCACTTTTTCAAAGCATCAACGCTTTTAGTTTTCCTCTGTGGTCGAGGTTCCATAAAAATTGCCTCTGCCCAAAGTAAACCAGACGTTGGACATTCTTGAAGTGCTTTTGCCATAAGCGTATTTGCCATATCTCTAACACCACCAGTTTTTAATTCATTTCTGATAGCTTCTAACCACAACTCTGGGTTCTTCGGATTTTTTAGGCGAGCCTTCTCCAGAACTGACCTAGCTTTAGTAACTTGACCCTTTCTGTGCTCTAATTGTGCTAATAAACGCCATAGTGGAATAGAATTGGGACATTTTTTTATCTATAAAATAAATAAAACTAAAAGATTACTTCCTAACTAAAAATGGATTAATAAAAAGAAAGAAGAGAATGCTTACAGCTTGATTGTATGTTTCCAAGGCTTTGTCCAAGTTTCCTTGCTGTTCTTCGATCTGTCCTTTCATTAGCCATAGTTTCGGGAAATCATCGAATGCTTCTAGAGCTTCTTTCAGAAGCAGTAAGGCTGCGTCGAGATTATTTAAAGCCCATTCTAATTTTGCGCTTTTCATCATAACTCTAGGAGTTGGTGCAGACGCTCTTGCTTTCGCGAGCAACCGTCTAGCTCTTTCGTATTCAGAATTTTCTGATTCTAGCTTCACGGCTGCTAACCAAATCTCCTCCGAATTTGGATTTGCTTGAAACGCAAGTGATAAAATACCTCTTGCTGCTGGAACATCACCCTTAAAATAGAATATAACATTACACATAAATTATAAAAGCACTTTCGTGAAATTTTATTTTTCATGAATTTTACTTACAGCCAACCACTTTGATTTTGCGCCCATAAGCCAAAGTACTTCACTCTTTGGACAGTGAGCAACTGCTCTTTGAAGCAAAGATTCTAAAGACTCTCGCGTTCCATAAGTTTTTTCAAAGTAAGCTGCGCGTAACCAAATAGATTTCTTACTAGGGAATGTCGATAACGCATAAGCGTAGACTGCTCTAGCACATTCTAGTGCCCCTTGTTGAGCGCACTAAAACAATAAATGCAATAAGTAATTACTCATATAGCTATAAATACAAATATAAAATATTACGGTTTCTGCGTCTTCCATCCATGTATGTTTCCTGTCTTCTTCTTCCACTCCGAAACCAATAATTGCTTTAACAATAACTTGACATGTATGTACTGCTCCAGCTTTTTCAGCCTCCATAGCTTCTTTAAACCAGTGTTCTCTATTAATTTCCACTCCGTTCGCACTCAAAGAAGATATCGCACGATCGATAATTTTCTCTACCATATGTTTATTCCCGTTCGCTTCTTCCAATTTTGCGGCTGTTGTCCAGATTTGTCTATCTGTTGGAATATTTTCTCTTGCTTTGTTAAGAACTTTCCTAGCATTATCATAAGTTTCCAATCGAGCAAGAGCAAGCCATAGATCTACACTGGTTGGACAGCATTCGACTGCTCGACTGAGCAAAATTCGTGCATCTTCTGGTTCTTCTAATTCCACTGCAGCTTTCCATAATCTCACTGAATTTGGAATATGCTCTAATGCTTTGCGATATACTCTTCTTTTCGCTTTTGTTTCTGTTTCTAAATCCGCCGCTTTTATCCAAATTCTAACAGACGTTGGTATGTGCCGTACAGATTGAGCAATTACAGCTTTAGCTGTATCTGGTGGCTGCAGCCTAGCTGCTTCTAACCATAAATCTTCTGACGTAGGATTCACTTCACAGCCTTTCATTATTAAATTCCGTGCAGCTTGCACTTTCCCGGTAACTTCCTCTAAACGAGCAGAAGCGATCCACGCTGGTGGATGATTAGGATTTGTCTCCCTTACAGATTTTAATAATAACCTAGCTTTCTTAATATCACTGAAATTAAGAATAAATATTAAGTTCATTGAATTATAATTACCATTAAGATACAATTGATGTTTCTTTAACTCACTTGATATCACCACCATATGTTGGTATCATACTTTGCAAATCTGTGAGATAACCCTTAGGATCAACAACAGTTTGCCCTTCTACAGAATCAGAAACTTGATTCAACTTGACATTCATTAAAGTATTTCTAGCCTGTCCAATTTTTCTTAAATCTAAGTCTCCCGTTGGTGTTAACATTCCAGGTGTTGCTACACCAGGCATCATTGATGCCAAACCACTCGATGGATCTATACTGGTAGATGTTTCGCCTCCTAAATTTCGTGCAAGGACGGAATCCGGTAATGGTGTAAATTTTTCCGCCCGTGGATTTCGTTGCTTTCGATTTCTAGCGTCACCGACTTCTGGAACATTTTTCCATTCTTCCTCGGCTACATTTACTAATTCCCTTTTCAAGTCAGAAAACTGTTGTTGTATTTTAGGACGTTCTTGACGATACCTTTCTAACTCTTCTCTAAGTCTTTTTTCTCTGTATTCTTTACGCTTTTCATCCATTCGTTTGTCAATTGCCTCATAAATAGCATCAGCTTCTTCATCATCTTTATCATATGGATCCTGCAATATACTTAATCATATAATAAATTGAATCATATAATTATAAATATTTAATAAAGTGTTCTTTCATTGACTAACTTTACTAAACAAAGATCCTCCATATCCAGAAAATTCATCATAATTAGAATCATTCAAATCCTCTTCATCTTCTTCTTCTTCTTCTTTTTTCTTTGTTCTTTTTGTTGGTGGAGCATGTCTATCATCCCTACAAACAAGATATGAAACATTGATACAAAATACTTCAATAAAAGGGGAAAAGCTGGAATATAATATAATACTTACGAAACATCGTTAGCATCACGAGCTGGACCGATATCAGATCTAGTTGTAAATCCAGTAGCTCTGAAAAACAAGGTGTTAAAGCCATATATTAATATTTTATTTCATCAAAAGGGGTTAGGTTAGCTAAATAACATTGCTTTTTATATATTACCCTCTTCCAACACCAGCAACATATCCTAAAGGTGCCGGAACACCCAAAAAATGTTTTTTGTTTCTCGTTGATAACGAAACCGATGGACCTGCCATTCTAACTTTTTGTTGATCTACTTATGTAAACACAAACAAAATTCTTTTGTACACCTAACCTCTAAATGATACAAACGCCTGCTTCAAAAGGTTGTAAGGTGACTTCTTAATGCTAGATGGCACCTTGAAGAAACTAACATTTAATAGGGCTAAATTTATCATAAAAAAATAAACTGTAGATAAATAATTTTTAATAGTTTGATTACTTTATGTTACAGTAGTAAAGTTGATTTACGCCAAAACACTACATAATAAAATAAAAATCCAGTACAATATTAAATGTTCTCTTACAATTTTGCTAACCATTAGACATATAACATAGAAATTTACAAAATGTACATAATCAAAAATTCTTTGAGCTTTGTAATTCTATGGCACAAATATAGTTACAAGAAAGATTAGTTACAAGATAAATTATTGAAAGTCTCGGCATTAATTTATTAACCGTTTGAGTTCCAAGCAGCGCAATCGTGCTGTTTAGATTTTGTGTTGAAAACTCTTAGTACATTTGAACGCTACCGACGACTGACGGTATTTTGTATTTCATTATTATCTTCCCAATAATTTTTATTGAACAAAACTTGAAATATTTATAAACTATTAGTACGCATATATAATAATATAGATATATTTCATAAAGTAACAAATATGACGAGCGCTATTGCGCCGCTAGTTGCGCTGTTTGTTGATTTTTCGACTCAGTTTTTTCAATGACCCCTGGGACTCAAACGATTAAACTAGAATTAAATATATACTCTAGGTTCATAATGGGAATTACAGGTCATTGCAAACATACAGTTTAATATGTACATAATTTTGTTCACAATTGTTGAGCAGTCATGTAAAATATTACTATACCTATTATACATATTAAAATGCCTAAAATCCAATATTTTCTATAATTATTACATGTCTCATTTTGTAATTGTTTTTTATCGAATTTATCCTTTCCCTTGCGACGGGGTTTAAATTTTCGTTCAAATTTCTCTATTTCTTGTTGATTACGTATTTCTTCAGCTTGCCGCTTTTGTTCTAATAAAGCAGCTTCGGCTTGACGTTTTTCGTTTATTAGTTTAGCACAAATATCATCGCATTTTATACAAATTTCCTCTTTCTGCACTACGGAACAGATAAAATCTTTCTTAATGCGTCTGCACACGCAAAACAGCTTCACCTTCTTGGTGCATTCCTTTTCATTCTTGCATGGACCAGAATGACAATCATTTATACATCGATGTCCACAAGGATACTGAAATGGAACATAATTAGCACATTTAACATTATAGTACATTTACTAGTAATTATATATATAATATATAGACTGATTATTAATCTATGGTAATACATAATTTAATTACATTTTTGGGGCATTGATTCCCACATTTGAACAATTCATTACGTCTTTTAGCTTTAGCCGATGTTAATTCAGAACATCTATGATATAAAGTGCTTATACCACAATGGCATGAAATTTTAACTAATTGTTTGCAAGGGCTACATGGTGCAGGATGACAAGGTTCTGAGCATAAATGTGTGCATCCTTGTGGTCGTGGAAGTAAACATGGTTTTTCACACTCCATACACGGGGTACTATTCTTATTTTCTTCAGAAGATAGTATTTTATGACAAATCAATTCGCATGTATGATTCGTGCATAATAACATTTTCCCGCAAAATCTTCCGCAAGACGTAGGTCTAGCCATGTGACAAGGCCATGGACGCGTTTCATGTCCTCCTAAACATGTAACTTGTACAGAAACTTCACATGGTGGACATGGTAATGTTTTTAGCTGATAAGTTTCCTTTTGTATGTCCCATGGTCCTGCTGGTTGTGTCTTTATGTCATTTTTGCTCACCTTTAGCCACACTTTTGTGTGGCAAACAGCTACACAAGAATGACCACATCGTTTATATACCATGCTGCAAATCTTTTTGCAAGGTGGACAGTGACCTTGATGGCATTTGTGAGTTTCTCGTTTGAGATGATGACAAATCGGAGGTATTTTACATGGCTTATTGCAAGATGGTGGCTTGATCTTTTTTACCATGCCACATGGTACTGTTATCTTATTATATCCGCATCTACATTGAATAATGTCAGTTCGTGCGCACGGATAACAAGGGCCGCTATGACAAGGAGCAGCACATTTGTGTTTGCGGCAGTTTAAAACATTATCGCATACTTTTTCGCACACGTTATATGTGTTTTTAATCAAGCAGTCGCAGCACTTCTTATTACACGAATGTTTTCCGCATAACCGCATTTGCATGCACTTTTTATTGCAATGAAATTCTTTGCCACATGCAATTTCTTTCTGATAGCTGCCACATCTACACGATTTTGTGACTACCTCTAAACACTGCCCGCAACGATCTGTATGACATCTCATATTACAATAATGCGAACCGCAATCTAATAATTTTCCACATGTATCTCCACATGTGGGTAGCTGTTCTTGTTTGCAAGAAATAGAATAACGTTTTTTCCCACACGGACATGTTCTATTCTTCTCCAATGGACAGGGTCCACAGTCGCCAATTAAATGACACTTACTTTGACATATGTGAACATTACAAGAGAGAGGTCTGCCACAAATTTTATTACAAGTCCATAGACCTTCAGAGCATTGCTTTAATTCTTTGTTACTCTTACAGTGGCATTCTAGTGATAATATTTCTGGACAAGGAGGACATTCCCCTGAGTGACACACTTCTTTGCAAGTGTGTGAACATAACTTATACTCTTTGTTACATTCAGTACCACAACTCCATTCTTTGGCATTGCATCGTCGTTGTTGAGGCATCTGTTTGCCACAGTAGCATTTAATAGATACTGTCTTTGCACAAGGAGGACATGGTCCAGGATGGCAAAGCAAAACACATTTGTGACCACATTCTGGTTGCAGCAGTTTGTCGCATGTTTCTCCACAGGAATGTGGAATATTCCATGGACTATATGGGGGATCGATCGTTTTTTTACAAAAGCATTTATAATTACGAGGAATGTCATCTTGATTATATTCCATACGACATTTTGGACTAGAATAATATTCATATATAATATGTAAATGAATGTATTATCAATATACATATCTGCAGAACATTTTAAATTATTTCTTACCATGCCCATATTGATGTGATACCTTTCTCGCGTTTAACATTCAAACTATCCTGTATCCAATGCAAAATGCAAGGCATATGTAGGAAAGCAAAACACTTGTTACAATTCCAAATCTAGAACATTAACATAGATTGTAATACAAAATGTATAACAGAGTTTATATATCATAAGTTTATATAATTTTAAAAAAACATACTGAATCTGTTCTTTTTACAGTTGAAATACATATTAAACAAACAGCATTGCCAGATTGAAAAATATTAATTAAATATGATAAAATTTTTTCTGCGTCTGCCTCTTTGCCTTGATAGGCAGATATTACTTTTTCAACTATATTTTGTATATCCTCTTCATTTCTATCATCTTCTTCCTCACTCGAAGATTCTAGATAAGCATTTGCTTCTAAATGTTTGTTAATTGCTATTTTATTTTCTGCTTGAGCTTGTTTAAATTTCTGCATCTTTATTTAGAATTTTATTTTACTCATGAAATATGTAATAACTTTATCCTGTAATGATGAAACATAAAACTGTATACAGAGATACAATCAATGATGTTAATATTACAAAATATTAATTAATATTACAAAAATGGAAAAAGAACATATTTTTCATATATAAAATAATAATTTGTATTTACCTACGCATTCATTTAAGTGAAGAAATATTTAACATGTAAGTAGCATATCAATCCCGCGTGAACGATATATTTGAGAAAACAAATAAAGTATTTTTTTTTAAATGAATTACATTCGAGTTATTCAAAATAACTGCCATATTCTTGCCACGCATTTCTTTATTACACAGTTAAAATATACAAACAACTCGACGATACATTTATTGGTTATTTTGTGGAAAATAATAGCATAGATAGGAATCAATCATTAACGATGCAATCACTGATATCGTAAATTACATTTGATTGGTTAATTCAAACGAGATAAACGAATCTATCACTCAAAGAGATATGTTTTATGATTTAACGAATTCAGAAAGATTCGCACAGCGGTGTCTTCCAATAACCTCTTTTTACTAAAGTGTATGGTTTGATAGTCATAATGCTAAACAATTTACTCAATTTACCCAGTTTACTTAGAATTATAACCACATATGATTCAAAATTAATTCAAATTATATTTACTTTTTTGTAGTAAGTTATATGCAAAGCAAAAATCCAGCGAATAAGTTACGGAGGATATATGAAAATTTTAATCATCATATCATGATAGCACCAGATTCATGATATTTAATTAATGAAAATCAAATTTCATATTCTACGCGATTAAGATTCTGATAAAAATAAAGAGCAACATATATTATGACAGTAAAACTACAATGGCAGAAGAATTTATATGAAAATTATGGTCTACCGGATAATTATACGGATAGCTCATTCTTAGAACAATTACGCAAAATAAAACCAAATAATGTAACATTAATCGAAGCAATAACTTTCGGTGGCAGCATATGCATTCAGCTAAATATTGTCATTCTTTTTGTTATTATATTTATTTGGTTATACAATGAATGGGCCAGCCCTGATATCATATTTGTATTTGGTGTAATATTCACAATATTGGGTTATTTTACATATTGTTTGAAAGAGGCAAGTACTTTAATAGAGTTCACAAAACATGTTAGAACTGTATTGATTTTTCTTACATTTGGATATATTTTGTCACCTGTTTTGAAAACTTTAACGGATACCATCAGTACAGATACAATTTATGCCATGACAATATTAATGTTCTTAGTACATTTAATATTTAGTAAGTACGGTCCTTTACAGATCTCTTTGTCCGATTCTTTGTCCATAACATCTTCAATATTTGGTTCTTTAATGCTAGCATCCAGATTGGCATCTCCCTTACATGCCTTTTCTCTTCTCACTGTATCTGTTCTGTGTTTTGTTTTATTACCATTTTTAATGCATAAATTAACTAACAAAATACTGATCTCAAGTCTTTTAACATTAAATACATTATATTTTCTTCTACTAGTTTCACAAACTCTTTCTTATGTATTTATTGCAACTATAGTATTTTTACATTTTATTTGCCCTTATTGGTATGTAAGATGCCAGAAGTATAAGGATAATATTTATGGGCCATGGGATGAGGCTGTTATTACTTCTTAGAAAATATTTAATATATTTTCTTCTACTTATTGTAATATATGGAATTGTAAATTTAAAAAAAAGGCATATTATAAATATTTATTATTAATACACAACATAATTTTAATATAGCAATAAAACATAACTATGAAAATGTATTTTACATATATATTATTGTGCTTAACAAAATTGTATTTCAAAATGATGTACATCAACAATTTTCTAAATGTTCAATTATAATTCGAGAATGTTAATTAATAAAAGCATGAAGGTACTTTTTTAAAGTAAATTGTATTTCTATATAAATCATTTATTGATAATTTGTATCTGTCGAATTATTATAATAAATACTGTCTACAAAAGTTTTGGCAGGTGTTCGTAAATACACAGATTTGTAAAAAAATATGTTATAAATTCGAATTATAGACTGGATGTTATTGTACAATTATAAACTGTAATAGCCTTTTAATTCTTCTAACAAGGGCTTCAACAAAGCTGTGATCCACCGTATTTTTTGCATATTCGTTATGTGTATCTAATAATTGTGTAATAAAGTTATCTGTAAATGTAGAAACAAGACCTTGTTTTAATTCCATTAGAGTTTCTGAAGATGCTTTCCATGCTACCATATCTTCATCTATACCTGCTGGAGATACTAAAACAGAAAAATTTTAAATATTTCATTTAATATTTACTTAATATTTGAAGAATCATTAATTATATTGTACCATTAATAGATGTCATATTACCTTGCATTCGGCTGTACCGTGACATTACTTGTATCATATAGAAATCCAAATGGCTCCACAGAATATATAATGCGTGTTCTATTATTAAAGAACAATACTTTATAGTTTGACGTTTTTCTTTCACCCACCGATTCAATCGCTGTTCCACTATTATTCGTTGTTTTTGCACATCGAGTTCCGCTTCCTCTTCGGACATATACTCTTTCAATTCGGTTGTACTCATTTCTCCTATCATTGCCGACTTGCTAATGAGAGTATCAATGTGAGGTAATTCGGTGTGCAATAAATTCGTAACAGATACAAGTTGATCAACGATCGTTCCTAAATGTACTCCGCCAGAAGTGTCTTTCATTCTGTTTTCCCTTCCTCCTGGTTTCAGTGTTAAATGAGGCTCAAACAGCACATTCCTTATTTTTTGATCCATTCTACTATGTTGCATCTGATTACGAGTGTATAGCATAATATTTGCAACTATTTGTACGCAAGAAATATGTTGCTGGTTTGCTTCTGTTTTCTCGTGGCATAAACGAACAGGAGCGGGCTGTAATTGAAATTTATACAACAGCGACAGCATTAATCTTTGTAATTCATACAAATGAGCACGAAGTTCTCTCATGCCACTAATGTCTCCTAATTTACAGTCGTCGAATTCAGATCTAGCCAATTCGTCATCTACCAGTTTATACATATCAATATTTGCAGATCGGGATATTACACCTGTAAGACAGGCGATCTCTTTCAAGAAAAGTGTATTCGCTTTTGAAAAGGCATTTTGTAGTATTATTTTGACAATATCCCCGTGGCTCTGTAGAAAGCCACAAACTTGTATGGCACACGACTGGTTTTCTGTTCCCAGAGTAGTAAGCAGAGCATCGCAAAGGTACAAAGCTGGCAAGAAGATTTGCTGATAACGCTGACCAATGGAGGGTATGAAAGAATAGTCACCTCCTTCAAATCCTATGTGAACATCGGGATGTCGATCAAATACAATCATATTTGACATACATGATAAGATCCTATTTTCTAAAAGACTCTCAGCACCCAATCTTGTAGAGGCCATTCTACAAAATGTTGCCATTTTTGCTTCATACAAGTATAGTGGTCTTAACGTCTCAGGTTCGGGTTGTAGCATACACCGTAACATATTATCAGATTCTAAAAGACTGTCTATCATGTGCTTTAAATATCCTCTGCTAGCTAAATAAATGATCCAAGCATTGTCGTAATCTAGCTCCAAGATTTTGTCTAGACAGGACAATGCTAACATTTTACAAACGTCATGACCACCTGAACAATTATGGCATAAAATGTCCATCAATTTATTTCCAAAGCTATTTATCACTTGTATCGTCGCGTAACGATGAGAACGTTCTTGAACAGGCATTACTCTGTTCACTGAACTATCTAATTGACTAACGTACATTAAATCAATGATGTTCGTACTTTCTGATTTTTCTAAACCGACCACACAGAGGAAATTTAGCAATGCTGCATATAAATGGGTTATTACTTTCTGTGAGGAAGCTCCTGCGTTCAAGATCCATTGCAGAATATGACTCAATATGATCTTCATCATCGTTGTATTCGAAGGCGACGAAGGAAATGATTCGTTATCTATTTGCGTGAGGAAACTGTTTCGCAAATGTACCAGTAACATCAGAACTGTTCCAGATACTAAAGTCTTTATCTCGCTTAAAGCTTCGCAAGACGTCATTTTCTGTAACAAATCGTGGGATAGATTTAACAGCAGATTTTGTTTCTGTGGTGTAGGAAGTTGTTGATTCGTTGCAACACAGAACAGTATTTCTGTTGTTTGACACCAGCCCTCTACGAATTTGACAGTGGCATAAGATAAAAGCTTTGTTTGATTCTTTTTCAAAGCGTATGTCAAAATTTTTTGTACTTCTTGTTGCATGAGATTGCGCTGAGTCGCTGTTGCACTACTTTGAGTAACAGCCAATTCTTCTGTGATAAGAGAATGTAGCTTTCTTATGTCTATAAGTCGAGGGCCTCCTATCAATGTAACTGGAACGCTACATCGTCCTAAAACCATCTCTACTTGTGATGGATCAAAAAAATCTAGAGATAATGGTGATTCCAATTGAAGCTGAAATTCGATATAATGCAGAAGATCCATTAGAAGTTTCTGTGATGGCACAATTTGCCCTTGTTCTTGACCAAAGTTTCCAACTAATCGTTGAACCAGAGAATTTTGTAAGCTTCCACCAGCGACACGTAATTCAATTGCGGCTATCTTTAATAACCACGACATACAACCAAGCTCTGTTGCTTTGTTCTGTCCCTCAAATGGTAATTTCGTGAGATGTCTTTGTACGAAGTCTTGATTTACGCTAGTTCGCAAAAATCTCAATACAGGAACAGATGTCTTGTTATTTACAGCTAACGTATGAAGGAAACAATAGCAAGCTTCTGTTATTTTGTCACGGCCACGTTCAAGAGACTGCTCTAAAATTCCTAATATTGAATGCAGACATGTTCGTGGGAAGCCCAGAATACCAGGTTGCTGTAGAACGGTTTTTCTAATATCTTTGGTAATCTCAAATCCTAACAGGTAGTGAGAAAGATTTGGTGTAGGTCGTATAATACTTTGCATCATCAAAAGCAAAATACGTTCTTTGCAGCTACCAGTATACTGCTTTTCGTTTTCCGTATCTTCATCGAAAGTTGTATCTGCATCTAAGCATTCCACGAAACCGTGCCTGATATTTGTGGCTAAAGTAGGAGTAGCTGTAAACGTAGAAAGCAATTCGGAATCTGCTCCTGGTTCGTTGGTCACTTCATGAATAACTCCGACAGCATGAAACGCGTGTTGTGGAAGCCAAGAACTATATGAAACATATTTAGCAACATTGATCATATAATCAGGCTTTTTGGACTGTGGATCCACCTCTAAAAGTAATCTTGATAGTCCGGTCAAAATTTTGTTTATCGATTTTGCAGCGGCTAATTGAGCCATATAGTTGTGCTGCGTTTTTAATCCTCTTTCCAATATTTCCAAACAATACAATGTGCCGTTTTCAAGATTCTTTTTAGCAGGAAACTGTTCATAAGTATCAAAATGAGTACAACCTTTATCAAGAATATATAGTATAACATGAAGTAATTCGGATTTGGAATGTAATTGGGTCATTATATGATAACCAGGAGCAGAATTAACTATTGTAACTTCTCCGTTCTGGAGCTCCATCTTGCATCCAATGAAATCTTCTACAGCTGGTTCATATTGTTTAATAAGCTTTGAAAATATTTTTAAACAAGCTTCTGCAACTTCCCATTTTTCTCCTGGGTTCTTGTATGACCGTGTATGAAATTTTAAAAAGACAGTATTAATAATAAAATGTAAATACGGATCAAAGCCCGGATTACGCTGCCCCATTCCTAATAGTCGTAATACAGGAAAATCAGTAAGAACGTCTAAAAGTTCTAACATTGCTCGTGTTAATGGATATCTTTCATTCTTTGATTCAACCTCCTCTAATTCACTTTGAACTCCTCTTGGTTGATAGCTGCTTATAGTTGGTATAGTTGAAAGTATTTGCGCAGCCTCCAAACTTTGCCATACGGTGGATGAACTTTCGGGTGATCTAGCTAACGCAGCGAGTGTTCGTATCAAAACACTCTTCAGCGGAATCGGTATTCCACAACTGACTAAACCGATTAAAGATGGTAATACTTTCCACCCTGGATGATCGCATATTGCTATCCTTGATATTTCGTCGTTTTTTGCGATTACTTGAACGACCAATAGCACTGCTTCAAGACCTTTACTTTCTTCGGGTGTAATGCCTTTGGGATGGCTCCTTTGTCGATAAACAGTGTCTTGACTGGGAGGTAGTTCTTTCCTAAGATTATCATAGTACTGGCTTAGAGATTTAAAAAAGTGATCCCATGAAATTGTTGTTGATCCTGAAGATCCTATGAAATTTTTTTACTTTTCAATATTCCTTTTATTGATTCAATAAAAACAATAATATATTTTTGAAATACAAATTACTTACCATTTGGTTTAAGAAAATTGAATGCTTGCCGTGCTGCTTGTGTAGAAGATGCAAGAGATGCGATCATTTTAAGATATGGAACAAATAATCCCGCCGGTAATATTTCACCAGCAAGGCGTACAAATTTAAAAAGAGCAACTTGTCTAGATGGCAAGCGATTAATGTATGTAGTAGCAGATGCGTGCGTAGAATCATGACTGGAGTGATGACACCAATAGTCCATAACTAATTCCAGTTTCAAAGGGTCTTCTTTATACAATTCCGCCACAGTTAACATTAGATATTCAAAATGATTATCTAGATTCAAGGGTGGTTTGATACCCTCTTGCTGGTATGCCTGAATCAAACGCATAGATTCGTCCACTCGACTCCGTAGATCCTTAACTTTTAAGGGCATCAATAATATAAAATCGGAGATAAGAGAGTGGAAATAACGGATATAAAATTCTTCGTAATATATGCTCTTGTTTCTAAATAATAATTCAGCCATAAAGTGAAAACATTTATTTGTTAAAGCTGCTTCCAGTAGTCTCTCATCTTCAATAGTAATATTCAAGACCTGTACGTTAGCTGTAGTTTTTATTGTTGTGAGAGCAACTGCAAAAGCAAATTGTATAAGTCCGCGTAATTTAGCACACTCCCAATTGATGTTCATTGATATTAATTTTTGATATAGTTCGTCGTGTGCTCCTCTTTCTGCAATTAATGGCATAGAATTGATCAATTCTGAAATAAAAAACTCTATATAATATGACAAATCACAACACAAAATTTATATTTATAGTCGATTAAAGAATATACCTTCACCATTTTCATGACTATGTAACGAGCTAAAATTGGTGGCATTTAATACACTCATTATAATAGCAAGCGTAACTTTATCTATACCACCTTCATATGTTTCATCAATTTGTTTCGTTTGTAATAAAGATAGTAAACGAAATAAGATTGGATTTGGTAATGAAGATTGTGCAGACCATAAATATAATATATCTGCTAAATCTTGTCTAGAATCATTGTAAAGTTTCATGACCATGTATCGATGCTTTGATCCACCTAATGCCCGATTTTTTTCTAGTAGGTCTTGCTCCTTCACAGGATCCATTTTTTCTAACAATGATAAAATCCTATCTAATAAACCATCTTCTTGTAATTTATTTGTATATTCCGTAATATGTCTCAGAAGAGCTATTGGGGCATCAATATTCCAACTATGTCCCATTCTTGCCTGTATAAGCATTCTTAAAGTTGATGTAAGGGCTTTCTTTCCATCATAATATAATAAAATAGCTGTTAATCCTCTAGGTAAACCAGGGTGATGAGGCATTTGTAGTTGAGCAGTACATAAAAGATCTAATGCCATGAACTCATTAAGTTCATACATGTCTGATATAATAAGGGTTTCATCGACCAATTCTTTTGACAACAACTGATGTCCTAAACCAGGAAGTGTAATACCATCTGTTGCTCCCTTTGTTATTTCTTCTCTGCTGTTCACATTTTGCGGCTGCAATAGAATATATCTTAAACCATATATTATGCAAATTTGTAATATTTTTGTTGTCTCACATAATCTTAAATACATGATATCATATAATCACTTACAGGATTTTTTAAAAGAGTTAAAAAATTTTGCCTATGGTTACGTAAAGCTTCTGTAAATTCAGGATATTGAAGGTCATAAGTTGTTGGAGAAGAAGTAATATACCGTTCCACAAGACTCTGTAGTTCCTTGTAAGGCGTCCACATATCCTGTGTAATTTCCTTTTCTATAAAATTCATAAAATAACATTTTGTTAACAATTTATATGATTATTCAGAATAATATAAAAAATAAAAAAGAATATATATATAATTGATTAAAAATATTTTTCTAAGGCTATATAACACTATAATAAAATGCTAAAATATAGGAATTGTTGCATTATGTTAAAAGGAATATAGTTCAAATATCTATTAATCATTTATACGATGCAGGTTAGATTTTTCATATGACGTTAAAGATATAGATCAATCATATAAATTAAAAATTACCTTCGGCCATTTTGTTACGGTAAATAAAATGTTATAAAAGTACAAATTTGGCGGAACAAAATATAGTACTTAAATATAATGAAAGGAAAGAAATCTCGTGCAACATAATACAAATACCGGTCCTCTGGCGGGAACGATAGATTTATTGATAATCATAAACCATTGAACAACTATACACGAGATACAATTGCTATAAACATATCTTATTTTTAAAAATTACACCAGAGAACGTATTCACATTAAAATATTTTTTTATTTTTATCTTGGAAGTTTAATTTATCGCTCAGTATTTAACTTATAATAATCTATAATCAATGTTTATTTGAACAAAGAATAGTTTTAATTCTTTCTTTCTATAACGTACTTATATACACGAATACCAAATAATTTGCTTGGCCTTATTTCGATTGTAGGTAGCGCAACTAGAAGCTGACTTTAATCTATGCCTTTTCTTTCCAGTCGCGATGTTTCTCAGTTAGTAATTTAAATGACGTTGTTATTTTATTACTTTTCTTGTATTGTAAAATTCGTAAATTCGTAAGTTCACATCACGGTTTACGTAACAAATATAAAACTACATAAATGTACGATGCGGAACGATTAGATATGTGATATAAAATATACATATGTCACCGGCCGGTAATTTTGTGTACGTGGTCAGTTAGTGAGGAAAACTATCATTTGAATTCATGTAGTTCATTTAGCATGTAATCGCTATTTTTTTGCTGAGGCAATATGTTTATTATTTCATTCATTTATCTCTTAATCGCGTACGTTCGATATTTTCTATTCTACTATTTCTTTTCTATGGAGTATCATAACCTATTGCTGACATTGACAAACGCCATGTGTTTTTCGTTATAGCTTTTATTGATATGATAACTAGGGTGCCTTAGGATTTAACGGCCGAGATTCGTCAGTGTAATCTAT
Source organism: Bombus fervidus (assembly GCF_041682495.2). Lineage (NCBI taxonomy): Eukaryota > Metazoa > Arthropoda > Insecta > Hymenoptera > Apidae > Bombus > Bombus fervidus. Next base: position 7,103,906 of record NC_091530.1, on the reverse strand, counting down.
GGGTATATTCAAGCAAAAAATATTATATAAGCATAATTTATTTAAAACTTTATTAAAAAGTTATAATAAAAATACTTAATATAATAGGAACAGTAATAAATTTGTAGTTACAATGCTGTAAAACAAGAATAAGTATAGATTAGATAAGTATAAGACTCATTTTGATTTTACTTCATCTTAATGTGAACCAATAAACGTTTTATATTATTTTATCACATGTATCAATATTACTTGTTCAATATATTCTTTTTCCTGAAGTTGTTTTTTGTTTCAATATAAAAATATATTGACAAAGTTTGGCTGTTGAACATTGAGACATCCTGTATAATAATGCATTGAAGATTTTAACATATAATTTTTTTAACTATTTACCTGCTTTCCGCATGTGATACAAATGTAGTTTTTATCATAAATAAATAAATATAATATCAGTATGAATGATAGTACATTTTTTATAGGTAAATTTTATAAAGGTGGTGTTTTAATTATTTAAGAGAGTAACACCTCATAGCCTCATCAATATGGTTACATTGATGAAGACAAGAGGTTTACGTATGTCTGCACAGAAGCAAGAGACTCTTTTGAAATTGACTGCGTTATCTCTTGCAGCAATTTTATGTAAGTTTCCTAAATTAAAATAAGAAGAATTCTTGTAATATTCTAAGTAAATGTAATCTTTTTTTATAGCTTTCGCAACAAGATTGTTCTCTGTCTTAAGATTCGAGAGTGTTATCCATGAATTTGATCCATATTTTAATTATCGCACAACAAAGTATTTAGCAGAAAATGGGTTTTATAGTTTTCATAATTGGTTTGATGATCGTGTTTGGTATCCTCTTGGGAGGATAATTGGAGGTATGTTCCTCTGTATTAATTTTTAATCATAATATACTTTAATCGTTAATTATTTCAGGAACAATATATCCAGGATTAATGATAACATCAGCAGCATTATATCGTCTTTCATGGTTATTAAATATTACCTTAGATATACGTACTATTTGTGTCTTCCTAGCTCCATTATTTTCTAGTTTGACAACAATTATTACTTACTTACTTACCAAAGAATTGAAGGTAAAAATATATTCAATATATATGTAGTATTTTTAGTATAATAGACAAAAATATATTACATCATGTATGATTTTAAGGATTCTGCATCAGGATTGTTTGCTGCAGCTATGATAGCAATTGTACCTGGTTATATATCACGATCAGTGGCAGGATCTTATGATAATGAAGGCATAGCTATTTTTTGTATGTTATTTACATATTACATGTGGATCAAAGCAGTTAAAACTGGAGCAATTTGTTGGGCAACATGTGCTGCTCTTGCATATTTTTATATGGTGTCTTCTTGGGGTGGCTATGTATTCCTAATTAATCTAATTCCTTTACATGTATTAACTTTAATGGTGACTGGCAGGTTTTCTCATAGAATATACATTGCATACAGTATTGTATATTGTTTGGGAACAATTTTATCTATGCAAATATCTTTTGTTGGTTTTCAACCTGTTCAGAGCTCTGAACACATGCTTGTAAGTATAAAATATAGTATCTCTGTTTTGTAGAAAATACTCTCTAGACAAAATTAATTTATATTTTGTACAGGCATTGGGAGTTTTTGGACTTTGTCAGATTCACGCTCTAGTTGATTATCTGCGTAGTAAAATGTCACAAGATGACTTTGAAATATTATTCCGTGGTCTTGTCATTTCTGTAGTTACTATTTCATTTGTATTAGGTGTTATCTTAACTATTACAGGTATATACAATAATGATAATACATTTCTTTGTATTATAAAGAACATTTATTAATTTTTTAATCATCCTAAATTGCAAGGAAAAATATCTCCATGGACTGGTCGCTTTTATTCTCTTTTGGACCCGTCCTATGCAAAGAATCACATACCAATAATTGCGTCTGTTTCGGAACATCAACCAACATCATGGAGCTCTTTTTACTTCGATCTTCAGATTTTAGTATTTCTATTTCCCTCGGGTCTATACTTCTGTTTTTCAAAGTTAACAGATTCAAATATTTTCCTCATCTTGTATGGAGTTACAAGTCTATATTTTGCTGTGAGTAAAAAGTTTTCATTAAAAATTCGTTAAAAATTGATGTCGAAAATTCGAAAAAGCACTTAAATTTTAAACTATACAGGGTGTAATGGTTCGATTAATGTTGGTTCTGGCTCCAGTAATGTGTATTCTGGGTGGCATTGGAGCTTCCTCTTTACTTGTCACTTATATGAAACAAGTAGAAAGAGGAAAAGTTACAGATAAAAAGTCGAAAAAGTTTGAAAGTAATTATATACTCAGAAGTGAGGTAATTACAATGAACATCTTTTCTTAACTTTCATTTTTTACGAAATTTTATATTGACATATTGATTTGCAGATTGCCACACTCTTTATAACAGTAATGTGTATTCTCTTCTTTTCGTATACCATCCACTGTACGTGGGTTACAGCAGAAGCTTATAGTTCGCCTAGTATTGTGTTATCGGCGCGTTCTCCAGATGGTGGTCGCATGATCTTTGATGATTTTAGAGAAGCGTATTATTGGTTACGGATGAATACGCCAGAAGTAATTTTATAACTCTGCCTAGACAATTTCCTGTTGATTTGCAACATTTAAAATTACGTTTCTTAACTGCAGAATGCCAAAGTAATGTCTTGGTGGGATTATGGATACCAGATCACGGCGATGGCAAATCGTACCATTTTAGTAGACAACAATACATGGAACAATACTCACATATCAAGAGTCGGCCAAGCAATGGCAAGCTCTGAGGAAAAAGCTTACGAAATAATGAGAGAACTAGATGTTAATTATGTTCTTGTTATTTTTGGTGGACTTACAGGCTACTCGTCGGATGGTATTACAATTAATATATAAACCTAAATAAAGCTATAACTTAAAATTGTCTAAGAACTTGTTCAATTATGATTTCAGACATTAATAAGTTCCTATGGATGGTGCGTATTGGCGGAAGCACTGAAAAAGGAAAATCTATAACAGAGTGGGATTATTATAACTCTGCAGGAGAATTCCGAGTTGACAAAGAAGGTTCTCCAATTTTGCTCAATTGTCTTATGTATAAAATGTGTTATTACAGATTCGGTCAAGTTTATACAGAAGGGGGTAAGTTTTTTATTATGACATGAATATAATTTATACTAGTTTAAAATAAATACAATTTGAATAATTTTATGATTAAACAGGCAAACCCTCTGGATATGATAGAGTTAGGAACATGGAAATTGGTAATAAAGACTTTGAACTAGACATGTTAGAAGAAGCTTACACTACAGAACATTGGCTTGTACGAATTTATAAAGTGAAAGATTTAAGAAACAGAGGAATTTAAAAAAGATATGGACTAATAAGAAAAAAATATTATCACATCTCTGTAAACTGTTTCATAATTTCACTTGCTTATAAGTTTTATAATTGTCTATGAGATATTAACATGGCACTAAATACAGAATTACAACTTCCATTAAATAGTGTAATTGAAACTTTTATAAAAAATATACTCAGGCCTCATTATATACATACATTATTTTAGTAAATATAGTTATATCAATTTATGAAATAACTTTGGAAGTAATCTTTATAATAATCGAAAAGAATCCAGCAGCATATTTATTTTAATAGCGTTTATAAGAACGTAATATTATCTGTAACTTAAAGAATATATATATTCAGGGTATAGTTTATCAAGTTGAGTATTCTTAGAGAAGCATTTATTTTAAACGTTAAATTATTAAACGATCCCTGTGTTCAAAGATAATGATTATCTTCGTAATTGCTTCCTACATACACATAAGTAATTACGTTTAATAAAATGACTAAATTTAATAAAATATGTAATTTTATTACTTATACTTACTGAGAATTAATAGGATAAAGATTTATTATGCCATTAATCATGTGTTCATATGGAGAATAAATTTGCATTAAAGAAGATTTCTTTTATAACCAAGGTATATATATATATATCATAAACTCAAAACCTGTCAGAAACATCAGTAGTAGTATACGGTGTAAAATAGTATCAATTGATTATAAAGTGATTTCGAATTATGATGCATGTATATATATATATATATATATGAACATATGTATATTAGGAATACGTACCAATTTATCATCCATATGCTTTAGAAACGCATGCCTTATATCGTATGTTTTGTGGATGTGTATGGAAATATGTGATTTTCTGGTGAAGATGGAAATAAATGTAAACAGACAACATTTGTTTTTCATACATACATTTTATTCGATATATTTTACAGATTGTAAAACCATTAAAACTTAAAGATTATGAAACTCCTGAACGATAAGTGTCTTTTGTTTCAGAAATATCGAGTCATCTATGTGAATTAATATGAATTGCAATGTTTATACAATTACCATAATTGTTACTCTTAGCAATATGGTTAATTTAAAAAACGTAGGAATGCAAACGTTCATTTAAATAATAAATTTATTGGTTGGTGCATAATGAAGTTTTACTTGCAAATTTATTTCATTATCTTCTAATAGACCATAGAGGATCCAGTTGACTTAGCGGATCGATTATTCCTTCTTTAGGTTTCTCTTGAATCGACGTCGTTGAATGTATTGAATTAGCAGTAGAAGCTTTTTGTCGACCTAAAGTTTAAACAATATCACTAAACTATACTTTGTAAAAAATATTATTTTACAATACCTTGGTCAACATCTGATCGTTGGGTACTTATGCCAAGAGTTTGAAGGAAATCATCAGAAGGGTGCATCTTCCTTGATGTTTTGTCCTTATTTCCCTTTAATCCTTCGAAATTTTCAAATGTCGAGCGAGTAGACGATAAAATTCCACCTAAATATCCGATAAGAAAATTTTATTTTGAATTAATTCGATCAAATCATATAAACAATTAGAGGAGAAATAGTTCTTACGTTTCATTAAAATGTCTTGAGCGTGGTATAATACCAACTGATACGCGAATAACAAGGACTCCTTATTTACAATTTGTTTACGGCACTTCAGAAGACCCTTGAATACAAGAGGTACATTAACTATTCCGCAACCTGCACGTATATGGCATACTGTTGCTGCTGCTACTAGGAATAAGCTGCTTAGTGCTCCACCATCCAAACAATGTACCACCACTGGTTTTGTACAACGTCTCAGTGCTTGTTCTGTCATTACATCCGTTGAAAAAGTAAGCAGTGCACCTGGACTACTAGGAAAACCACTGAAAAGTAAAAAAAAATTATATACATAAAATGGTTGAATATTATTTATTTTGAAGACATACTTGGCAGGCCATGTGAGAAATTGCATGTGCACGACAGTCTTTTCTGAGTTCTTTTTAGTATTATGCACAGAAATAACTCTTTGGACGTAGGATATATGGTTTACTCTCTTTTTTAATGATATCGTAAAGCTACCAATGTTCAGAATATCTTCTTCGTTTATAGGCCAGTATATCTCTCCATTTAATTGTGCATCGGATACTAAACATGCAATTATTTCACTTTCTTGTTCCCATATCATCATCCAAAATACTTCTAATTTGTCCGGCAATGGTGCTTGAGTAATAATAAATGCTGTTGGTATCCATTGTGTAATTTCCATTATATGAGAAGCATTAATATAATTTGGAATATCTGTCGACGATATTTGTACCCTTGTTGTGTCATATGGGATACATTCCATTACTCTATTTTCCGAAGAATGAGCTAGCGCTACTGTACACGATTGTTTACCACTTTCCCTTTCCTAAAATTCAAGTATATTATTTTGTAGTGTGATTAACAGAATAATATTTTACATTATACAAGTAATTTGGAATTCATATGATCCTACTTCAAATTCTTGGACTTCCTTCCATTTTATATCAAGATTAGTTGCTCCACTTAATGTTTTAACAAGTAAGCTATCTACAAATTTCTCATATTTTTCAACTTCATTTATAAACTTCTGCAATGCTACTGGATCTCCTAAAGGATCCTTTTTAGGTTGCACGTCATTGTACCACGTATCCCATACAATCTGCAAATTCTCGTTTTCCGTCTTATCTTCGACAGTAGTAATGTCATTCGACTTTACTTTATCATCTTCACTAGCAGTATCTTTCGTTTCATCTTTTGTCGTATCTTTCATTACAGCTTCGTCTTGTGCATTGCTTTTATTGACAGAACGTACTTCTGGCACTAAAGGTGCATGATTTATAGTGATATCAAGGTCAGCAAGCAAGTCCACATTAGATTTCTCTGACATTGTAGCGGGTTTAGTGGGATTCGCGCTTGTCGTTGTATTAGTTCCATTATTAGCAGCTTGCATGTATGTTTGATTGTAATTAGTGTAGTTTTCATTTCTGCTAGAGGATGCTAGGAAAGTTAAACATAAAATTTAAATAATTGCAATGTTAATATAAAAAAATAGTTTGATATTTACCTTGAGTACTTTGCATTTGGAGACCATATGGTGTAGTGTAATAAATGTCAGCTACACCTTGAGGTTGATAAGTTTGTTCTGAATATTGAGAAGATGGAGTTTGACTAACCATAGAATTATTACTAGCATTTGTGTATCTCGCACTACTTTCTTGTTGTTGACATACATTGTTAATGCCGGTATTTATTTGCAGTGTTGATTCAGAAGGTTGCTGTGATACTTGATTTGATTGTGAAGTTTGAACATTACTAGGATTATATTCATAACATTGGTTGGTGGAATTATAAGTGTATCCCATTTGGCCTTTATAAGATTCTGTCACTGGCATAGTTATTTGATTTCCTTGAATATAATTGTATCCTTGGTTGTATACATGAGAATAACCACCATACCCAGGGTACTGTTGTGGGTACTGATATGCTTGTGTGTAATTTTGCATACTTGCCAAAGGCTTTGTATGACTTTGAATTATTTCTGTATTAGTAGAACAATTTGAGTATGCATATGTATTAGAAGTATCTGTAGGTAATATAGTTTGTGTATATGAAACACTGGCATGTTGTAAACCATGATAAGTATTAGGGTAAGTTAAAGTGGTGTCACTAGCTGATACTTGTGATCCATATTGGTATACTTTATCTGTATAAATTTGTTTAGTTTGTTCTGTACTACTCTGCTGTGGATATTGTACAGCATTGGAGCTGTGCAAGTTAGAAGAATATGAAGTCCCCATATTATTTACTGGAACAGTTAAAGAACTAGTAGAATAAACAGGTTGAGGAATGCTTGTATTCATATATTGTGTTTGCATATAGTGGCTAGAGGCAGGAATATTAGTCGTTTCGGATGTACTTGGATTCGATGTGACTTGTTGAGCATGTAACTCGGATGGATTATAATACATTGTACCAATGTAACTTTGAGTACATGAAACTTCACTTTGACTAATTTGAGGGAGGATATAGTTTTGCATTTGAGTATTATCCACTGGTAATACATGTTGACTGATGGTTGAAACAGATTCTTGAGAAACAAATTTTTGTTGTGATTCAGGTATATATTGTTGTCCTTGTTGAGCTAGAGTGGTATAAAGCTGTGCTTGTACATCTGTTGTTTTAGTAACTGTACTTGCTAGAGGCGCAGACGTTTGTGTTATCGATGTTTGAGGTATCTCAGCTTTAGTAACACTAGTACTAGCAGTTTTATCAAAATTAGGAGGATATTGCTGTGCAATATTATATCCAGTATAATCGGCAGAAGGTTGGTAATTTTCATATTGTAATGTATTGGTAGGATAGTTATAAAGTGTTTGAGGATTAGCAGAATATTTCTGCTGTCCATCTAAAGCTGTAGAAAATTGTCCATTGGATACAAAAGAATTTACTGGATACTGCACTGCAGTGTTTGCTGTCGTTCCAATTACTTGTGGATAAGTATTTACAGTATCTGAACTATTTACTTGCATATAGTTTTGGCTTAAAGCAGTATTTTCGTTATATGTTGAAATTTCATGTGTATAGGGTACATTCGTTTTGTAATCCGTATATGGTGTAGAATAATACTGCTGCATAGCTTTCGTAGACGACATTGCATCCAACGTAGTCACTCCACTGGAATGCATTGCATTTTTATTCACTGTGTCATTCAAGTATGACTTTGTTGCTGCATCTATCTGAACTTGTTTACCTTGCTCTTTATATACATTATAATACTGATTTTGAATATTTTCCTGCCTACTATTTAAATAATCCTTTAACTTAAGTCCACTACCAGTTCGATTTCGACTCTGATCATAAATAGCGGCTGTTGTATCAATCCTTTCTTGAGAATTTTTATTGCTATCCTGTGCAAGTATTTGTTCTCGTTCTTCTTCCTGTACCTTACAAGTGCTTTTCACTCTTTGAAGTAATTTTGAGACATTTATTTCTAATTTCCTATAAAATTCAAGACCCTTGCTAGACTTTGCTAATAGGTCTTCATAAGCATCGTAAGACGCAATCAAAGAAGAAATAGTATGTTCTCGGCGTTTTAATATTTCTTCGACTCCTTTTCGTACATTAGCAGTTTGGGCATATGCATCTGTTAAAGCTGCTAAGATGTTATCTTGTGCAACAAGATTTTGGTCTATCAATGTTACTAGAGTTTGATGTTTACTTAGCTGATCTGCAAATAAACGATCCAAGGGTCCATCGGACGTGGCAGTAACTAGTAAGCGTGTTAGATCATCTTGTGAAATCGAATCTCGTAATTTTGCATGCAATTCGTTCCTTTGTCTACGCATTTCGTCAACCTTATTCAAAATGCGCCTTAATTCCTTAGTATGCATTCGTTCTAATTCGATTGCACTATGTGATTTTTCAGTATTTTGTTCTGATAGGTACGCACTTGGTGAAGGTATATGGGCCATAAGATCAGCAAGCGGTTGAGAAAGTACCTTTAAATTTTTTACATGCATCGTTACTGCTTTATGAAGAGCATGATTACTTTCTGAAGCTTTATTATGAGCTTCTTCATACTTCTTAGCTTCTCTGGTTAAATCAGTGGCGACTATCGACGGAGGTCTCTTCCCAACCGTATCTTGATATTCTTTTTCTTTTTGTTCTTCATCAAGGAGAAGTTTCTTAATTTCTTTCAATATTTTTTCAACATCTTGGCTAGTATCCGATAATTTTCCCATTATATCGAGTAACTCTTGAATAATGTGTTGCTTTGCGTTTAGTGCTGCGCATCTTTCAACCAGTTCATCAGGAAGAGGTAACCGTTCCCATTCAGTTGTTTGAGCATCGGGATCCCATAAACTCATATGTTCCAATTTTAAGGACGTTAAGTAGGTATTGAGTTGCTGATCCCTCTCTTCAATTTTACTACCGACGGAACGTAATATTTTCGCTTTTTCTTCTGAATACAAAGAATTTGCTTCGTGCACTTTCATTGGTATTAATCTGGCAAATATATCAGGACCTGAAACTTCAGGATCGTTGATACTAAAAGATATTCCTTTAACTAAAGGAGCTCCCTTTACTGTAGGTAATGTTTCTTTTTCTGGTACTTCTTCGTGATATATGTACTCATTTTCATTTTTAGCTGCTTTACGTTTCCCTTCTATCACGTCATTTGTAAACGTAAGTGCTTCTTCTATAGTTGCTTTTTCTCCAGGAATATTTGAATAAATTAATTGTGCTTCATTTAAAGAAGCTAATGCAGCATTATAAAATGCTACTCTTTCTCCCATCTTTCTTTGTTCCTCAGCAGCTAATCCTTGATATAAATATGTAACTGCTAAATGATAAGCTTTCTTGAATTTCAGGTAATGCTTCCAGCTCTGAAAAAAAAATATTTTTAGAACAATGTTTTATTAATACCAGTAAGCAATATTTTTAAATTTTACCTTATAAATTTTAGTTCCAACAGTATCTGATATGGTTCCATCCTCACTCCCACCTTGTTCAAGTGTAGTTAATGCCAAATTGAAATAGTCCACTATCTGTCTCGCGACTTTTGCTACATGATACATATATCTTGTAGAATGATGTACAAGAGTAGACAATTAAAGCCACAAAAGATGTAATATATTTATGCAAATCTTATTTCTTTTATACTTACCTATGATTGTGGGTTTACGATTATCAAGCATACTTTTTTCTAATATACATTCTTGAGCTTGGGCTAAGCAAAGCTGGTGCATAAATGTCATAAGTTCTGGAGCTAAATCTACACCAGATGGCTGTGGGTAATTATTTTTTAAATGCTCAAACGCCCATGCTGCGCATTGAAAATGAGCACAAGCCATCTTCATCCCATCAGCTGATGTCCTTTCTGTAAGTGCTCCCAACTGAGTATGCATTGCACCAATATTATACAAGATAGAAATTATTTCAAAGCGAATATTTGCCAATGAGCAAACCATGTTTGCATATGTATCTCTCCTATTTAAAATAAAATACCTTCAATTTTTTAATTCTAATGATAACTATTCATCACTATCTCAATTATTTTACCATGTGAATGTGACCGCTGCTATACCATCTTTTCCCATAGGAAATCTACTATGAAGAAAATGCAATTGACAGTAATATCTTTTCAACAATGAACAGCCAGCTACATCAATGGGTGGTCGTACAGCCACTGCACGTAAGCTTTCTAATTGATGTATCTCGTGTGTAAATGTTGCTGGATCTTTATTATAAAAATCACATATATACTAAAACAAAAAATGTTTATATCTCTAATTAGATTAATTGACAAACTGAAATAAATTAACGAATGATCACGCGGTTCATTTGCAAAATGGAAATATGGAACGAAAATTTAAATTTGTAAATAATAAAAACAAAAATCGAGTATTAATTTATGATAAAAAAAAAGTTGCAGTGTGATTTATTTATCCACACCTGCTTTAACTTTGGTCCAAACGTAGTAGGCTCCGGGCTAACTTTTAATTGAAACGATATCATCGGCAACCTCGGTACTGCTTCCATTGTAAATTACTCAATAATATGTTATCTTTCCGAGGTTTCTAAAAACTGACATTTGATCATCTGTCAAACTTGTAGAAAATGGATTTAATCATGGAACATATTTTTCTTTATCACGTATATACTTACTGATGACGACTGAAGCGCCATTTATGGGTAGATATTCATGTGCAAGGGTAATTCCATTTACAATATATAAAAAATTTTTCTACAATTTACACATTATTTCAGGTAATATTTTACATTCGTTACATCATTAATTACGATAAAAAATATGAGATAGAATTAATTAAACTATGATGCACATAAGGAAATCATTTTCCGTACATTGGTCAAATGAAAATGCCTCTTGACGATAAGGCATACTGGAATTTGCTAACAGTTTGCGTGTGTCTATAGAAAAAAATAAATATTAAATCTATTCTCGAGATACTATTTGTTTATTTTTCCGATTAATAAATGAATATTGACAAAATTCGTTGCATTTTTACACTATGTATGTAATTAAATCTATTGTCGTAAATCTAGTGAATTTTTATATTTCATGGCTGTTTTGTTCGTAACTGTATATATGGCAACAGTGTATGGTGAATCGAGAAATGAAAAGTGTACATGTTTAGTTGCAAGTTGTAGCTGCTTGTGTTCGGTTGTGAGTGCTTGGAATGTGTCAAGAAATAGATTATTTGTGAAGTGTTAGATTTCTAAAGTGAAGACGTACATTTTTGGATTATACGTGTCGAAAACTATCATAATATACAAAAGAAGTCAACCATTTTATGTGCTCTAAAATAAAGTATAGCTTTGACATGGATATTGATAATCAAAGTGAAGACGGAGAAATAAAGAAAAGCCCTTTGAAGAATATGGACGATTTCAGGTATGAAATTACATGATGCTTTATTAACTAACTAATCTCAATTCCGCTCCTCTCTTCTGATTTTCTATTTCTGCTTTTTTCTATAATTTGGTCTATTGTCGTCCTTCTTTGTTCTTCTCTTGCTTCCCTTTGTGTCACTCCATTTCTCACTTCTCCTAATTGCTTCTTTCTCTTTCTTGCTCTTTTCTCTTCTTGGCCCTTTCCCCAGCTTCTCTCTCTTTCCTTTATGCACTTCTTTACTAATTCTTTTTTTGATTCTATGGCTTTCTCTTCATATCTTGCTGCTCTTTTTAGTGCTTTTTCTCTTATTTCTGTCAGTTTCGCTTCCTCTGCCAATATGTAGTTCAGCATTGTCATGTCTAGGCCTAGGATCCATTTTACATATTTCCTTTGTATTTTATCCAGCCTTTCTTCTATGTTCCAGCCCCATATTTCTGCTCCAAACAGTGCCACGCTCTCTACCAGTGCTCCGAACATCTTCATTCTTCGATTGTAGTCCTGTTTGAAAATTCTTTCTCCTACGCTCCACGTTTTCTTCACTGCAATAGTTGTTCTCTTTTTCCTATCTTTTATGTATTTCTCATCGCTGCCGTTTTTCTGTAGTATGTACCCTAGGTATCTTATCTCTTCCACTTCTTCTAATTCTTGCTCTCCCCATTTCCATTTTCTTTGTCCTTTCTTATTCTTTTTTTTTCGAACACTATCATTTTGGTCTTTTCCATGCTCAGTTCCAATTCAGTTTCCTTTAAAAATTTTTCAGCTGTTTGTCTATTATGTGGCTTATCACGAATAATGCGTTGGTCATACCTCTTCCTTTTCTAAATCCGAATTGCCTTTCTTCCGGTTTGGTTTGTATTTCTGCCTTCAGCTGTTCGTCCAGTATCCCTGCGTAGATCTTATATGCTGTGTCTATTAATGTTACTCCTCTGTAACTTTTCGTTACTCTCTTGTCCCCCTTCTTGTATATCGGGAATATTACTCCTTTTTCCCAGTCTTCTGGTATCCCTTCCCCATTCCATATTTTCCTTAGCAAATCCCATAGTGTTTCCCCCACTTCCTTCGGTACGTACTTCCATACTTCATTTTCCAACCTGTCTTACCCCGTTGCTTCCTTCTTCTTCAAGTTCCTTAGTTGGAAGATCACCTCTATATTATGCTCTATATTAGTGCTCTATATTAGTGCTCTATATTAGTGCTCTATATTATCTTCTCTCTCCTCCATTGTTTTCTCTTCTGCTCGATGCTCCTCCATCTTTCTGCCCTCTTTGTGCTCTGTTCCTTCTAGAATTTCCATGAAGTGCTTTTTCCACTTTTCTACGCTTATTTCTTCATCTATACCCTCTCTTCTTCTTCTATATTTATTTATGTATTTCCATGCTTGTTCTGTTTTGATCTTCTTGATTTTCTCCATTTCTTCTTCTTCTTGCTTTTCCTTTCTTTGTTTGCACTACTGTCTGAATTCCCTTTTTTTCTCTATGAGAGCTTCTCTGCTGTATTTCCCTTTCATAAACTTTATTACCTTCCTTCTTATCTCTTTTCCTCTCTTTCCACTCCTTGTCGTACCATGCTTTCTCCTCCATGCCCCATCTCCTTATCTCCATTTTCTTCTTTGGCATTGCTTTGTTTATCTTCTTTTTGATTTCTGTCTACATTTCCTCTACTGTTCTTCCATTGCAAGTCCAGTCTTTACATTCCTCCAAGTATTTTTCCACATTTTAGTTTGTCCATTTCCTAAGTGTTATATATATAAATAAAACAATATAGCAACATGTGACGGTAAGTAATGGAGAACAGTACCTCCCTTACCTTTGTCCCACCCTAGACTTCTTTTCAGTAATGCATATATGTACATATTGTTTTCTTTTACTTTTTAAATAAAGAAAAATAAGGTAATAGTGAGCAATTTGGTGTGTGTCTACGATTGTTTTCAAACTTTAGTATATTATAAAGGACTGTTTAGAGAAGCAAAGCATCACAAAAAGCAGAGTTGTGAACAAGTATAAATACTGTTAATCTGACTATAAAACTAAACCTAAACCTAATCTCTAACTATATGAGAGCAATTGAATCGAAACTAAACATTAAACAGGTAAAAGAGCAGTTTAATTTAATATTTATTAATAAAATAATTACAAGAAAGAAAATAACAATACATGCAACAAATATACAAAAAATGGAACTTAATAATCATCTTTGTCGCTATCAGTATCTAGCTATTTCAGCTGATTTGTGTTTGACGACCACTGTATGACGTTTCGACGACCACTGTATGACGTTTCGACGACTGTTCAATTTTAATTTAGCTCTAGTGGACGAATCGCGAAATACAAATGACAAAATTTAATACGGTTTGGACTAGATTGAGGTTAGTTTAGGTTTAGGTTTAAACTAAAATTAAAAATACTTACAATTGTTCGCGATACCTTTTTCGTAATATTTTGCTTCCTTAAGTAGTTCCTTTTACTATACTAAAGTTTGAAAATAATCGAACCTACCAAATTGTTCACTATTAGCGAAAATAAGTTTCGATATGTATTTAATAATATCTAGTATGTCGTTAAGTTCTAGCAATAATATTTTTCATTATTGACTTGTCTTTTCTTTCAATTAGATATGTTGTACATGCATTGCACGTATATATCAAATGAAAAAAACATACATGTTCTACCAAAAAAGTTTTGTGTGCTTAAGTATTAGTTGTTTTAAAAAAATTATACTTACAGCTTTTCAGAAGAGGATGGAGGAGATACAGCAGATTCTTTGGATATAAAACCACCACAGGCTGTAGTCCGACATCACAAATCTAATTCATCACGCAGAAGAGACAAACACAGTGATAGAAGAGATCGTAGGGAAGAAAAGGAAAGAAAGTCTAGACATCATGATCGTGGGGAGGATAGACATAGAGATAAACATAGACACCGTAGGCATGGTGTGGATATTTTGGAAAGATCAGAGCGTTCAGAAGGTTCCAAAAGAGATAGAGAGAGGCTTGAAAGGCTAGAAAGAATGGAAAGTCACAGAGATAGAGAGTCTAGACATGATAGGAAAGAGAGAAGTACAGGGGACCGTGTTTTGGAGGATCTGAGAGAAAGGTATGCACATATTTCACATTTACTTTGACAAATAAAGCTATATTTTTCATTAATATGTCTAACTTACAGGTTATTGGATAAGAGAAGGGAAAGACGAGAAGATTCGCGGGACATTCGAGATTACAAAATGGAAACTCGTCGCGAGATTCGTTTGGACGATTCTCGAGAATTACGCGAACCGCGTGATCGTAGAGATATACGGTTGGAAGATATGCGAGAACGTCGCGAGACTCGTATTATCGATGATATTAGAGAACGACGTGAAATTCGAATGGAGGAACATAGGCATATGAGAGTATTGGAAGAGCAGTACTCTGAAACGGAGTTAATGGAACGGCCCGAAAGAAGTGAGAAACGTCATAAAAGATCACACAAACATGATCGACTTCGTGAAAGAAATAGAGAAAAAGCAGAGCGCGAAAAAGAACATAGAGAAAAACAATTGCGTGAAGCAATGGAAATTGTCACAGAAGAGCCAGATGATATGGAAATGAATGAAATACCGATACAGCCGAAGGACCCGAAAGAAATGACCGAACAGGAACTTAGGAAAGAAAGGTTACTGGAAGCGGATAGAGAGATGGCGAGGAGAAAAGAAGTCTCTAGATTGGAGTTGGAAGCGCGACGAATGAAAAGAGGGGAGAAACGACCTCTAAGCCCAGACAACAATCAAGATCCATCTATCGTGGAATTATCGGACGAGAGTCCGAGTCCGGCTCATTCGGATGAAGTTCGTTCTAAGTCTATCGAGTAAGAATTAAAGCAGAATATCTGTTGTAATCGATATCATGATATTCTATTTTTGATTTCTAAAACACCTTGGTTATTTATTTACAGATCTAGACATTCATCCGATGGAGAAAGAAGTATACGTGAGAGGTCCTCCGATAGACATTCTTCCGACTCATCCGAATCTAGCAGCGATGATGACGATGAATCTAATGATTCAAATAAAGGTTCTAACGCCGATTCTAATGATGGTTCCGATTACAATAATCCAAGCCCCTTATCTGTTGATCGGTTGGCTAAGTCTGATCATTCTGACGGAGAATCGCCTGGACACGTAGATTCAAACGGCGCGTCTAAGAATATAGAAGAAGAAGGAAAAAAGGAAGCTGAAGAGCCTGAATTACCTCCATATTTGCCAGCAATTCAAGGTGCGTAATTTAATCTATTTATTTCCTTTGATTTTCGTGTTGATGATGAATGACAAAAAATAAACTTTTTGGCATTGCAGGTTGTAGAAGTGTAGAAGAATTTCAGTGTTTAAATCGTATTGAAGAAGGTACATACGGTGTAGTGTACAGAGCACGCGATAAACGTACAGATGAAATCGTTGCTTTGAAACGTTTAAAAATGGAGAAAGAAAAGGAAGGTTTTCCGATTACCAGTCTCAGAGAAATAAATACTCTGCTGAAAGCTCAGCATCCAAATATCGTTACTGTTCGAGAAATAGTTGTTGGTAGCAATATGGATAAGATATTTATTGTAATGGATTATGTTGAGCATGATTTAAAATCGTTAATGGAAACGATGAAACAAAAGAAACAAGTTTTCATACCAGGTAAATAAATAAAATAATTGAAATAAAATAAAAATAATTGTATTATTGATAAAAGAAATAAAACATGAATATTTTGTCCACAGGAGAAGTCAAATGTCTTATGCAACAATTATTACGAGCAGTAGCTCATTTACACGATAATTGGATACTTCATCGAGATTTGAAAACGTCGAATTTGTTACTAAGTCACCGAGGTATTTTGAAAGTTGGTGATTTTGGTTTAGCACGAGAATATGGTTCTCCATTAAGACAATATACTCCGATTGTAGTAACACTTTGGTACAGAGCTCCTGAATTGCTACTAAGTGTAAAGGAGTATAGCACTCCTATCGATATGTGGTCAGTTGGGTAAGAAAAATATTACAGAATCAATATTTCTTTCTATTCTATTCTATTCTATTCAGTATATGTTTGCGTTATCAATGAAATTGTATGTTACCAGATGCATTTTTGCAGAATTATTAAGAATGGAGGCACTCTTTCCTGGTAAATCTGAAATTGATCAATTAAACAGGATATTCAAGGAATTAGGTACTCCAAATGATCGAATATGGCCAGGATATAGCAAAATGCCGTTGGTGCAGAAAGTTCCATTCACTCATTATCTCGTAAACAATTTGAGACAACGTTTCAGCTTATCCTTATCAGATTTAGGCATCGAGTTATTAAACAAGTAAGATTCTTTAAATAATGTTTTTTAGATCTAACGTCGTTTTTCTTTTTTTTTTTTTTTTTTTTTGTTAACTTAAAACAAATTTTTCTTTTTAGATTTCTTACGTACGATCCTCAACAGCGAATCTCAGCAGAGGATGCTTTAAAACATGGCTACTTCACAGAAGCACCGTTACCAATAGATCCACAAATGTTTCCTACATGGCCAGCTAAGTCAGAGCTTGGTGTACGAACAGCAAATGCTTCACCAAAACCACCAAGTGGTGGGAAAGAATACAAACAATTAGGAGACGGAGACGATGCTGATTTAAGCAACTCTGGTTTTCACATGGGTCTTACCGAAGGCGGTAGACAACCACCAATTGGTGGTGGATTCCATCTAAAATTTTAAACAGAATGATTGTTTTTCTACAGAATGAACTTTGTACATTACTTTCGAAATATTTATGTTTTACACTTGAGATTGTATCAAATGAATAAAATATTAAATAATTAAACATTGTGTTTTTTATTTTGTGGCTAACTAAACATTATCTTTCATTTGGCGTTTATTTTATGTAACAGTTGATACTTTTTGTTGCCAGGAAGAGATAGTTGATTAGAAGACCTCCAACAAGAACTTAATTCTATTGAGTTTATTGAGTTTAATACATTACAAGCTTAAAAGATTCTTTGAAACGTATACATTCGATAAAGCGTAGCTTCATTGTCAAAGAATTTCAGCAATTTTACTTTCCAGCGTTGTTCATGTTTTTCGGTAGACCTAGCAGCGAGTTTATAAGTTCAGAGTTGCGCTTAGAATGACAGAGGCATGGTGGCAACATCAGCAGTCTTGCAAATTGTAAATCATTATTCTAGAAACACATTTCACATATTTATTAGGATCATTAAAACTAAACAGAAGTCATATTTTATATTTTCTTACCATTCCTCTGCCGTATGGAAGATTCAACCCCAACAGATTCCTATAAGAATCTTCAGTTGCTCCCAGTGTTTGGTACGTGATTCCCAGCATCACAAGTAAGATCAGCACGTATTTTACCGGTGTCATACTTTGTATACAAAAACATGTGAAAATTATTAATTACCCTCCTTAGTTTAGTTTCCAATTTAAAAAATTTTATACAATTACCTGCTTTCCGTACTGTAGGAATTAATGCAAGTGCAAATACTGTTTCTGTTAGCCGGGTAAAGCGGAATTGCCCTGAGAGCTCCAAGCTACGGTACTTTTATACGGGTGATGTTCGTGGGGGTTGAAATCTGGTCACGACAGACGGATCTGTGAATGACAGTTATCTCCTTGAGGAAATATTGAAGAAATTCATCCATTTTCTTTTTTAATTATTATATAAGCTCTAGCATTGTTTATGACAGAGTTTTTAATCCACCTGGTCGGCAGAAGATATATTTCTTCTCTTTCTTACTTTAGAAATAACTTTGTGATGACATATCATTTCATCATAACATTTCTTCACAGTATCACGACGAATTTCTGAAGATTATTATTTTTTTCATCCAAAGATGTTGGCCATGAATTTCTTGGACACCTTGATCCTTCTCCTTAATTTTCCATGATGCTTCACCATTCTCCTAAAAGTTCCTAAAAGATTCCACTTTTTTCTTTTTTCGCAACAACATCCTCTTTGAGAATTTTATTTTTTATGTACAATAAATTTAACACACAGGTGTGACGAAAGTAATGACAATTGTAGCGGATATAAAGGAAGCAATAGGACTAACAAAAGTACCAATATGCTCCCATTAATATGCATTATTTTCGTCATTACTGTTATTCTGGGTCATTGACGCTCCTCCTAAGTTGCCTTACATATTGAAAGAGCAGATCAAAGTCGAGTAAGAATCTTACTGAAGGTATTGACGCTCACATTTATACGCCCGCGCTTACGATTAGTAACGTTCACAAACACGCAGTGCATGAACGTCTTATCTACATTTACGACTCACTGCTTTCCAGTTAACGATACGATAACGCAAACATATGGAATTTATGTATACATTTACGTTGTAGAAGAATATTGGCGCTCTCAGGTGTTCAACTTTACGATTATTTACAATGTCTTTTGCTTTTGGCTCATTAACAACGCTCCGCGCGATTTCTCCCTTGCCCTCCCTTTGCAGACGAACACGAGAAATGTTTCCTTAATTCTTAAAGGATGAGGCTCCAAGAGAATGTCTTATTTGGACGAATTTTAAAATGCGAGTTGTATATTGTAGTTTCAAGATAAATGGTAATATCTTTTGTTTTTGACTCGTTAACGATGTTTCGCGTGATTTCTCCCTTGGCTTCCCTTTGCAGACGAACACGAGAAATGTTTCCTTAATTCTTAAAGGATGAGGCTCCAAGAAAATGTCTTATTTGAACGAATTTAAAAATGCGAGTTGTATATTGTAGTTTCAAGATAAATGGTAATATCTTTTGTTTTTGACTCGTTAACAATGTTTCGCGTGATTTCTCCCTTGGCCTCCCTTTGCAGACGAACACGAGAAAAGTTTCCTTAATTTTTAGAGGATAAGGCTCCAAGAGAATGTCTTATTTGGACGAATTTAAAAATGCGAGTTGTATATTGTAGTTTCAAGATAAATGGTAATATCTTTTGTTTTTGACTCGTTAACGATGTTTCGCGCGATTTCTCCCTTGGCTTCCCTTTGCAAACGAACACGAGAAAAGTTTCCTTAATTCTTAAAGGATGAGGCTCCAAGAGAATGTCTTATTTGGACGAACTTAAATGCGAATCGTATAATGTAGTTTCAAGATATATGGTAATATCATTTTATTTTTGACTCGTTAACGGCGTTTCGTGCGATTTTTCATGTTCTCGCTTCCCTTTGCAGAAGAACGAGAGGAAACTTTCGTTAATTCTTAAAAGATGAAACTTCAGAATGAGATTTTATTCGAACGAATTGGAAAATTACGTTGTAATTTCGCACATGAAATATATAAAGATCGAAACGAAATACGTAATAAATTAGAATCGTAAAGTAATGCAATCTTATTATACAGTTCCAATAATTAAGGAATTGTATTTATTCATGAGACGCCTACACGAAGATGAAGAGCGATAAATAACGAAGATAGGTTCGATATCCTTCGCGGTTGGGCAGTTACGAATAGAGGGGAAGAATGTGAGGACAAAGGAAAACGAAAAAGTAAAAGAAAGAGAAGGAAAGAGGAAGGAGAGGAAGAGAGCCTAGAGTTCCAAGAGTCCATACACGATAATCGAAATCTTTGTAACCTGGGATAGGTATGGGTCACTAACCAGCAACCGGCAGAAAGCTGGCTTGAGACTGGTACCGTGGCCTTGATTCTTTCTTAAGACCCTTCAATCCAAACTTGAAGGCATGTGTCGCGTGTCGATCATGTTATAATTCAGTTTTCCACATACGTGAGACTTATCTTATACGTAGAAATCTCTTTTGTAGAACTCTCCCTTTTCGTTCACTTCGCATCTGTAACTCGAATTCGTCGAATAATCATGAAATTAACGCCATTGATGATGTAATTAAAAGTTGTTTGATTTCTTCGCTACAAGTATCGTAACTTTAATTGACGAATGGATTCCCGTGATTTTCCCAAGGATTCCACTCCTTTCCAACGCGTGTTGTGTAAATCACATAGGTGATGTAGTTAGAAACATCGGGGCACGGTCCAAACGAAACAGACGTTTTGGCCTCCCGAATTATCTATTAGTCTCCTGTTAATAGCTTTCTCGTGTACATATCCGTGGCAAAATATTAAACGATCATCCAAGCTGAGGTTTCTAGGAGGAAAGATGCATTAATGGTTTCTATTAGTTACACGAGACAATGTATTATTCTGTTGGGTCAAGGCTCCTGAAGAATCACATAAAATTTCGTTGGCCATTCTCGATACTTTCCCTTTCTCAAGTTTTCAATTTCTATTCTTTTTTTCGCGAAACCAGCGCTGCACTATTGATCGTATCGCGGTTAGATAGAAGATAAGAATCCTCGTAAGAGGGACGACGGTACGTCTGTGTCCAATTTTGTATCTATCATATATACAGTTTTGTCATACGACTTGTCATGTGACTTAATTATGCATTCCGTTTAGCCGTTAAAGCGCTTTAACAGGTTTTACGCACGAAAAACTCATACAACCTGTATCGAAACACATTTGACTTCCCGATGCCAATGAACTTCAAAGACTACGTCAATAATCCGTTCCCGCTGTTCTGGACCCTGGTCCTCGAACGCAAACTGGATCTTTCACGCCGAATTCGTTTGGGGAACGAAGAACAATTAATCGATTGGCATTCTAAAATTTGAATACTTGTCCCGTGTAACTCCTCGTAGCTACGCATCTGTCTCCGTTCTTCCACTTTTGTTCTCTCGTTTCACCAAGAAACGTCACCTTCCCTCGTCTTTCACCAAATCTAATCGCGGATCGACGGATTGGAAGCCAGTACGTTCGTTACTTAAATGTTGGTTTTAGCGTAAATGATCTTCCACCCTTTTTCTTTTCTTTTCGCCATTAGAAAGCAAACAAGCCGATAAAACAACCGGTCGCAAGTTCAAGGTGAATCGGCTATTCCATAAAGTGCCTTATTTTTAGGATTCTCGGGGATACCTGTGTCGTTACAATCAATTCCCAAATTCTCCAATGGGACGAGTCTCTTCTTCGCTCGACTTCCAACTCGCTACTTTTTCTTTGTTCGCCACTAAACTCGACACAAAGGTTTGGAAGCCTTCATTTCTTAACGATCCTATCAACGTTATCCTTTTTTTCCCCGCCGTTCTGCCGCTTTATCGCCCGGACTTTTATCTAACACGCGAAAGTTATAACAACGAGGAATTCATCGATTCGTGGAACTACTAAAATTTGTTTTTCTGAATTACATGCCACGAGATCGCAACTGAAGCATTGCAATGTAACGAAGGCATATCTCTCGTTACCAGGTTATTAAAAGAAATATTTTGTATTATTCAAAAACTCGTGCCTAGCTTAATTAAACAGGAAAAGAAAGAATGCTATTGCAGAGAGAGAGTCGAGTTGAATTTTTTTCCCGGGTATATGTAGGTATTCCGATATCTGGCACACGCTGTCCCGTCGATAATAAATTTGCAAATTACGATCGTAAGCTTCGTGGCGGAAGCATTCACGGCAACGGGTTTCCAGTATCATTGAAACCAAGGTATACCAAATAGAGAACGAGTATGGCATTCGTAACGGATCGCATTATCCTAGAGACACAGTATCATACTAATCAGCCCTAGCGCAAACCAAAACACTGCTGCATGAGATATTGTTGTGCGGACACGATACGATAACACTTCCACTTGTACTCGAACTGATAATACACTTGTTTATCACATTGCACTAATTTAGCGATCTAGCAGGAATCGTCGTACTTTTTTGTAGCAGTTAACGCGTCGTAATGGAGCGGAGCGGACGCAGTTATAAATTGTAAGTTCATTCAATTCCAATTTCCGGTATAAACAATTCTATCGCAGTCGTAAAGCGATATGCGAAATTGCCAAGAGTAGGATGTATATCGTATATCAACTTCGGAAGCGTCACAATCCAAAATAATTTAGTTAAAAGAATACCAAAGGCGAATTTCCAGAACTAAGCATGGAAAATTACAAAAATAATACTTGACCATCGTTTGTTAAAGACGATTCTTTTTGCCAATATTATATATTTAACAAATAATTTTTTCAACGAAATGATTTCTCCTTGATTGAGTCGCGTTACTTTCAAAATACATGTAGGTCGTAACGTTATCGTTAAATTTCCCTTATATACGACGAATAACAACTAAATAGAAAAAGAAAACAGTAAATTATATAAAGATATATATTATATAAAGATACACGCGTATCTTTTTAAAACATCCTATATCGGAGTTCTAATGAGAGACTTAAAGCATTCGTTTCACTCGATAAAGCATCATCGAAAAAGGCTTTACTGCTAATCGGATCCATTTCACGAAACTATTGCACAAGATAAGGGTTAAAAGAGGAACGAAAATGGTTATACGTATGTGGCGGGGAAAGATAAAGTCATATACATCGGGATTAGAAGCTACGAAACCGTCGAGATGCAAGTTAAGGTGCAGGATCACGCACACAAAATCGCTGGACGGTGTGTCGTTGCTTCGAGACAAGGCGTATCGCGTCGCGTTGAGAATTGGTGTACATACACTGTCATGTTCTTCGTGGTCAAGGACGTCGGAGACAGGGTCTCCGCGTAGGGTGCGGGAGCTGCGGGGTCCCTAGGCGATGGAGTAGGTATATATGGGCGTCCCCGCGCGTTCAGAATACCAGATTCATGCAAGTTGGCCCTCCCCGCGAAGCGGGTGGTGCGCTTTGAAAAATTCATCGCGAACAACCTGACGGAGTAGTTGCCCGGAGGAGCCCGGTCACGGCTTCTCAATCATCATCGGTCAGTGCAGTAGAATCGGCTGCCATTCACGCTTCTTCGGATCGGTCAGTTTGTAGAGCGCCCGCAACCTGGACACCTTCTGCTGCACAACGTCCCTTTGTTACTCACTTACGCCAAGGTTCGTCCGATTTCTTAATTAAATTTGTTTGATTCTTGTTAGATATATATTATAACGATGTTATAAGATGTATATTTTTTATTAGATAAAAATATAGTTGCTTTCTCGCGACGAAGAAAATTATTGATGTTCTAGGTCGCAGTTGTTGAGTTTTCGAGACACGTTGCTTTCAGAATGTAAATTTCAACTTTTTCACGAGTTTGCGTCTTCCCTGTAATTTACACGGGTCCGTTATTAACCGCAGAAAATTACATCTCTATATGCGTGCGACCATAATTTACTACCACTGGAACGCGTTTCTCGGCGATAAACTAAAAAAAAGAAGACGATGTAATATTCAGTCTATTAAGTAGTCGTTAAAGCAGTTTGATTCTCGTTAAACATCGATAGATTGACTTATATATGTATTTTTAGCATCGTTGGATATTTTACAATTTTTGTCTCGTCTAAACTTGTATTAGAAACTAATGAATTCTTGAAAATGTTGTGAATCTGTTCGAGTTCAGTTTGTAAAGTTGTTTAGTTGTAAAATACGCAGAAGAATACGAGATCGCTGAAATGTATGATAAATGGCTTGTCATCGAAGGTATTGTCATTGATATTTGTTGTATCGGATGAGTGGTAGTTGAAGACTGGCTAGCAAACATTGTCCTCCTTGCGGTCGCTTCCACCTACGAGCGTCGCATTTTTAATGACTAAACACCATTGTGAAGATTCACGTAGCGGCGCGTGTCTTTGTCCTCGAGTGAATCAACGCACGGTGTTCGCATAAATTTCGATTTTGCGGTTTATATTGTTATATGCATGTCCCCCATGTCCGACGATTCGTCATGCAGTTATCAAGCAAGCTGGTTTAAGTAAAGGTACGTGAATATCAAGGTTACTGTCTAGATTAAATTCCATAAAAAATCTCTCGTTTATTTGTTTTCTTCCTTACGATCGTTCCTAAGGATTCTTCTGCAAAAGAAATATTAAATTTACTCAACGACGAAGATAAAGTTGACTCGTGTGAAATTTACTAATAGAAAAGTCTACTTCTCATTACGTTTCGCCGTGGCGATTTTAAACGTTAAATGTGTGAACCACAGGAAAGCACGGTAAATTATATTTCTTGTCTTTGATAGAAGAGAGATTCCACTTCACATCATAACTATCTTCGCATTCGATCTAGAACCAACTATGTGTTTTTATCTTAAATATATCGATAACATTAATTATGCAGGCTGATATTAATTAAGTTCAATTAACATTATTCGTTTCTCACAAGATATTGTAAGTCTACCACGTATTTTGAAAAGGCTTATATCTTCGAATCTATGGAGTTATTCCTTTCTTCAACTATTTCATATTAAAGTACTTCTTTTCTAGCTACTAAAATGACATAAAAGTAAAAAAATCAAGAGAAATGGACTTTTTCATATTCGTATGGAATCTTCAAGACTTACAATATATTTCACTATTAATTATCAGATATCTAAGTGCGTATAATTATATATAGTTTTATATAAAAACTTCCATTCCGAACTCGTTAGCATTCCAGAAAGCCAAGAAAGATGCCCTTTAAGGATATCGTATATATTAGCGCTTGAAGAATGATCGTTTTTCAACGTACCGTGATCGACTGAGCTCGCCGAAGAGCAATTATCGCAGCAGTCAGAGCCCTTATAATGCGGAGCACATTTCGTTCTATATTATTTTTCAGTGTCTTGAGCGCAGGACAGGTTTACCGATCAACATGTAGATACGTACGTTGTAAAACTGCGTCTGGATAAATCGCCTAGCCTGCATTTAGCACCCGATAATTCACGCGTAAAGTATCTCTACTCGTTAATTACCACGTTTTGTACTTGTCAGATACGTTGTCAAGTTTAATCGATGTCGTTGCTAATTTATCCGTCGATCATTCAAACTAAGCTTGTATCTCTCCACGCGAATGTTTTTACAATTGTTGGTTGTTTTCTATTAAAAAGAAACTAGAGTTGCTTGACACAAACGTACATGATTAACAACTAAGTCACTAAGATAGGAATTCGAAAATTAATAATACCATATCTATAACTACCGGTTGCAGCAGAATTCCATTTATCTGAATTTATTGGAAGACAGTTTATATAATAATCGGAGTTCATGTATTAAGAGCTCTTCCAATTTTACTTATTATTTTTCAGAAAAGATTCAGTTAATCTGACCACAACTACAATTTCGTTCCAGTATATGGAATTTTACTGTATAGTTTTAAAAGCTATGATTTTATGCCAGCAACTAGGAAGATGTCGTATTCATTGTTCATCACTTTTTTCCTTTCAGCGATGATTCCTTGGCTGATCCTGCTCCTCGTGGCCTCAGCGGTCGCAGGACCATCCCACTTAATATTTATTCCTGATATATTACAACCACCCCCATTGGATCCTATCGAAAAAGAAGCAGATGCAGAAATCATCAGTCTGCCTTCGTTTCAACGAGGCGCCGTCGAAGGTCCTCCGATGATCGAGAACCCGTTGATGGATCCTTCTATCACCCATGCTGAATACGGATCGGAGAGATTTCCCCTGCGTGACGCGGTCGAAGCGTTGCCCGCAAACAAGATCGGCTTTCAAGTCGTCAGTCTACCTCTACAAGATTCCTCGCAGTTAGTATTGCCATAAAAAATACATATTACATATCTTGTTTCATAAGCGCGTTCTTCTTCGATATGGAATTTCATTTGCAAAGAATCGGCATTCACCTTGTACTTACCATTCCATGATTAATTTATTGACGATTGCTCGTCGAGGTTGCAAATTGAAGCTGCTAATGGGTCTACTCGATGTTTCCGCTTAACTGTTTGTCCATTGGATAATTAACAAAGGATGATTAATACTGGTTTAGGGGCCGAGTACCTTTAAGGGACGCCGTGGAACATCGGGAAGCTCCTTTCTTTGGTAATTTCGACCATGAGTCCATCTGGATCGAGCCATTAGCACCGCCAACTTTAACAAGAACCGAGCAAATCATTAATCCAAAAGTGGTATGCCATTTGGACTCCAGCGCGGTTCACAGGATAGAGCCGTTCTCTTTGTTTCCCCAATCCGTGCCGGACCATCGATGCAGCCATCTGATTTATATTGCTGCAACTTTGGGTACTTTGTCTTTTGACTAAAATAATTAATAAAGCAATTGATAATACTATTTACTTGTAAATAATACATAATATCTATTTATTATAGCATTTGCACGCTAATTAATTAGGTCTAAATATATTAAATTTCGTACCATTCGGTAATACTTTCATATGACTGCAAAAACATAATGATGATAAAAATGAAATATAGATCCTGATAAAGGAAATGCTTTTTGTAGTTGTTATAGATATATAATATTATTATTTAGTAATCAATGCATATTTATAATTAACTAACACAGTGCTATTAATGATAGAACAAGTAAATAAATTTCCTATTTTCAGATCCAGAAGAGCTGGTTGTCGTCTCAAAGGACCGCGAATATGACGAGATCAAAGGTAAAGTGATCAATCTCTGTTAATTCGCGAATAAAGAATGAATATATAGTTGAAATTGCGAGTCCCGTTAATTTATTCCATCAATTCGAATAGGTGGATATAAGGCAGTAACGGGACATCGATCGAGAGATCCAGCATTGCAAGTGCTCGTCTCGATCACGGCCCCAAACCGGGGGAAACTGTTTTCTGAAGTGACCAAGAACCATTGCACCCTCCACTGTGAAAAATTTGCAAAATCCATCTTAAGTTTTCTCGAAGCGCATGACTTCGACGGCGTTGAGATCGATTGGGATGGTTCGCCAGATCGCTTCAATGACTTGAAACTCTTGTTGAGAACGATTAAGAAACTTTTCGCTGATAGAGAATATATTCTCGCGGTTGTTCAAAAGCCAGACGATCCGGTGGATCAGGAAATCACTTCTGCAGCCGATTTAGTTCTTCTGAAAGCTTGGAGAGACAATCCTGCGTTCAGAAGAGAAAAATTGGCTCTTCATCCCGCACCATTGAAGTATGTTGCTCGAGTGACGAATAAATGGATCGATCAAATCCCGAAAGAACACAGATCGAAAATCGTTCTTGGCTTACCTGTATTTGGACAAGGATATACTTTAAAATTTGGAAATTTTACGGACACTGGTGCACCTATTATCGGGCCGGGGATTGAAGATGTTTATACCAAGCAGAAAAATGGAAGAATGGCTTACTATGAAGTAATTATTAATAGCTTTTATTTTACCTAAAAAGGACTATTATAAGCTATATCTTTTTGCACTTTCTTCTTCTTGTTATTTTTATTATTACTTTCTTATTATTATCTATAGATCTGTGAGAAATTGGAAGATGGATTGTGGACCTCTGGAAGAGACGAGGAGGGGCCATACATAAAACGTGGTGACCAGTGGGTTGGTTACGAGGATCCATTGTCGGTGAAAATCAAAGTGGCTTACGTTAGATCAGTGAGACTCGGTGGAGTTTCTTTATGGTCTCTTGATTTGGACGATTTTCAAGTTAATATCATACTATTTTCGTTACACAATTAAAACACATGAATATTATTATATGATGCATTTAATATGTATTTTCAGGGTATTTGCGGTAATTCGTGGCCTATGTTGAACGCTGCAACCGAATCGATAGGCTTGTATGATGAGGTAGAACTGAACGAATGTTCTACCGATGGTCTATCTAGTGACCCAGAAAATTGCTCAGGATTCTATTCCTGTCACAATGGTAAACGAATACATTTATTTTATAATCCTTATCACACAATTTTTTGGTAATTCAGTTTGATAATTATATTATTCATATCTTCGTATGGACATAGGAGTGCGATATCGAGGTCAATGCGGACCAGGAAGATTCTTCGATTCCACTAATGGCCGTTGCGTGAAAGCAAATTCGAACATTTGTAAACCAATACAATTCGATAAAATGCAAGGAAATCATTACCAGACTGAAATAAGGGAAACGCAAGCTTTTCAAAATTTAGAGATTTCTCCGAAGAAGGGTCCCCGTGTAGTCTGCTACATAACTTCGTGGTCGCTCTACCGTAAAGGAGATGGACTGTTCGCTCCAGAACGATTGGACTCCCGCCTATGCACCGATATAATCTATGCGTTCGCTGGATTGAATCCAGACACATTGCTCATCCAACCGTTAGATCCTTGGATCGACATAGAACACAGTAATTATATTAAAGTATAAATATCAATACTAGAAGGAATCAAAATGATAGGGTTTTATGTAATAAATTCTAGCAAAGAACTGTTTCATATTTATACATATCATTTTTATAAAAAATTGCAAATCAATCATTTTGCTTGCTTTGAGTAAGACGAGTTCAATTCTTTGTCTTTATTAAATAAAAATATTTTCAGATTTATATGAGCGAGTGACGAAGACCAAAGGATCAAAAGTGCTCTTAGCCATCGGAGGCTGGACAGACAGCACTGGTGACAAGTACTCTCGTTTGATAAGTAGTAGCGTTGCACGTCGCAAATTCGTTACAGCTACGATAAACTTCTTGAAAAAGCACAACTTCGACGGCCTATCCTTCGAATGGAACTATCCAAAATGTTGGCAAAGTAATTGCAGAAAGGGACCCGATTCCGACAAGCCCAATTTCACCAAATTAATCCAGGAACTGAGAAAAGGGTTCGATCAACAGGAACCGAGGCTTACGTTAGCTGTAGCATTCTCAGGTTATAAAGAAGTGATCGACAGAGCCTATGAAGTCCGAGAAATTTCGGAAATGGTGGATTTCATATCAGTGATGACGTATGATTATCACGGTGCTTGGGAGGCAAAAACGGGTCATTTGTCGCCCTTATTTGGAAATATTGACGACATCAATCCATATTACAATGTCGTAAGTTTTGCAACAAGGTACATTCTGTGGAACAAGGAGAATTTATTATCAAATTTTTTTTAGAATTCCACGATGGAGTACTTAATAAATCTTGGAGCGGACAAATCGAAACTTCTGGCAGGTATACCTT
Source organism: Bombus fervidus (assembly GCF_041682495.2). NCBI lineage: Eukaryota > Metazoa > Arthropoda > Insecta > Hymenoptera > Apidae > Bombus > Bombus fervidus. The sequence goes on along the minus strand of NC_091530.1, from coordinate 7,074,230 downwards.
TATATGGACAAGCTTATCGACTGTCTAGTGAAAATTTAACAAGCCTTGGAGATCCTGCCACTGGACCTGGAACTGCTGGAGAATTTACCAAACAACCTGGGATGCTGGCCTATTACGAAGTTTGTGACAGAATCAAGAACAAGGGCTGGGAGACAGGATTAGGTAAAAAATCAAAAGAAGAAAGAAAATATCTATCTTCTGACCCAAAATGTTCCATTTTAGGGCCAAGTGCGTACCGCAGAGACCAGTGGGTAGGCTACGACAATCAGGAGAGCGTCTTCGCGAAAGGAGAATACATTTTGAAACGTGGTTATGGGGGTGCAACACTGTGGACAGTGGACTTGGACGACTTTTTAAATCGCTGTTGTTCGGAATCCTTCCCACTATTGAAGAGCATAAATCGTGCACTAGGTGAATTGGTTCATTCACGAATCATCTTGAAATCGAAATATAAATCTCAAGTACCAGAAAAGTAGAAATGTGTATGTTAAATTGTAGGTCGTTTAAAGAATAAAGCTTCCGAAGGATGCGGACGGCCACCAGAACCAGTTACACCACAACCTCCAACATTGACGACTCACAGCGACGCAGTGGGAGACACTCCTCGACCAACGACGCCAATGGCAAAGCCAACCACGTGGCCAATGTGGACTGAAAAGCCGAGTACAGACAGTCATCATACAACTACTACTTGGCCCACTTGGACTTGGAAACCAAGCAAACGACCAGAGTCAACAACTAAAAGCAGTACCACGGTCTGGTGGACTCAATCAACTAGCACTGCTTCTTCAACATGGACCTCAACCAAGTACTACATACTATTTTATTTATTTGTAATTAATAAGTATGCATTTTTTATTATACCTTTTATCATAAAATAATTGTAGAGCACCGGAACAGTTAACAACAGAAGCCACGCAAGGCATAGAGAAACCAACAGACTCCTCAAAACCAGAACAGCCGTGTACGATAGGAGAATACGTGCCGGATCCTGATAACTGCAACAACTACTTTAGATGCGTGCTTGGTGAGTTGCAACGTGAACAATGTGCGCCAGGATTGCACTGGGACGCGAGACGACGCATTTGCGATTGGCCAGCTGCGGCGAAATGTCAAGCAGGGACAGGTAAGTTTTCCCATTCTTATCATATGCATTTATTCATCAGGGAAAACTATTCAATTCAATAAAGCGAAAGAAGCTTAGCTACCAGAATAACTTCTTGCGTAAAGGTATCCCTAATGACATTAAAATTTTCTGATATTTGAATGATGAATATATTTCTTGTCGAGCAAATACTTTATTCCTTGGTCAATTGATTTCTATTTTTTAAATTTATATTAATTGTATATGTAAAAAATGTATATTATGTTATATATAAAAGATTCAACTTACTCTGTTATCAATGTTCTGTGATAATTATACAATGTATTCTTCTACGTAACTTCTTGAGACGTTGTCATCGACAGATGCATCGGTTCATTAGGAGTAACGCAAACCTGTTTATCTCCGTGCAATATCACTAAACATCTTCATTTCTGCATACATGTTTCTAATAGTTTTGCAATCGCCGCCTCCAGGCAAGCATCTCCCCTTTGTAATCAACTCGATTCGTATGTGACGCTCAGTGTCACCGAGAATTCTGCACTGTTCGTGTCTTTCTTCTCGTTGCTGGTCAAAAGATGATTTACGTTAATCACATAATTCTCGTTTTAATCTCAATAAATCCCACTTTGATGCAAGTGTACAAAATTTCGCGACCGTTTGGTATAAATACATCCATAAACATAAAACAAAGAAATTATTAATTCTAAAAGTACTTTGTGGTAAATTGTAACATCTTGTACTTTTGTTTAAAATAGGTTCTGTGACTCAAAAACCATCATGGGCCACCATAAGAACCACCACTACGAAAAAACCAACTACGGCATTCATACCTTCTTCATCCAGACCTATCACCCAAAAACCAATTATGGAAGCTTCGAACGGAAAGCCACCAAAAAACTGTGTACACGGCGAATATTACTCCTATCCAGATTCCTGCACAAGTTTCCATATCTGCGTGAATGGAAATTTAATTTCTCAACAATGTGGACCAGGATTGAACTGGAACAAGGAGAAGGGCATGTGCGACTGGGCTTTCAAGAACCCTTGCATCGAGAAGCCGAAGAAAACGGCCTCGTTGGTTGCAGGAGGTACCAAGTCAACTGTAAGTGAACTATTATTAAAATTATTAATATCATCAAAATTACAAGTCACGAAGTTATCGAAGTAACTTAGAATATTATCTACTGTTTTCTTTTAGTCGTGTACACCTGATAGTTACACAGGTGTTCCAGGAGATTGTGAAAGCTTCCAAGCATGTTTATGGGGTCGCTACGAAGTATTCCGTTGCGCTCCGGGATTACACTTTAATGAGAGAACTCGAATATGCGACTGGCCATCTAGAGCTAATTGTCAAGATAACTCTGTATCAACAGATAATCAAGATTCCAACACACCTAGCGATAAGCCAATTAATCATCCAACGAGTACTGAAAAGCCTTGGGTAGCAAGCACCACTCAAGCTACGACCACCTTGCCATCGGCCGTGATAGATGCTGACAAAGTTTCTCCGTTGTCTGGCCATTACAAAGTAAAATCATTATCGTAATTAAACTGCTGATAGTTATACAAATTCATATTTTTATAAATACAACTAAAAGAATAGGACCTAGGCAGAAATTTCTTTCTCCTATTGAATATTATAACAAGTACTGTATTTTGGATATTTTGTGTCTGATCACTTATTTCTTCATTGTTAGATCGTGTGTTACTTCACGAATTGGGCCTGGTATCGAAGAGGAGTCGGTCGTTATCTTCCTGAACATATCGATCACACCCTCTGTACCCATATCGTTTACGGATTTGCTGTTTTGGATTATTCTGACCTAATCATCAAGGCTCACGACTCCTGGGCCGATTACGACAATCGTAAGTCATTTGTTAAAAACATATTGACATTCCCAAACACGGAGTGTAAATATATATGTAAATCTATGCCGAACAGATTTTTACGAACGCGTAGTCGCGTACAAGAAACGTGGGTTGAAAGTATCTCTTGCTCTGGGAGGTTGGAACGATTCAGCTGGAGACAAATACAGTCGTCTAGTGAATAATCCTACTGCTAGGAAAAGGTTCATTGAACAAGCAATCCAATTCCTGAAAAAATACGATTTCGATGGGCTTGACTTGGATTGGGAATACCCAGTTTGTTGGCAAGTACGTGTATATCAACATTAATAGATATACATGAACATGCATAATGTATATCGTATAAAATATACATAAATATTCTAACTCTTTACATACATATATAAAAATTACTGAACATTACATTCATCTTAGGTTGACTGCAATAAAGGTCCATCTTCAGATAAACAAGGCTTCGCAGATTTGCTTAAAGAACTGAGCAACGAATTGAGACCCAGAGGATTATTACTCAGTTCAGCGGTTTCGCCGAGCAAGCAAGTGATCGACAAAGGTTACGATGTTCCAGCACTCGCTAAATATTTGGACTGGATTGCAGTGATGACTTACGATTTCCATGGTCAATGGGACAAGAAAACTGGCCACGTAGCGCCGCTCTACTACCATCCTGATGATGACTATTATTACTTCAACGCAAATTATTCCATCAATTATTGGATCGCTAATGGAGCTCCCCGTAGAAACATCGTTATGGGTATTTATTTCTTATTTTACAATATTATATTATAAGTAGACCGTGGATTTTTATACAATTTTATATTTTTGTTTATATTAGTGATATTATATTTCAACCACTAAATATCATAAAGAGTACTTTACTTTGGATATTTTTTATATCTTTGTATATTATGTGCAATCTCGCGCTTTTAAATTTCTCATAAATGCCATAAAACTCCGCAGCCTAATTATAAAAATACGAATTAAATATTCATCTAACTGAATTATCGCAATAACAGGAATGCCATTGTACGGACAGTCGTTCTCCATAAACGATCGCAACGCAGGTACAGGATTAAATGTGCCAGCTAGCGCTGGACAAGCAGGTGAATTTACTAGAGCTGCAGGATTCTTGTCCTATTACGAGATTTGCGATAGGATTCGGAACCGTGGATGGAACGTCGTTCAGGATTCAGAACACAGAATGGGTCCCTATGCATATAAGGGCACTCAGTGGGTGAGCTTCGACGACGCTGACATGATTCGACGGAAAGCCGAGTATGTTAGGGACATGGGTCTTGGTGGTGGAATGGTGTGGGCGTTGGATCTCGATGATTTCCGGGGACGCTGCGGCGAAGGACCGCATCCGTTGATGCATACTCTTCAAAAAGTTTTAGCTAGTCCTCCCAACAAAGATGAAGAACGTAATTAATTTTTATTCAATTAATTTCTAGCTGTTCATTTTTGTCTTCAGTTTTCGGTTTATATATATATATATATATATATATATATATATATATATATATATTCTTTTATTTTGGGTTTTGTTTATAGTTGAGAAGCCACCGATTACAGTGGAAGATTTAGATCAAGGTCCAATGGCGCCCACGGTAATATCCACCACTGTTAAGACACCCGTGCCATCTTCAACGTCGAGGGATCAACTGCAACCTGACGATAAATTCAAAATGATTTGTTATTTTACAAATTGGGCCTGGTATCGTCAAGAAGGAGGAAAGTTCTTGCCAGAAGATATAGACCCTGATCTGTGTACTCATGTTCTATATGGTTTCGCGGTACTCGATGGATCGCAGTTAACGATTAAACCACATGATGCATGGGCTGATATAGACAACAGTAAATATCGAGATACATCCCATACAATTTTTCTTTTTCTCCGTGTATCATTGTATTGTCATTTCTAGAGTTCTACGAAAGGGTCGCGGCTTTAAAATCGAAGGGAATAAAGGTATTAATGGCTATTGGAGGATGGAACGATTCAGCAGGTAACAAATACAGTCGTTTGGTGAATTCGCCATCAGCCAGACAAAGATTCATCACGACTGTCATCCAATTTATCGAAAAGTACGAGTTTGAAGGCTTGGATTTAGATTGGGAGTATCCAGTATGCTGGCAGGTAATAAACTCGCGTTTATTCATTTATAATCTTCGATCTGATTGTTCGATTAGTAAAAAGTAATATGTCGATAAATAAATTTTAGGTCGACTGTAAAAAAGGTCCAGCTACAGACAAAGAAGGATTCGCTAGTTTAGTGAAGGAGTTGAGCGAACAATTCAAACCAAGAAATTTACTGTTATCCGCCGCGGTTTCTCCGAGCAAACGAGTCATTGACACAGGCTATGACGTACCAAGCTTGGCGAAGTACTTAGACTGGATATCTGTAATGACGTATGATTATCATGGTCAATGGGACAAGAAAACCGGTCACGTGGCGCCACTGTATCGACTGCCCAATGACTGGGAGCCAACTTTCAACGCGGTAAGTGCACGTCAGAACTTAAAACCATTAACGATGGATATGTATATCGATAAATCTATTTACGTCTGAATCTTATTAATTTTTTAAGAAACGAACTGTAATAAAAACGAAAAATTCTTATCCATGTTTATCATACGAAAAATTACATATAATTTTTATAAAATATTCTGAACGTCTGCATATCATTTCTTTTAATATTACTTTAATAATTGTGTAGAACTTTTCAATTCATTATTGGATGGAGAAAGGTGCACCAGCGAAAAAGCTTGTAATGGGAGCACCACTGTACGGTCAGTCCTTCTCCTTGGCAGAAAGAAGTGAGAGAGGATTAAACGCACCGACTTATGGCGGCGGTGAAGCCGGCGAAGCAACAAGAGCCAGAGGTTTCCTGTCTTATTACGAAGTAAGTATTCTACTTTCTTAATTTCTTATTTCTCTCTCTCTCTCTCTCTCTCTTTCTCTCTCTTTCTTTTAATAAATATTGATGTAATATTGTGGTCTTAAATAATTATAGATATGCGAAAGAACATTAAAGAAGGGTTGGACCGTGATCCAAGACAAAGAACGACGTATCGGTCCCTACGCGTATAAAGGTGATCAGTGGGTCAGCTTTGACGATGCCAGACAAATTAAACTGAAGGCAGAATTAATAAAGGACCTTGATTTGGGCGGCGGCATGGTGTGGGCTCTCGATTTGGACGACTTCAAGAACAGATGCAGCTGTGAGCCTAGCCCGCTTCTGAGAACCATGAACAGGGTTCTAAGAAATTATCCCAAAGGTCCATTGTGTCCAGTAACGAATGGTAAATATTCTGGAAGATGAAGATTCATTTATAGATATATTCGAAAGATCGAAATAAATTTAATAATATTTTAAAAACAGCATTTCTGACGATTGACGCTGGAGAATCCATCATGGAATCTACGACTACTGAACGACCAAGTTGGGAACCTACTACTTCTACTAAACCAACGTACTTACCACCAACGTCTACAACCGCGGATCCGGATTCTGATATTGATGATACTATTGAAATAGAAGCTGAGCCGCCAATAATTGGTGGTTCACCAGACGACTGCGGCGGTCGTGTATTTGTTCCCCATAAGAAAGATTGCTCTAAATACTTCTTATGTAATTTTGGAAAACTTACTGAGCATTCTTGTCCTCCTGGTCTGTATTGGAACGAGAATCGTTGCGACTGGCCTGAGAACACCAAATGCCAGGATTCTCAGCGACAAGTAAGAGTTTTACAATCTTAAAGGGCCTTGGTGAATCAATGTTTTATTAAGGTCGTGTTTTGCATGAAACTCTCCTCTTTGTGACATAATTTCGCTTTTTAATTTGCAGTCGAACGAGTTATTGCCATTAATCTCTGACCAGGAGAATAAGAAGAAAAAAATGATTTGTTATGTAATGAACTGGGCGCGAAAGCGGCCTGGGATAGGACAATTCCTACCAGAAGACATTGATCTAGATTTGTGTACTCATATAGTTTACGGCCTCGCGAAGTTGGATCCGGAACGATTAACTATACAAAATCCACAGGCTGCTAGACAGAAGGAATTTCTTAGTAAAATAGCGGATATTAAAAGCAGAACTGGACTGAAGGTTTTGCTTGGTTTGGGTGGCTGGGATGAATCTACAGATAATAAATACAGCGAATTGGCACACAATTCGATAGAACGGAAAAAATTTGCGCGCCACGCTGCTCTTTATATTCAAAGTCGCGGATTTGATGGTCTTGACCTCCTTTGGGAGTATCCAGTGTGCTGGCAGGTACAAAAAAGTACATGGAAATGCAAAAATGAATTAAACATTTCAAATTCATATAAAGAAATAAAAAATAAAAAGATATAAATAAATAAGTAGCTACGCTTATATTACCTTTTATATTATCGTGAGTCATCCATGATTCACTTGTATTCTTATAGATTGTAAAATTCTTCTGCCATTATTAGTCATATTTTCTTCTCAAACATCAAAGTTGCTTTATCTTTATCTATATATAAATTAATGAACCATTTTCTAGGTTGATTGCAATCGTGGACCATCAAGTGATAGGGAAGCTTTTGCAGCCCTGCTAAAGGAACTAAGCATAACATTCAAACCTAAAGGATTGCTCCTTTCCACTGGTGTTTCTGCTAACAAAGAAGTCATCGACGTAGCTTACGACGTTCCAGCATTAATCAAATACCTCGATTGGATAAATGTTATGACTTATGACTATCATGGCTATTGGGAAGACAAAACTGGTCACGTAGCCCCGCTTTATCGTAATCTGGATGAGCAGACCAAATATTTGAACGTGAACTTTACAATAATCCATTGGCTGGAACAAGGTGTGCCATCGAATAAACTGATAATGGGCATACCAGCATATGGGCAAAGCTTTACGTTATCGAGAAAATTGCAAGGAAAAGGAACACCGGGCCTTAACGCACAAGTTTCCGGGCCCGGGCTTCCAGGAGACTTCACCAAATCAGCAGGCATGCTTGCTTATTATGAGGTATGAATGAATTTATTATTCGATAGATTAATCGTATTTGCATGATAAATAGTAAAATAACATACACGGTAAGTGTTTGATTTAAATTGCTATTGCAATTGAATTAGATTTATCTATGGAAAATTTTCCTATTTTCTCCATAATCATGTTTACATAGATTGCAACATTAATTTATTTTTATATCCGGAGGTTAAGCCGAATGTTTTTCCCATTAATAAACATTTTCACAGATATGTAACAACGTAAAAAACAGAGATTGGTCCGTGATCAAGGATTCGAAGAATCTGAGTGGACCGTATGCTACCAGAGGTGACCAATGGGTCAGCTATGAAGATGTATCCAGTGTAATGCAAAAGGTACCTAACGTCTATGAATCATTGACGCAAGAATGATGCATGAGAATGTTTGTGTTGTGACGTTGTACTCTTATCGCCTAAATACATAGATGTCCACTTGTTTTCTTCCAGACGAAATTCATAAGAGATCTAAATCTTGGTGGTGCCTTGATATGGTCTTTAGATGTAGATGACTTCACAAATCTTTGTGGCTGTGGAAAATATCCTTTAACAACAGCGCTTAGTCAAGGACTTAGAGGAGAACAAAATCTCAGAATGGATTGTACTTGAGATACACGTACTTTAGACAAACACGCGAGTAATTCACGGATGACAATTCATTGACGTTGCGTTCCACTTTCACGGATGACCATAAATCTCGGATCGACCGTATCAACCAGCATAAGTACTGTACGGCAAGAATTCACAAACGTAATGTCTCAGGAAGAACAATACAATTTAGAGAAAAAAGAAGAGAACAGCGTTTACCTTGATTCTTGTATCGCGTTACAATTGCCAACAATGTGATTGTATAGGATCAAACAAGATTCTATCATAGCACTTTCTGATTCGCCTTATTCTCCGTTTCATGGTATAATAGTACATATCTCTGTAACGAGTGATAGTGATTAGATCATCTGCTTTAAATCTATCTACGGATAAAAACATTGATAAAAAAAAGAATAATTTTTCTATCCAACGTTTGTACTCTTTTTTTTCTTTAGTGAATTAATTAACTCGTTATTGATGTAATGGGGCATTGCATACGATGAATCGGGAGATAAATATCATATAATAATCCGATTCATTATAATTAAAAAATCGATTACGTATGTTGCGTTTAACGTTTGAACTTTATGTCTGAAATAAAATAAGAAAAATTAATGAAATGATAGATAAGTAATCGCATATAAACAAACAAATATTGTTAGCCTTATTTCATACGGCGATACACGTACATAATACGTGTATGATAGATACCGATTATACATCATTCATTATAGAATCGTGTGAACACTTCCATAATGAGCAGTTAACATCTATATCCATCATATATGTATCATCGTATGAAAGAAGCCTAAATTATCTGAAAAACTCTTCCGAGTGACGTGCATAGAACTTTCTTTCGCGCGCAAAAGTAGAGAACATGAAATTACCAGTACGTTCCTCGGGAAGACAATTTTAATCAAACTCGGAATTGCATGCATGCACTATGTATTATACATACATATGTATTATACATTATATATATATATATATATATATATATATATGTATAATAAATACACGCAATTTTCATACAATTTTTATAAGTTATCAGTATAAGATTCAGTATAAGATAAAGAACAAAGTGGATTATACGAATGAATTATTTATCTCGAAAGATGAGAAAAATAAGTAATTAACGAGTTTAATTCTGACAAAGATTTTTATAGCTTGACTCCAATTTGACTTTGATTCAGATTCTGCAGAAAAGTTTGTTTTATATGAAATATTGGCTTGTTAACTGGCTGAGACAGTCTAATCAGTTAGCAAGAAATAATTTACAGCGATAATCCTATCTTAATGTGGAATGAATAAAGACATAGAATGAAACAGTAGTATTCTATACCCAACCCCAGATAACGAAGTTTTAAATTCATCTATATAAAAAGAAATGGCTTTCTTGATTCAGGACAATGTAAATGAAAGAAATGCATTATAACACTAAAATTTCGCTTCACAAAGATACTCCCTTAAATGATAGAGATAGCAACGGCCAATTATCAAGGCAAAATTTTGACCAATTAACAGTACCATATATACTTGTAAATTTATCTGTATTCATTTTTTATTATAGTAGATATTTTACTATATCACTTAGATTATTGATATTCGCCAATTAACGCAAAATTTTCGAACCATTACAAATTAAAATTAAAATAATGTTGAGCTCGTTGAAAGTGAAGTTTTTCTCGCAGAATTTCTCACAGAATGGGTTATTCAAGACTGGAATTAATTACATGAATAAATAAGAAGTACGTAATGTAAACTCTGTTGGAGAGGATAGAAAAATGGTGGGGATTCCCACTTCGGAAATCATTTACGGCATTTGAGCTATTCCCCCGTGAACAGTGTAACGAAGTAGACAAGCAGTCGTGCATACTAGGACTCGGGTTTATCGAAAAAAACTTTACTGCAAGAAAAGGTTAGTAAGTCATTTAAACTATGTACATTATGCCTCTACATTATATGCAATCATATATGAAATTTTCTACAATTTAATACTAGAATTACTAGAATGATCAAAATGACCAATTTAGTTGAAGCTTTTCATAGAAACTTTATAGATTTACAACAATGTATTTTGATGAATTTCAGTGATTTCTTTTTTGTAAAGTAAGAATGTGTTTTCAGAAATTTTCTTTTTATCTTGTATTACTTACCTTCTTATGTATCTTTCATTTTAATTTCTTTGGTATAAAATATTATAATTTAATCGTTGATAGGTGTAGTTAAACATTGCGATGTCATTGTGGCACTGAAAATACGTAATTGACAAAAACATTGAAATAGAAATAAATGAAAACTTTCTATAAAAATAAATTATAAACGTGTAAAAATTTCATTATTACCAAGAAAGTAAAGTGACATTGCTTCTGCACAAGCAGCGATCGGCGAGTAATTTAAGAAGTGTGTATTCTGGCCGTTATCACGTTGGTGAAAGAAAAACAAAAACGTTTACTTTACGAATTAGGAACTTCCAACTTGTTTTGTTTCAAATGAGAGAAGACACTCGTTAATATCTGTTAATGTTCGAGAATTTATTTAAACTGTCGAGAATTCGATTGGCGAAATCGATTGATAAATTTCGATAATTGAATGTTATCGACACGACACTTACTAAACCTATAAAAAGGCGAAACGAAAACCATTGAAACGTACATTGACACTAAATAAATTTAGACTGATAGATAAAAACGTATAGAAAGCGACTAATGCAGCGATGGTATTCGATTCTGAACGGTCTGTGATCTATTTCTTAAATTATTTCAATATGCAAGTTGTGACATGTTATTTTAAGTATTGTCTTTCTTTACGCAGTTCATCATATATGCGTTGTGATTCCGAAGTGGGAGACATGCTTGATTATAGCGGTATGTAAAAACTAATGAATTATATTTATTTATTTTATTTATTTATTATCTATTCATACATCGTATGTGTTTGTGGACATATATAAATCAGATAATGAATCATTTATCATTAAAAACATGAAACGTTGGTTAATTTAAAATCATTTATTGAAATCTTGCATGCATCGTAATGATGAATTATTCATTCTTATTAGATACGCGTTGGACATTTTGGTTTAGTTTCCATTCCATTGTCCGATTGAAATTAATATATGTCTGGAATTAAATAGTGATGAAGTGGTTGTGAAAGTATTGTCAATCTGCATGTAACAACAATGTATAATCACCAAATTGAAGATATTCATGCATATTCGTATTTTTACAAATCTAATGAAAGAAATGGAATTGAAATAGAAATTTCTTTCTTTCACTAAATATGATAACAAGCATTATACCATGTACATTTTATATGTATACCTTTTTGCAGCTTTAAGCCTATCAATGCATAATCATCCGCAATCTGATAATAACAAATTATTTATGTCAAATTCGATAACGAAAGTCTACTTAAAATATCAAGCATTATCATCTTGAAATTTGATAATATTTAATATGTATTAACTACAAGACGGAATAAAAGAGCATTCCAAAAATTTAGTCAACACTTTTTTCTTATTTTACAAATTCATGAAATTCTGTTACTGAAAGACAAATTGTAAATTCTAGCTTATGAGTACATGTAATACTGAAACACATTTTAGTCACGGTTTTGCATTTAATACACTTTATTCGTTGACATTGGATCTTTTCATGTGAGATAATGTATGCACGTGCTTGAATATCGTCGCGTCTCTCAATTCAATATTTACATTTGTAATTCCGCCTTCTTTGTATGATGCAATTAGGTAAATGATATCTTCATCCAGGAAGCAAACTTTCAGGAAGGACGACATTCCTCTTTTAAAAATAGAAGACACAAACCGCGCTTCATACCATTCATATTTATCGTGAATGAAGATCGTGTTATAGAAGAATCGATGATCATTCGTTCAAATCGTACGATCTACAATTTATGGATTGACTGGATATTATTTAAAGAAATTGATTATTTCTAAAGAATATTTTGAGAAGAATTATAATTATAATTGAATATCATCGCAGATAAATCGATTGACTTTACTTTACGCAAATATTGGAACTCAATTGTTATTAAATGATATAAGGCGAATTATATTTGCAATGTATATATATGTATACAGTGGCTCATGAAAGTTTGTCAAAAGACATAGATAAGAAATAAAATATTCTAGAAGCCTGTATTGAAAGGATATTCGTTACCGAAAAAGGCGAACTATCTTTGAAGGAAAGATTCTTGAAAATACAGATGGTAAAAAGTCTAATTCTAATAAAATTTTTCTTACACTACGAATTTTCCGAACACCTAATATTCAGAAGAAGTTTTCTATGTATACATATAAAACATTTTGAAACTTCATTAACATTATAACGAGATATGATTACCACAACTATATTGGTACAATTTAAAACCAATCGGAAAATGTATATAGAAGTTACAAGATATTTACTGCAAACAAACATACTTAATAAAAAATTAGTATACAGCACAATAACTGTAGATATTGTAGTAATATGTTATATGCAATATTGAAAAGTTTATAAAATTTGTAAACCAACTCCTATTCAAGGCCATCATCACCATCATCAGTATAAAATGAAACTCTATTTATTTAATATACAACATTAATAACTACTTATACATATAATAAACGTAATAGTGGTATGACTGGTAATACTGAATATTAAGGCTTATTAAATAATAGAAAATTGACTGTCTGAATACTTTACCAATATAATCATGATAATCATATTTCATTATAGTACTAATAAAATGTCAAAATGTTTCGTATAACATACATAATATATTCATAAAAGATTTCTATATGTGCAAATACTTTCGTGAATTTTATATATTAAATAATTATTCTAAATCAATAGTTTATTTAATATTCGTGATATTGTATAATGCGCATTTACCAACTACGTAATACTTTTCAAGGAAAAGCTGATACAATTAAACATCTGAAAGTGCACATTTGCGTATTTCAAACTTTTTGTGAACATTGTTCTACCGCTCTAAGGTTGATGTATCTACCTTAGAAAATATATACGTTTTCATCAATAATTGCTTAAGTAAAATAAGAAATTTCTTCATTCTGTTTCTATATACAATAGCATATACGTACATATTGATACAATTGTATACAAAGTCGAAGCCAAAGTTCCGTGTTACCAATCCATTTTTAAGTTTCTAGTCTTATTTGCCATTTTGACATCGTGTGAAGTCGTGTCAGTGACACAGTGACACATGTTATACAAAGTATGGCGTTAGGGTTAGGTAATATTTTTCGAAATTTTTCAATAGTTGCTCTAATTTTATTACCTATTCTCTTCATAAAATATTATTTCTACAAAATTTTTGCTTTAGACAGCAAGGTATTTATTTAAATTTATGTTTCTAGATTTATTTAGATTGATCGTTTATTCATTAACGTAGCATGTTCATAGTGAAAGTATATCTAACTTTATTTTAACATGATAAATATAATAACTAATCATAATTATAGATAGTCATGCTGCAGTACTCACGGACTCTGAGCGATCTAATCGTCCATCTAATTCGGATAATCTAAACGAAAGATCAGTAAGTATAATTTATCAAATAAAATTCGAAATAGAAGCATGCATCGTTTAACGATTTTGTACGTATCGATGAATTTCAAGCTATATCCTTAATTTGTATATTGATGAAACAGATTATTTAAGATCTGAATCACAGATAGTGTAATGAACATGTAAGACTCGAGCATTTCATAATATTTGATTAAAACACTTGAGTTCTATGTATGTTATCCTTGTACATAGCTCCCTTGTTTAACTTAAGTACGAATGATATGAAAGTGTGTAAAAAAATAAAGAACAAGATATAAAAGCACCTTTTTCAATTATGCATTGGAATCAATCTATATATTACTTCAGTTGTCATTGCTTTATCATTAAAAGACATAAGCAGAGATTTACTTTTATTTAAAGGTCAAATTGTCTTCTATTATCATATACCTCATTTGAATTTGTTTTTTCTTCCTTTTGATATTGTTTCATTTAATATAATTTCATAATGATAATATTTCATAAGTGTTCAGTTTATTAATTCTATAACAGCCACTATGTAAAAACTAATGACATGAAAATCATTCAAAAGAGAGAAAACAGAATATTATATAAAAATAATTTATAAGCAATCTATTCATATTTTGTGATCCATTTTTTAAGTCCACATTTGATTATTAATTCCATTCTTGATATTTCTCCATCAAAAGATTCTCTATAAGAGATATTTTTGTATATACACATTTGTGTAATTGAAAAACTGAGACTAGATCTAGATCTACTTTTTATAAAGTTTTAGTAATGCATGGTTGGTTGTCTACATAGTTTCCAGGTTTGCCAGTGATGTGTGGTTTTATTGAGTTTTATTCCATCATTCCATCCAGGCTTTTCCATTATATCACTGATTGGTCTCCCAAGGTGCAACACATTATTGCTTATGATGCTTAATTGTTTCAGTGGTATGGTTTTCTGGTTTTATATATATATTTTTTTTATTTTTCTTCTTTTAAGAGAAATGCAAACTTACCAGTGTATCTTATATTGTATTACTCATAACGTTGATCACATAAATTATATCATATGATTTATTGTGCTGCACCATCACATATCCTATGGTACATGATAAAGTGCCTTAATATGTGTTGCTGGTATTTCATAGATTTTTGTGTTTCACAAATATATTTTTGGCTATGTGTTGTTATCATTACATACCATTTTTTTTTTTTTTTTTTTGTATTTTCATTTAAATTCCATTATTTTATTACATTCACATATTACTGTGATACAACTATGAATAAATCACCAATGACATTAACATGATCACACTGTTTTGTAATTTGCATTTTCTTTAATTTCTAATGAACAGGACACATAGGAATTGCTATTTTGTTTTACATTTAAAAATGAACTTCAAATTACAAGTGAAATATCTATGAATATGTAATACTTTCTACTTTGCTCTTTAAAAGCAAACAAGACAATATTTATTTTTCTTAGATACCAGGAGGATGGACCATCACATTAGCTTTAGCAGCTGTTACCTGCTGCTTAGGATCAGCTGTACCAGCAGGATTTAATATAGGAGTACTAAATAATGCAGCCCATGTGAGTGTCTCAACTTGTGTTTTATAGAAACTTGTAAGTATATTTATTTATTAAATATATTTATGTTAATTGTAGCTGGTGGGTGCATTTTGTAATGAAAGTATTAAAGAAAGATATGGCATGGATGTATCCGAAAATGGCCTGAAAATAGTTTGGTCTAGTGTTGTCTCAATTTTTCTCATTGGAGGGGCAGCTGGTTCATTCCTCTCAAGCTGGGTGGCAGATAGATATGGAAGAAAAGGAGCACTGTTTGTTGGAAACATATTTGGCATTATAGGAGCTGCAATGTTTTTTCTAATACGCAAATTAAATTCAATCGAAATTTTGTTAGCAGGCAGATTAGTTGTTGGTAAGTTTTAGGATACCAAATTCAAAAATGTGAAATTATTTGTTACATGAAAATTTTATATCTTTCCAGGACTATCTGGAGGTTTCGCGACAAGCATAGTACCAATGTACATGTCAGAAATTGCACCACTTAGGCTAAGAGGTGCAGTTGGAGTAATATGTCAACTAGGAATTACATGTGGAGTATTTTTAGGGCAAATTGCAGGGCTTGATACAGTTCTAGGAACTGAAAATTCTTGGCATTATATGCTAGGAGCATTTGTTCCATTATGTATATATGCTTTGGTTTTTACAAGCATTATTTTACCAGAAAGTCCTAAATATCTATATATAATCAGGGAACAGAAGCAGAAAGCTTTGGATGGTTAGTAAAAATACTAGTCTTGTAGTAAATGGTATATTCACAATAACATTCAAGACTATTTTAATATTTCAGAACTGAGTAGAATACGTAAAATGGATATAATGTTACTAGAAGTGGAAATTTCTAGTCTACAGCAAGAAATAGAAACAAAAACAACAGCCGAACCTTGGACTATCAAGCGCATTTTTAAAGATCCAAATCTAAAGCTTCCTGTATTTTTAGTTTGTATAATACAATTCGGTCAACAGATGAGTGGTATAAACGTTGTATTTTACTATTCTAACTCCATATTTATCAATGCTGGACTTGGCATTACTGGAGCACAATATGCAACTCTTGGTACTGGCGTGGCTAACATTGGTATGGCTCTTGCTTCAGTACCAGTGATGTCAACTTTGAATAGGAGAGGTGTCCTACTTACTAGTATATATTTGTGCTTAGGATGTTTGATAATTTTATGTACTTCCATTTTATTAATTGTAAGTAAAATTATTTTGAATAGAATAATTTGTATTAGAAGTTGAAAGTTTAGCTTGTAAAATAATTATTTGTGTCCTTACAGCATCTGTCATCGCATATGCCAATAATATGTACGATAGCCGTTCTGGCTTATGTGATATTTTATGGAATTGGTCTTGGACCAATACCATACTTCATTGGATCTGAATTATTCGACGTTGGTCCTAGACCAGCAGCTATGGCACTTGGTAGTGTTTTTAATTGGGGTGGAAATTTTATAGTAGGAATGACGTTCCCAACAATAGAAAGTATCATGGGACCATATACTTTTTTAATATTTGCCGTATTTCTTTTATTATTAGGACAAATTGTTAGGTATGTAGTAAAAAGTCAAATTTACAAATAATACAATCATTTGTAATTACTTACGATATATCCTGTAATAATATAATATTATTCTATATAGGATATACTTACCTGAGACTAGAGGAAAGAATACAATGGACATTGCAGCATCAATAAGTCAAGGATTTAACTCTAGACCAAATTCCATCCGTCATGCTTAAATTTAAAAACTGGTACTTTATATGGTCTAATACTTTCTAATGAATAGATAGGTTTACAATTTTTTCGTTGTAAGGTTTATGTAAATATTTAATTAATAAGGGTTATTTTTTTACGATTTAGATAAGAAATTTATTATATTTTTATTTTTTATTTTGTTAATACTGTATTTATCTAAACATCTGTATCTAAATAATTACAAATTTTGAAATATTCGATTTATTAATATAATTACATCATTTAATTATTTTCGAATACATGAAAAGATAAATTGTTAGATTTTACATTTGTTAACGAAAATTACAGTCAAATCACATTGACATTAAGTTTCCGGTAAACGAACAAATGTTTTTAAATATGTAATTGTTACTCAAGTATAAAGCATTTCACTGCCCGTGTAAGAAATTTTATTTTTTCATTCTATAGCATACTTAATACAATAGTTCAAACATTATAAAATTCTTTGCTACGTATTTTACAAATTTAAGCAATTGTTAATTTTGTAATATGTTATATAATTGATCTAATTTTTCATAAAATACTAAACAAAGCACTGTGTGCGGTGCTATTCTCATCCACGTTGGAAAAATTCCTTTATATAAACCAGAGAGTCCTTCTGTTCGTAATATTTTAATGATCGCGTCCAATAGTCCGTTATACAACGTACCTTTTCCGCTTACGTCCGTCTCTATATTTAATTATAAAATTATCAATCTTACAAGTCCATCAACAAAAATTACTTTCGAAATATTTTTATCAAATTACACTCACGTTGATTGTAGAGCCTTGTTGCTAAGACATCAAATGGTTGCATAGTGAGAGCTACACAACTTCCACCGATTATGGAAGCCAGAAAAGTCAGAAATATCGGTTGATCTGTAAACACCTTAAAAAGAAATATGAAATATTGTAATTTTCATTTATACTATTCTAAACATGATATCTTTTCAAATATTTACTTGTAATGAGCGTAACCAATCCGCAGCTAAACCAAAGGTAGTTAACTGTGTTGCGGATCCTACAAAAACACGTGGTACATTCGCATACCAGCCGCGATACAAAGCCACTATCCCACCTTCTTTCCAGAGAGATTTGAATGCGCTCCAAGTTCCTAAATAATTATGCTGATAACCAACGGCTATGGTTTGTGTTGATTGCGCTTGTAATTGTGTTTTTACCTATTGCAATGAGAAAGACGAATGTAATATAAAATTGCTCATTGTCAATTAAAATACTGTAACGATGTGTCTTGATAAATTAACATATCAATTTTAATATAAATCACTCATGATATTATTGATATTTAAGGATAAACTTTCATACAAAATAATTAACAAAGTAGTAAAGAAGAGTTACCATATAGAACGGACTACCAAGAACAGCTCCAACAGAGCCAGAAGTTCCAGTTAGTACAATAGTCTTTAAAATATCAGTATCCCCTTTGTCATTAGTGATTAGGTCGTACTTTTTTGCTGTATTGTAGATGCCTAACCGTATTCCATTGAGCACGACTTGAAAATATAGGGCCGGTACGATACCGGCTTGTAAAGCAGTTATACCCTCGTGTTTTGCAATTAAATAACCCGCGTGTAAGGTGTTTTTATATATTTTCTTGTATGTGTTTCTTGCTTCTAGCTCTCCTTGTAGTTGTAATCGTACTTTTATCACATCAACTGGGTTTGTAAAAAATCCAGCTCCTACCGCTGCTAATGCACCAATTGCAAACTCTATACCTGGACTAATAAAAGTTAACAATTAATAAGTATAATTATAGTTTTCTTACTATAACCCATTAACCCTTATTAACCCATTAAGGACCGAGAAATAGTTTATCGTAATATTATAGATATTTCAATATTTTTTAATTTCATAAAGTCGTGTAAGTGGAAGATATAATGATGAATAAATATTTAACGAATGCTTAGAATTCCATTTTCTGGCTAAAATGTTAAAATACAAAATTTGATAATGTAAATTGGTTAAGAGATGATTGCGAATAAAATATTGGCCCTTAATGAACTAATTAAAATATAATCCATTTAAAATTTCGTGCGAAATATACTTATATAATTATACTTCAGCGGAAGTAATATATAACGCTATTCAGCTTTAAGTTAACTCTTATTAGTTTTGAAGTATTGTGCAGAATAACCATTGAGGGAATGTTTAACTAGATGTAAAAATAATGAAATAACGATATTTTTATAAACTTTATTATATTGCAGTATTATACGAAATGACTAATATAATGAATTACATGAATAATTGACGTTTACGACAGTTCAAATAAGTACAAAGAAAATATTAGTAATACTATTTCACTAATGCACACATCTTAGTAAATTATTAGTGAGTAAAATGCTCTTTATTTTCTAATCTAAGTTACAATAAACACTAAACAAATTCAATTAATTTCTAATATGGAGTTTTACTTGCAGTATGAACGTAGCTAACATTCACATCAAAAAAGGTCCCAATTACAAAATTAGAAATAATTCTATTTAAATAGAATAACAGTTATTAGTATTAAAAATTCTTACCAAAGTAAATGTTACATTACATTCATTGAACCAAACAAACAATAAAACACTAAATGAAAAACTGATCAAATTAATGAAATAGTTAAGTCATCACTGACCAAGGAATCGAATTCATAATTATGATATAAAATAATCATGATCAATTGTTACAAATTTTATATCGTTAGAAAGCATAGGAGTAAAAAGACTATAGTAGACGTGAAAATTTAACTTTCAAATACATATTTAGGAATGTGCAATAGTGATATTAATCGACCGGCCGGTTTTAGACACGGAAAAATTCTTGCATAACTATCATCTACCATGCATATACATGCATATGTAGGAATGATATTGGAGTTAGCTTAAACTTAAACTACATATCATCGGTTAGAAATGCGTAATCAGTATTAAAAGCTCACGGTCTGCTGATGCTTGTATTCGGCGCTGCGGTCATTTCCTATATATAATAGTAAAACGTTTCTGTGCGCGCGATGCTAATTTAAATCGAATTTAATCGAACTTAATTATTACAGCGAGTAATGATACTGTCCCTGTTTTTATCATGACTGATCATATTTTATCTAAAAATTGTATAATCACTTGATTGCGTGAGGTTTATATTTTTTTAAAAATGACTATTGTCAAGGTCAAGATTTAGAAGTCGGGATATTTTATTGAGACTAAAGAATTTCTAGTTGGTATCATTATGCAATAGTATATATTAGAAACATATAGAAATTATATTTATATAAACTAATGATTAATAATATGAATATCTGAAAAACTTGACAGGTCGTAACATGTTCAGAAGTTTTTGCGCATGCGTTGATAAGTACAGTAATCGCAATTAGAATTTGATGAAACTAGGAATCGTTTATTGTACATTTATTTAATAGAATTAGAATAACTAATTCATAGGATTTGGTGATTATATCTAATGAAGATTTTTGAAGATATAGTTTGATGTTAAATAAAATAAGATACACAATAGTTTGCAGTTATAAGAGCTAGTAATAATACAGCGTTATCCGAACTTCGAACTTGTAGATTATTATGTGGTTTCATCAGAATTGCGAGGCTATTTTGAAATCGATTGTTCTATAATAGTTTCTTTTAATACTTGAATTCATTTTATTGTATTTTTCTGTATCTAGTCAAATCCTTTTTTTCAGTTTATAGTCTTTTTTTTTCTTTTGTCAAAATTATCTTACGCTTAAATAATTATTAGTAGTAGATTGGAAAAAGTT
Organism: Bombus fervidus; assembly: GCF_041682495.2. Lineage (NCBI taxonomy): Eukaryota > Metazoa > Arthropoda > Insecta > Hymenoptera > Apidae > Bombus > Bombus fervidus. The sequence continues at coordinate 7,053,009 of NC_091530.1, read as the reverse complement.
ACTATTATCATAATTCATGATCGAAACAAAATGTATACTGTCATATACATAGAACATTATTGTTTAATATATTCTGTAAAATCAATGTATCAATTTATGTTATGCAAACTTTATTATTTATACCTAGATGTTAATTGCAATATGTACATTTATTTTACATTCTTTATTTGTTTTATAATTGTCTATTATATTAAAACTACTTCTTTTATTCCATAATAATCTTAGAAAATTCTTTAAATGCTTAGATTATGCAACAGATAAACTTCCACCAGCTTTAGAAATTTTAGCAATCTCTTCTTTAAATTTAGCAATTGTTTCCTTTGCTAAGGTTAATTTTTCCTTAAATTCTATGACTTCCAATCTTATTTTGTTCCTTGCTTCTATTATTGCTTTCATTGTAGACTCCTTTTTGGCTTCAACTGCATAATAAAATAAAAATAATTTTCATATATGTATATTAAATCATTAATTTAAATAAAATGACTATATACAATCTGTATTATGGCGCCAAACACCAAAAGTTGTAGGTTTACTGGAGTTCAGTAAATGTTGCATTAAGGCTGTTGGATCTTGGAAAACTATTTCTTCATAAAACTCAGAAACTAAGCTCTTTTTCCCTAGTTGTATCTCAGGTGTTGTTTGGAACAGTTTTAATATATGATATATAGTTACCTATTTAGAATATAAATAATTCCAATAAATTTGCATGATTCATATGCTTAGAATTATGAAGAATCTACTTACAGGACGTTCATTAGGGTCATGAAAATAAATTTTAATCACAATTTCAAATTCTCCCCAACCAGTTTCACTGAGTTCATAGGGAGCTTTGGTCATAATACGATTTGGATTGTTGTAACTTTCATGTAATTTAAAGTGAACTTTTTTAACATATGTAGACATGTCTTCATTGTGATATGGTTTAACATAAACTGTCCACTGATGTGTATGGCCATCTTCTTCCCTTTTTTTACCAAAATAACGGGCTATATTGCCATACACAATTGGTTTCACTATTGTAACACCCTGGTTCAATAAAATTTAAATAATTATTTTTCATTCTTCTTCAACTTTATAATAAATACTCGAATAATTGTTATTTCAATTACTATTACATTACATTTGTTTGTTACTTTTTACTACATGTATAGGTTAGAAACATAAAAGTGCATCGATTTTTTCACACTATTTAAAGGAAATATACCTTAACTCTACCACCAGAGTCAGGGCCAAATTCGTTAGTTGTTGCCATCATTCTGATTAGTTGTCCTGTTCATTACACAAAGACAAAATATTGGAAAATATCAACTAAGTGACATTACTGCCGATAATTTCAGCGCTACCTAGTTTACACTAGTGCTATCTGGCATGGCGCTAAATATTCGACACGCTTTTATTATCGAAAAGAACATCTTTTTGCACTTTTTTTATAATGCAATAAAGATATAAGGATGCAATTAAATGTTTAACATTTATATTAATCTTAGATGCAAAGATGGATTGAAATTAAAAGACAGAGTGTATTGTTTTCAAGTAAATGTATTTTTTTTCATCGTGAAGGGTATTAAAAAAATATGTACACTTCTCTTAAAATAAATTACACTTCGAAAAGTTCTCGATTTTCCACACAGCATAATCTTCTTGACAAAAATATTTTGGAATCTATTCCCTAATACCAGTAACTAGATTATCATATGAGATAAATTTTTGAAATATAACATGATTCTCGCTCGGCACGATAGTTTCCGTAGAAGATTAAAGACAGCTGTTTCCTAATCGATAATATACGCGACTTGATAAGTTCATAATTGCCAGAATATGTTAGTATCAATAAAACATTTCTATAAAATACATAAACGTCATTATATAACCACTATATATGTTAGAAATACCTGCGGGTATTGATTTTTTTTTCTTTCCTATCGACGATTTACAAACAACACGAAATACATAACAAATCGAGAAGTTAAACATGTTTAATACGATACCATTTTTTAAATATAATACTCAAAATATAGATATAGGATTTTAGATATCAGGAAACTCAGTATCAGAACAAATTTATGTATGTGGTTACATATGCATTTAAGTTTCATAGGATTCTCTCCGTAATTTCGATTACATTCAAACATCTGTATTTTGTCACAAGTCAAAATTTGTCACATTTTAACGCTACACTAGCATACGGCACGTATTAGAAAATCGACAGAACAGAAAGGAACCCTTTGATCACGTAATTTGTATAGAAATAATGTCGGATGATATCGGACATATTTCGTGTATATTTGATTAAAATAAAGAGTTAATGGATGCACGTTGCATCGGACGTATAAAGGCAGCCAGCTGCCAAAAGAATGCGTCTTCAGCACCTCGTAACGACGATTAGAATTAGCTCTGTCGTGCTACAATGTTGTCGTTATCAGGTGCGAGGCAATTTTTCTTTCCTTCGGAATTGTTCCTCTAGATATCCCGGGATCTGAAAAGAGTTTATACAACGACCGTTATATCGTTTAGACAATAGTTTGTAGCCATATACTAAGCATTAGCTACTACATTTCTACTCCATCTAGATAAACAGAGATGTAAAAAGTAATTCGCACATAAATAATTAAGCAGGTTTTAATGATAACTCTTATGGTCATGTCATACTGTTAAAACATATATAAACATATACTTTATTTCCATAGCACTTATTCACTACGACGATCAACGTTTCACTTGAGTAAATAATTTACCATAAAATATACGATTTATTAAACAAACTGGACCATAAATGCAATCCTTCTGTGTGCTTTACGGTGACGATAATTATAAATATATACAGGCTACTGTGACAACAAATTTAACACTAAAATTGACATCTACGTGAGTGATACGATGTCTCACATTGTTTATTACCCATACTATTCTAACAGAGAAGTAAATGCGACGCACTGTTTAATATACAAAGCTTAGAATTGGATGACATTTAGGACACATTAAATCAAGATTAGATACGAGGAAGTAGTCCCAATCCACTAATGGTCAGGCATTCTGAGAACATTAAAACATAAGAAACTTAAGGAATCGAGATATTTTATTATGAGTAAGCAAAATAAGAGTGTGTCAATTTTTTCTTATTCTTTCTCTTTTGTTGCTGCTCGGTATAAGGATGTATTTACAAGGAAGGAAAAAGAAACAATTGCTACTAGTCAATTGTAATCAATTCTACCTTTGGTTTTGGTCGATGAGTGTTCACTGCGTCAATTGGTAATCGAATATGTTCCACTTTACAGCCATAGGCAACTGGCGTTAATTTAATAATAGTATGTAGTGGCACTTGTAAATATGGTAATTCATCTGGAAGGAGACAAATATGATCAAAATTATTTTGTAAAGTGAAAAAAGAATAGAATCTTTGAATCACATGAAGTACAGTAAGAAAAATAATGTCATGAGAAAAGATAAATATTATCTACTCATCAAATAATGGTTTGAAGTATAAGATAGATTACGTATGTATTCGACGCGTATGAAATTGATTAAACTACTCGCAATTTATGGAAATAAAATTATATAAACAAGAACGACGGCTATCTTGGACTTCCGTCATACATATAATTTCGTCACTCCCGATATCTCACTTTTTGCATACATATCTATTTTGTTCAGTTCATTTCGATACGTCGAAGGTCGAAAGTTATACAACTTCGATATTCCTTGTTCAAGTATACATACGTTTATGTCGTATAACTATGATTTCTGTATTTACGATGTGGATGCACTTTATTCATCCTTTATTAATTTGATTAAGCAGTCGTTCTGATAAAAATATCTTCTCTCAATTATTTATATACTAATATCAACCATATAAATAAAATATCTGTAAATAAAGATATTTACCCGCACTTTTGTCTAGGAAGTAAGCAAATAGACATCGCAAAACTGCTTGGTGGCTAACAACCAAAACATTACCCTGTCGTTCTAATTCCATTATCACTGGTTCCAATCGCGCGACCAGATCTTCGTAACTTTCCCCTCTCGGATAACGATATGAGAATTTATTTTGATCTCTCGCAGCAAAGTCTGTCGGATACTTTTCTGCGATTTCTTCATAAGTCATTTCTTCACAAATACCCTGTGCATAAATATGGTTTAATTATTATCATAAATAATTTTATATGTAAATATTTCTTTTGTCATTCAAAACTTTTATTATATATAAAGTAAATGTTTTATTGATCCTAATGCAATTACTGTCTACAAGGTACAAAGAAGGCCATTTTTTATTAGTTCAACGTTAATCAAACATTTAAAAAGAAATTTTGAACAATAAAGTGTAAGAAACAATATTTTTTCATTCTATTCAAAATCATTTGATAAATTTTCATTGAAAACAAAAGTAATTAATTATTTCTCAACTTACCGCGTCTATCTCATTTAACGCTTTCCATCTTTCTTGGGGCACATTCACGTCACTTGCCGTTTGAATGGTCCTCTTCAGCCAGCTAGTCCACACTCGCAAACCCTACAATTATGAAAAATGTTATAGTTTACTCAAATAAAAATCCAAGATTTTTTTCTGCCCCATGCCTGTGCTCGTACCTGAATATCCTGACCAGTAATGTAGTTAGCCAATGCTTTGGCATATTCCCAGCCCCTAACGCTCAACTCCGAGTCTCCGCCTATCTTACCTTCGAGGTTCATCACGCTCTCGCCGTGCCTAGTTAAATAGATCGTACGTGGCACTATATGGATGTTCATAAGGTAATAAACTATCCTACTTTGTATGTGACCCTCGTGTTTATGGACCAGCACTTTCTCGCCAGTGTTGTAAATTTTCATAAAGGATAAATCGCTTTCTTGATTCTCGTCCAATGGCTGATACTTTTCTCGATAGTGTTCGATTCTCAGCATGAAATCAGCCAGTACTTCTTCCTTATTCATATTCGTATAATCTGGACTACTCACTTTTACCTACACGTTAAAAAGTTTTATTTTGTTAATTGTTAATATTTCTTAATTAAAATGTTAATAACTTTGTCGCAAGGAATCGAAGCCGATTTATGAATTGATTAAAAAGGAAAAGCTCTTTCATTTCCTGTGTATTTTATACATTATCCGATAAGAAATTGAAACAATATTTAAAAATAAAACATCTGAATCTATGTAGATCAATACTTTAAGAATTATTACGAGTTTCAAATGGACTTAGAAGAGCAATTTCCTTACTTCCATAATATTCTGTTCAACGATCTCAGGATCGTTGCAAACAGATTCGACAAAGAAGAGCTTGAAGCCCATTTTCTCGACCACGATGTCCCTGATTAGATGTCGTCTCTCGATGGTTGAGTTGGTGGCGTCGAACACAGCCACTTCGCCGTCCCCGCTCTCCAACCATTGGCAGACGTCCTTAAGGGCGTCCATCGCGCACTGGGTACGTATTGCCATTGCTTTAATATTATCAGGACGGAAAAATTCGTGACATTGATAAGCAGTGGTTGCATGTCGCCTGTATTCTCCCAAGTTGAACACCTTTGTATTTATACCAATCCAATTGAGATATCTACACAGCTTCTTTGAGATATACGTTTTACCACGGGCAGGCAACCCTACCATAGCAATCACATGCGGCTTGTTTACACAATTCGCTCGTTCGCCTGCAATTATCAAACATATCACATAAAAGAAAGTTTCAGAATTATTTTTTATCGTATGCTGGTCATTTTCAAGAAAATATTTTTGATTAGATATCATTGTACATACACAATAACCAGTTATTGGGTTTCATTTAGATAGTCTACCTAACATGAAACGGAAATTAATTTTTTCAAGTGCAATTGTCACTGTGCGATATCGTTCAATTTTCACCCAGTAGTAAATGGCAACTGTTGGTTTCTAGTAATATTAGTCTGGTATTTCGTTCGATACGTGCACAATGCGTGCTTTATTTATCTACATATTTTATATATATATATATATATATATGTACATAGATATATTTTTTATTTGTCTTTGTTAGTTTTCCTGGTATATTAATAGTGTACTGTCCTTCAAATACGAGAAAATTATCGTATTAATTTGTTGTTATTATTACTCAGTCGCATGTTCCGTTAAAATATCTGATAATTGAAGATACATAATCGTACGAAGTCTGGTCTCTGAATCTGCGTACATCGCTCGCGCTCTTAACATGCCTTAAATTTATAACGAGAACGAAATCAACTAGCTGTCCAAAGAAATTTACGCAATTTCGGGTCAGTGCTATTAATGACTACTTGCCTATTTTCACTGGCTTAAAATACGGGAATAATCGATCCGGAATTGTAACCAAAATAACGGAAATTGAGTTGCGAGTTCAACACATTTTTTACGATTCGTTGATCTTCGCTAGATAAAACTTAGATCGCATTGTGATGATATGAACCGTTTGGTTCCGATACAGCTTTTCAAACGTAAACATTTTGTTATCTGACACTCTTTGCGAAATAACCTTATGGCTCGACAAACATGTAAACGCGTGCCATCATTTTTCATCTTTCGTCCAATATTCTCAGATTAACTTTATCGTTCAACTATTTTTAGTAATCGAGCAAAGACCAAGGTACAATTGCAGGAAAGATATAACCACAAGAAATGCCTCCTTTGCAAATTTTCATGAGATAAAGAAACGCATCAAATCGGTGATTCTTCCATCTACTTAAAAAATCAATTACCTTTGGAACTCTTACAACCAGCGCTGAAACAGTATTTACGGTACTTCATTGTTTATATAACAAATATACTTTTGTGTTCTAATAAATATTTTTCATATTATGATTATTTGGGATTGTTCTCGTAAGTTTATTGAAATAATATTTATACAATAGAAATTTTCTAATGTAGGATTTTCATTGACTTTTGAGAAACACTTGACAGTAGATACTTTGTTTCTATAATAAAATACTGATGATCGAATGTTTGTATGAATACGCGTAAACTAGAAATTCTGCAAATAAGGTGGATTGATCGTAGCAATGAATCTTTGCAATCAAGGTCAAAATTAAAGTCGTTCCTATGGTGTCAAATACAGCTTCGTACCGGTTTCAATCAGTTTCACGTTACCATAGATTTCAGTCAATTAATACGATCTCTTGTCACATACATATGTATCCCACGTAATCGTGTCATTCGTGTGAATGCGGCTCACGCGGTTCAACATGGAGTATCTTTTCAGGTTATGTTCTCGTAGGATAATGATAGAATACAGTAACAGTAACCCACGTGATAAATAGCATATATTTGTAGAGAAACCAATATTTCTAAAAATATAATAAATGTCAAAAAGGCGAAAACAAATGACAAGTACTTTAATAAAAAGATTCACTTTGCAATCAAATGAGTCTCGCTTCTCAATTGTTTCTTCAAAAAACTTCAATACAACAGTTTCTATTATTTAAAAAAGCAAAAAATAAGAATTAAAAATATTTAGATTTAATTATTTATATTTAGGTTTTAATATTTATGGGAGAAATAACAATATTATTTTTCAGTATATCTTACCACGAATAGGAAAAGGCTTTGTTTGAATGGTGTCCGAGCTCGGTGGTGTGTAATGCATTTTGATTTTTGGATCAGTCATCCTACGACACCATGTAGATCTTCTTTTAGCCTCAGTAGACTCGTACAGATGTTTCAGTAACTTCTGTTTATTAAGAAAAGGAACACTGAAATCTCAATTTCACTAAACCAAAACACTCCACGTATGTGTCACTTATTAAACACGCATTAGAAGTTCGTCGTGTTAAGTTCACTGTCACTGCGGCCTCATCCTATAATTCATATTTACAGAATGTCATCGTACGTTAAATTTAGTATATGATGTTATATAGTTATTATCGCAGAACTACTGAAACGGTGAGATTTGACGAAAGTGCTGCAACAGGGAGTCGCGACCGCGAGCTATCTCACCAATGTAGGGGAGAGAGAGAGAGAGAGAGAGAAAAGATTCTTCTTCAGGAGAACTATGCGCATCTACTGTTCACCGGACAAGTCCAGACTTTAGTACGCACCGCGCAACGCAATGCATATCCCTTGAATCTTACAGCGATTATTATTACGTACAGATCGTGGTGCGGGGAAATCTTGTCAGCAGTAACTCTCATCGTGTGGCTCCGTTTTCTTTTATAAAACGAATATCAAATGACGTTTCACTGTGTTAAAAAATACTCTCGTTTTATACATAAGACATATCTTTTTGAAAAAGAATTGATATGCTGAAAGAACGATATTTATTTTAAGATGAAAACGAATCATAGATATATATTGGATTTTTGACAAACACCACTGTTATATGAGATACTTCTGGCCAGTCCGTAGCCTCGAGAATGATCACGCGACTTCTTTTGACGTCATTTATTGTTTTCCAACCAATTCTTCCTGCTTTGATATAGAAAAATATGAGACCATTGCAACGATGATGTCCCCTATACTTTGTTGTACTTATTGCAAATAGTTGCTTACCAAATGTGAAAATTTGTGGTCTTCCGTAAAAATGATAAGTTTGACCGAATCCCCGCTTATTTTATCACTTGTTTCGGTAACCAATAAGAAACATTCGCAACTAAAAATGTAGCGAATAGGAGTATGTGATTCTGCAGAAGGTACCAGTTATGACGTGTCTCTTATAGATACGTAGATACATTAAATATATTTTAAAGGAGGAAAAGATTCTTTTCTTTAAAAAGCTAGTTATTGTATCGCATGCTGTGTGGGGAGGGGAAGTTCTAAAAAAAAGATCAGATTATCATGCTAGGGATCACTAGCATCCAGATTTTGATCCTTTGTTAAATTCTTTACCTTGAATAAGATTTCTTATTTGTAAATGGGCAGGTATAAAATCTTTATATTGATCAGAATAACTTTCTAATATTACTAGATTTTTATAAGAATAATATAAGATATACATTACCGTCTTTTTAAAGTTACAAGATCTCTCTTTAACACTAAAATTGAACGGAGAACTGTTGAACTACTTTGAGCGCCGGTATTACAGTATGGAAAGGTGCCGGTAGGGTGCATGGGTACCTCTATGGTTAATTATCGGTACTATCAATTGCGATCCAGTAAAGCAAAACGCGACGGCAGTGCTCTTAGAAAAAAACAGGAAGAATTATCCGATATCAGGAGTTTAAAAAACCTACTAATTCGAGATTGTCATCGATTAAGGTAGGAGATATTTTAAGATGTACAGTGGTACGTACAGAATGAGATTTCAGGAATTTAGAATGAAATAGACATTCTTAAAATTGGGCGTGTGGCACCGCCTTTTTCACTATTCGTCATTCTGATACATTTACAATTTTTTTTTTTTTTAATTATTTTATTGTTTTTTCCTCACAACTAAGTATAAAAATGTAAATTATACTTCAATTTTCCTGCAAAGATATATACCTTTTTAATTAATTTGTCTTATGCCCATATCCACAGGCTTAATGTATTAATATAAAACTATTAAATGCTACTGTATATATCAAAATACTTCTTAGACTGGTTGATCTTGCATTTTATAACTGTAACTATAAAAAAACATAAATTAATTTAGTAATTTATGAACGTTATAATAACCTTTTTGTGTAATATTTTTTTAATATATTGGTTCTAAGAAAAGATGATTAGTGTGATATTCTGAAGAAGGGAAGAAGGAAATTATTGGTTGCCCAGTTCTTATTGTTTAAGATATCGTTTAGGGTACTAGCAGACTTACAAATATATATATATATGTTTATGTATACATTATTAATTATATGAAAGTGTTTATCATGATAAAAGTTATTTTGATGTTATAGATATGATATCAAATCATTAGATATAATTAATTTCTATCTCATAAACAAGTGTGAAATAAACAGAATATAGGTAAATGTATACTGCTGACCCTATTCTTGGATTTCCCACATGCACAGTAGTTTCACATCCTGCCTTTGTTTAATATAATGTCTTTTAATAATGATCATTTGTAGAAAAACATTTAGTTTAAATAAAACATGCCAGTATTTGTATAAAATAAAGTTTTAGGTGTTTTTTTATCTTTAATATTAAAATTTGTATATATGATTTCAGAAAAATAAACCAAAATGTCCAAAAAGCCAGGTACCACTCAAGCAATGCATAAGGTTATAATGGTTGGAAGTGGAGGTGTAGGAAAATCTGCTCTTACGTTACAATTTATGTATGATGAGGTACATTGATTTCATAAAAGTATATAAAAAAAATCGTGTTATATTATTGATTGATTGTTTTCTATTTACATACAAATTAGTTTGTTGAAGATTATGAACCTACAAAAGCAGATTCCTACAGAAAGAAAGTTGTATTGGATGCAGAAGAAGTACAAATAGACATATTAGATACTGCAGGACAAGAAGATTATGCAGCAATTCGGGATAATTATTTCCGAAGTGGAGAAGGATTTCTTTGTGTATTTTCTATAACTGAGGATGATAGTTTTCAAGCTACTCAAGAATTTAGGTGAGTAACTAATTATTTAATCTGTGAGACCTACATGTATTTGATTTTCAAAACAAAATTATTTAATTTTATATATCTAGAGAACAGATTCTTAGGGTAAAAAACGATGAAAACATTCCATTTTTATTAGTGGGGAATAAATGTGATTTACAAGAAAAGAGAAAAGTTAGTTTAGCTGAAGCTCAAGCCAGGTCACAACAATGGGGTGTACCATATGTAGAAACAAGTGCAAAGACAAAAGAAAACGTTGATAAGGTAATGATTAAATTACATGTTTCAACTTTTATAGACATTATATGGAAATAAATGTCTCTTAGAAAATTAACGTTATTAACAATTTTATGTTAATAATGACAAAATTTATATATTTATAATTGTATGTAAAAAAAATGCACATGCATCATTTACATTTTGTTATCGTCTCAAATTTATTAGAGTTTTTAGAACACAAAAATTGCATGAAATATATTTAATTAGCTTTACATATAATTTACTGTATGTTTTATTTCCTATGCTACACATACATCTTATAGCTTTTGCACACATAATTCTGCAATAAAAACATACTGATATAAATATAATACAATATATAAATGTATATTGCATTTTTCTTTTTATATTTATAAAGCACTTTCTCAAGCCTTGAAGCTTTGAGATGGCATCAATTGCACATTTGCAGGTATTTTTCGACTTGATGCGTGAAATAAGATCGCGCAAGATTGAAGATAAGTCAGCAAGCAACGGTCGCGGAAAGGACCGTGCCAAGAGGAAGAAAAAGAAGTGCAAAATTCTATAGGTTTGCTTTTTTTGCACTGTTTTTGATCTTTCGTAAATGGACAACTGGATGATGATTCAGAAATTTTGTACATTGCAGTATTCTTTTCATTTTTTTCTGAAATTTAAATAAGTATTTATATGTGCAATTATCAGCAGGTAACAATAATACCAAAAGTATCAACCTTCTGCAAGAGTGTCTCTCAGGCATGTACAAAAGAAAATTACTTATATAAATTTCGCTTGTTATGTTGTTTCCAGCTTATGCCTGAAACACTGCATATGCATGTACAACTTCAATTCAATATCACAAATTACAAAGGCACAGACTGACTTTTTCGTTAATTTTTGAGACGTTTATTATAAAAGCAAAAAGAATGGGAATGAATTTATAAATTTTCACATGACATAGTAAATATAGCTCATTGATATGCATGTTTATTTTAGCGATGCAGATACTATACATTGTCGCACTGTATTTCTATTTATTCAACGCGTTTTATACTATATCTTAGTTCCACCAATTTAATAAATAAAACTTAAGCGACAGATACGGACGGAAAATAGATTTTATTTTTGGTCCTAATATTGATAATACATAGTAAAATTACTATAACCATGGTTTTTAAATATTAAATAGAGATATAAAATGGAAATTGACAGTTTCTTTGTATTCTATTGCAGGTATTCTTTGACTTAATGCGTGCAATAGCTGCACGTAAAGCACAGGAAAACCAAGGAGATGGAAATGAACAGAAAAAAAGAAGTTGCTGTATTTTGCTCTAACAAACATAAAACTATGCGTATAGCTGCTATAATGGACCGTTCGACATCTAATTGCAAAAACCTGAGTAAGAGAAGTGTATTTATATACCATACATACATCCATATATACATATAAGTGCGTGACATACACATACATATGCAGAAGGAAGTTTTCTGAAACTTTACAGTGAATTGACAGTAAAAATAAATATGAAGCAATTGTATTGAGAACGCATAATTTAAATGTTATTTAATAATTATCATATTAATAGGTGTAAACTTTGTACTCTTTTCCACTAAACCACTAAATAATTAATTTGTAATGTACTGGTGCATATAATTATAATTCGTAGATACTACTGTTAATTTATAAATTAACTAAATATTTATTATAATGCAACAAAGTAACAAAGTTTTTAACAATGCACAAAATTACATTATATATATAGATGAACCCATTTAAAAATTTTTCATTACCACTAGAGTGCTGAAATATATATAGTTATTTAATTAAATGTTATAAAAATGAAAGGAAGAACCAGAAAAGCTAGAGGAAAAAGATTAATGTGTATGTATATGTACATGTGCATGCAGCGTATGTTCATGTATACATACATTATACATGTATACTAAGCACAATATTTCGTGATGATTTAATGATGGTTAACAAAAAACAAATGTTGCAAATATTTATTATAGGAACACTGTAACTGATTTTTTTTGCAAATAAAATTATTATATATTCATTGGTGTATTTTGTATGTTTCTTTGAATCCTTGAATGATTTCAGCACTCTTGCTTTACGTTATCATTTATTAATAAAATATTAATATTTTCGATTTGCTTAAATTTATTCTAGAATGAGACAGTCACAGCACTGTAAAGTACAGAAGACATACATGTGGTAATTAATCCACAGTTTATTTATCATTTGTAATATGTTATAAGACTAGTTTGCAATATACAGCTATGTACAAATGTAATACAATTTATTATTTTCATATTAAAATAGCTTTGTATCTCTTCTGAACAAGCGAATATAAATAGAATAATTATATTTACATCAAAGAAAACAACAAAAACGTTGATTCTGATTATCAGAGAAAGTAGTTCTATTTTGAAAAATAATATAACTTTTTTTTCACTTTTTGTTAAAAAGATCATTAAATATATGTATTTTATAGCACAGGTCATTATTCAAAAATACACATTCTTATCATTAAGCAAGTAATTAAAATGTATACAAAATATTGTGTCTATAAATTAATGTATTTCAATAGACTGAGAACATTATTAATGCTAATTATCTAAAAGACTTGAACCTCTATGAGGTGCATTTATTCGTGGAAAAATAAGAAAATCTTGATATTATATTTACATTTTACATCTCTATATACATATATATATATGTATATAAAGGTGTAAAATGTGTAAATATGTGTGTGTATATATATGCACACACGCGCGCGCACACACACACGCATATAGGTACTATTAAGTACTGAAATTTTACAAAATGGTTATGATTTGAAACATATTTATTAAATAACATTTTAGAGGATAAGTAATATTTTTTCTGCACTTTCCTTTTGATATTTTTGTACTATTGAAATTAATTGTGCCTTTTTAAGTGTTCACTATTAAGAAATTGAAATTAATAATATAATAAAGTTTTTTAATATAACTTACCAGTGTGTATAAATTAAAAAAAATTTCATCTCATCAATATCTGTATAGGAGATATATTACATATTATAATTATTCATAAATATACGCTATGCATATAAATATAAAATTGTCGCTTTATCATAAATTAAATCATTCTTTATGTAATTATCATGTACTATCATCACTATAATTTAACTACATGTCTATAGCTTTTGATAGAATCTATTTTGCGCAAGTTAGAAGAGCAATGTTGTATATGATTTTTACACACACACACACACATACATCATGCATCTTAAGATAATGAAAATGTATTACTAATTAATAAATTAGTCAAATTGTATGAAGTAAGTACGTATATATGTAATGTGAGTGCAATGTTACATACATTATTTTCTCTGCACAAAGCTAAATAAATAAATATGGATATAAAATAATGTATCAAAAATAGCCCTGAATTTTTATTTCTTAATAATTTAGTGATCGTCAAATTACAATAAAATTTTAACTATCAAATAATATTTGATTAAATATCGAATAATTTTTGTATCAAATAGTTATCTATAGTTATCTGTACTTTTTGAGTACCCGTTATATGGAAGTACAAGTATTGGACAAATTTCACAAATATCCAATCAGAAGTATAAACGTATAGAAATTTTTTGTTGTCACTGCAATTTACTATTAACACCCAAAGTTACCATGAATCATTTGTAAAATAGTCGAAAAAAATGAATATTGAAGTGTCAGATTTAAATGAAAATGTTTGTTAAAAAAATATGTTCGAGGTTAAGGAACATTTTTTAAGATCAGAAAATAGGATCATAATGCATAGCCGCAAAACGCATCATCCTTTTTTTATTATTTTAAGCAAAAAGTTAAAGTAATGTATTTTATTTTTGTTGACAAAATTTCATAAAACTACTACAAAATGAGTAGTATTAAACTTGATATACAGTGGTCTCCAGTTCATGCCAATAAATTTATTACATGGGGTACAGAAATCTGTTTGTATGAAGTAATACAAGTAAAAGATAATAATAGACAATTATGTGAGTAAATGTCTCTTATAAAATATAATTGTATTTCATACATAGTTTAATAGAAATAGAATGTTATTCCATATCTTATATTTTCGTTACAGATACAAAGATTTCTGATTCTACAGTTGCTCATTTACTTGCAACAAATACTAATCATCATTATGTCAAATGTATTGATATATATCCACAATTAGAACCAGATATTCTATTAGCTGTTGGACAAGCAAATGGAAAAGTTGTTTTAACTACTTTTGGTCCAACAATTTTTGATTCCCAAGGTCTTAGTGGAAAGGAACTAGGTATATTATTTCGACAAATAAAATCTATTACACATTTATATTTTATTACATTTACGAATTATTATAGTCCCAAAACACGCAAGACAATGCAATACAGTTGCTTGGAATCCCATAGACACAAATTTAATTGTGTCTGGTTTAGATAAACATAGTAAAGATCATTCCATTTTATTATGGGATATAAATAAAGGTTTGCAAACCTCTGAAAGAGTGCATCATCACAATACAGTGCAGACAGATTCTATGAGACCTATTGCAGAAGTTGGTGTTTCAGAAACTATACATTCTATTGCTTGGTTCAAACATGAACAAAAATGTATGGTAGTTGGCACTAATAACAAACAATTAAAAATCATTGATTTCAGAGGTATTATAATAAAACAGTGTCATTGCATATTTTTTATACATAATGTAATTTGTCATATATACATTATATTATTTTATATTAGATTCTGCAAAAGTGGTCAATACAACAGCCACTAAAGCTGTTTATAATGTATCAGTAAATCCGCATAATAATTATCATTTACTTTCAAGTGTTGATAATCAGATAACAATTTGGGATACAAGATGTTTTGAAAAACCTGTTTTAACATTATCCCAAACTAGACAAATTACGAAAGTATTATGGTGCCCAACTAGGCACAATCTTTTGGGTGCTTTACAAAAAGACTCGGGTAGAGTATCAATTTAATTTTTTCTTAATTTAATCTTAAATTATATTAATAAGCATTGATATTATCTTTAATAAAGCGACACTGCATTTGTATGACATTCAACATTGTGGAATTGGAGGAGGAGAAGATACAGAACCTGGAGCATTAGAAAGAACAGTTGCACCACCTTGGTATAGTCCTGTAAGTTTTTCATGGCATCCAACACATGTGAACAGATTATTGGCAATATCTCAACAAGGTTTGATAATATTATATTATAAACTTATACAAATTATAGAATAAGATGTTTCTGATTTTATTTTATCCTTTTAAAGGACTTACAGATTATACAGTTTGTGAAAGAATTACAGTAAACTGGTCAACACGATCTCATCTTGCCTGGAATCATGCTTCAAAATCATTTAAATATATATGCAGTAATGATAATATTTACAAAGCCCTGAACGATATTTCTATTTTAACTAAAACACGTGCTGCTTCAGAATATGGCTTACTTGTAAGTTAAGGAAATTTACAATTTATATTTTTTATATAACATCTTTAATATATGTGTCTGTAGCCAGAGCTGGCTCAGAATGGGGAATTGGCTGAAAATGAAACTCTGAAAAACTTATGGCAGTGGTTGTACTTAAGTCGCTATTTAGTAGAGGATGGCACTATACCATCTGCAGATAATAAACATCCAGGTGTCAGGTAAATTAAAGATTTTCTAATCATATATCTGAAAATTCACAAAATAATATCTATTAATGTTACATAGAACAGTTTTAAAACTAGATGGCCAACAAGGATCTACTAATGGTTTCTTAAAGTCAGAATTAATTCATCGTCCTTGGTCGGATATAGGATCTAATCATACCGCAAAAATTTACAGGTATAAAATACATGCAATGTATCATATTAAAGTTTTGTAACATAATGTAATATTTATATAATAGATCTGCAGACAGAGATAAAGGATTGCTTTTATGTGGTTGGAGATTTGATAAAGATACCAATACCCTTTATGATAACTTATTCTTAGAAAGATTAGAAAGGGAAGGAGCATATCCAAGAGCAGCAGCAATTGCAGTTTTTAATTTGTGTTTACGGCAAGCTATCGAAATTTTAAATCGAGGAGCTACTAAAATGTCGATGTCTACAAATTTAAATATCGTTGCTATGGCTTTATCAGGATTTTCCGAAGACCGGAATAGTATGTGGAGAGAATCATGTTTAAAATGCAGATCTCAACTTACAGACCCTTATTTGAGAGCAACTTTTGCTTTTCTAACAGCAGACGATTCTTATGAAAATGTTCTGGTAAGTACACATTGATCTTTCTTCTTTATGAAACATAATATTCATATATAAAATGAGAAAAATAAATATTTTTAGAATGAAAACGGTATGGCAGTTGAAGACAGAGTAGCCTTTGCACTTATGTTTTTATCGGATAATAAGTTAAGCGAATATTTAAAAAAATTAACTCAGAAGTTGACTGATGAAGGAAATTTAGCGGGTTTTCTTTTGACAGGTTTGCATAATTTAATAAACACATGCTAATTATAATATTTACTTATTATGTATTGCGTCTTAGGTACTAGTTTAGAAGGTATACAATTATTAAATCGGTACTTAGAAATTACCGGTGATGTTCAAAGTTGTAGTTTAATAGCTATTAGAGCATTTACACCAACATTACTTCAAGAAAATCAAGTCCAAGTTTGGATTACAAGGTACTACAATAAACAATATTTACTTAAAAGATTATGGGAAGTAAATATAACTTCAAAAATTGCAATAAAGTTATAGAAATCTTTTGAATGCTTGGAAAATGTGGACCCAAAGGGCTCACTTTGATATCGCGATGAGATCTTCAACGAATGAAAAGCCTCCACAACAAATATATGTTTCTTGTAATTTTTGTGGTAAAAGTATATCAGCCTTTATGCAAGGTTTAAGTAGAGCAAGAGGACCTTTTGGCAGGTTAGGAAGTACACCCAATAAACTGAAGGTAATATGTCCCTATTTGAATATTTGAATAATATTTTATATTTATAAAATAATGTCTTCTTACTCTTTTGTAGATGTCTTCGTGTCCAAATTGTAGAAAACCATTACCGCGATGTGCAATATGCTTGATGCATATGGGCACAGTAAGTGGATTGCAAATGACAACATCCAGTGTTAGTAGAAGCGAAGAATGTGATAATAAATTGACCGAATTTAGTAATTGGTTTACATGGTGTCAAACATGTAGACATGGTGGTCATGCTGATCATATTACACATTGGTTTCGGTAATATATTTTAAGATCATACATATTAATTTCCTCTAGTTCATCATATATTTTCTCTTTTAAATAATTTATTGTCTTATTTAAATAGGCAACATTCAGAATGTCCAGTAACCTCATGTACATGTAGATGCTTCTCTTTAGATGCATCATGTAAAATAGCAGTGGGTATAACATAAATAGAAATCTAAGATTCTAAAAGTTTTAAATAATACTGATGATGCTCATTAAAGTTTTAGGATTTCATTTTGTACATTTCTTGGAACGACATGAATGTTATAAACGAAGGATAATGAGTCTTGTGAACAAGATACTATTTAAATTTATTATAAAAGAATAATTTACACTTCGACATATATATTAAAATAATCGTATTCTTATAAAAAGTTTTTAAGCATTTTTATAGGTTATACAATTATAAATTTAAAACCCTGTTTCATCTTCAGACATTTTCCATTTTCCTGGTCCTAATACATTCAAGATGACCATGAGTTGTTTATATCGATCAACATCTATAATTAATATTTTCCTTATTTTTATACACCTTACGATACATATGTATATAAAATAAGATTGAAATTTACCAAAATTCTCTGTCATACTATGTGGGAATACTATATAATTACTGCAATTCATTGTAGATGCGGATTGTAATGTGCCATGTATTTCTATGTAACCTTCAGCATCGTTATCAATTGGTACTGGTAAGGTTACATTAACTTGTACACCATCGGTTGTTTTTAATTCTATATTTTTACCGTTTGAACCTTTCTAGAAATTAAAAAACATTTCAATAAATTAATATAGCTAATTCTAACGGAATAAATACTATAAGTCAGGAACAACTATCAACATCGAGTAATAGTATTTATGTATATTCTTACATTAATATCAAATAAATCTCTTACTTTTCCAATAGTGCCAAGTATAATTACTTGTTCTCCAACATTTTGTACCAATTGACGACCTTCAATACGCTTTTTTATCATTTTCTTCTTTGTTAATAATACCTCAACTTCTAAAAACTGTTTTGAAAATTATACATTATACGTCGAAGCATTATAGTGACACGACAGTGATTTAAATATGGTGTTTTCGGACAACTAACTTTTAGATCTAAAATACTAGATCTAACATAAGCTATGAATTGGTGAATAAAATGATAGAACTTATATTCTTATTTTCTGGCCAATTATTAAAACATTCAAGACATTATAATGAATTATATTTATATATTAAATATATCTCCGTATTAGATTTAATCACTACAGTGTAGTGAATTTTTGCAAAAAGTTGGTCAGTATATTTATTGGACATATATAAGTAGCTACGTAGCATTTTGAGTTCTACCATCTAAGGTTTTTTGCTTCTATGTGCTGCACCTACAATCAGTGCGGCTTCTTCCATTCGTTTTTGGTTCTACGTTACGTCGTTTTGTGTGAATGACTCTAAGGGATCAAACCATATTATTTTCATGATTTTGCGCTAGTACTTATCGAGAATAGAGTACTAAAGTTGCAAATAAACTATTGAGAAAGGTAAATATCTCTAATAACGTGTAACACATCGAGAAATATCGTCAATGTTTTATCGAGGATAACAATGGCTGCAATGCGACATTTAAAATGATTTCTTTCCTTTACTAATGCGTATGGAGTATGGAATTCTAGAATTAAATTTTATAATGAATTGAAAGCATCGAAATTTACCAAACGTTTAACGTTATCATGATTCTTAGAATTAGATCATGCACGATTGTATGATCTACATATTTTTCGTCATACATTGGCAAATAAAAAGATCTTATAACATAACCTGATATATTGATTATATAGGTATGATATACTTTTTACAGATTGAGGTTATAGAGAAATGGAGCCAGAGTCAAGGCGTAAAGGGCCAAGAAGCCCTAGTGCAGACTCAGAAGACTCATCTCATAGAAGAAGATCAAGGAAATATGATCGATCTCCATCTCCAAGAAGAAGCAGATATCGAAGATCTCGTTCTAGAGATAGAAGATCACGTTCCAGTTCCAGAGATAGAAGAAGAAAAGACTCTAGTCGTTCACAACAAGAATGGAAACAGCAAACTGCATCTCAATCTCAATCTTCTACTCCTAATCCAGCTAATCCTGGTGGTTATGTCCCAGCAGTTCATAATCAATACCAGGTAAATCAAATATATCTAAGAAAAAGGAAAGAATATAAAAGAAGGAAAGAAATGATATATATTTATTTTTCAGGCACCACCACCTCCAAACACCAGTCAACCACCACCACCTTTGCCAGCTTATAACCAAGGCTACAATAATTACAATTACAACTATGGGCAAGGCTATGACTACAGCTATCAGCAACCCACTGGTTATCGCAGTGTAAGTTTTTTGAAAGAGTACATTGGTTCAAAGGAGCATGTTATATAAGAATGATTAGCTGATATCGTAATAATTAAAATTATATTGCGTTTAAGGCAATATAATTAAATTTCAATACTTTTGGAACATTACCTATTCATAGGTTTGATTGTATTGTATGAGTTTGTAAAAGTAATTATGAAATTATTACACAAACTACCAAAATGTTTTTAATAATATTTGGTAGTACTGTCCATTTTTTGGGGGATGAACATTACGTTCTTTTGCATCGCGAAGTATTGTGAATCCCCTCGTAAGTATAACGTTCGCGTTGTTTATTTTATTGGCATCGACATTGGAAACCAGTATTATTGACCAGATGATTTGTCTTCAAGAATCTTCCGTGTATTATCCAAAGTTCTGATTTGAGTATGGACAAATAAAGGTAAGGTTTGATAGAAGCATTGTTTGAGTATTTGACATCAAATGTATATTTATTTTGTTAGGATTATCCACCACCAAATTGGCAAGGGAATCAGGTAGCTTATAACAATCAACAACCACCACCTCCACCCTCACTAACATCCCAGCAAGAATCGTCGAGACCAGTGGATAGTGGTTCCTCTGGATTAGTGTCGTCCTTGGCAAGACCGGAAGATGCCAAGAAGGAAGGTGAGTCCTTTATTTTATTTTGATTTAAATTTATTAGTTGATATTATTTTAATACATTTTTATGTTCTATGCCCAGCAGCAATCGCAGCTGAGGTAAAACAGCAAAAAGCAACTCTGGCTAAACAGCGTGAAGAATACGTTAAGAAATCTACTACATTACAACGCGAATTGGAGATTCTGCGACAGCAGTGCGATGAAATTGGTAAAGAAGGTGGAAGAGAGAATAATCGTATTATAAAAGAGAATCAGAAATTGCAGGTACGTAATTATTATATAAAATGATCAACAATATATTTTAACAGCTTTTCATTGTATGTTAATTCTTAATTTGCAGATTGAGATACAAAATAAAATGAAATCGATACACAATGTAATCGATATGCTTACCGGAATTATAGGAGATAAAGCTACTGTTGATGATCTGAAAAGCAAGTTTAAATTAGAAATTAGCAAATGTTCAAGAAGTCCCAAAGAAGACTTTCCGAAAGGAAAATCGTTGTCGCCCGACCGATCATCGGCATCCGACTCCGACAAGGAATCCAAAATTGAAAGGGACATGAAAGAACGAAGGTCTCCCGAAGATTCTAAACCTATGTACAATTTTGTACATTATGACCCAGAAATGCACTGGTGTAAAGTCTGCGATATATTTCCTAAAACGGCAAAGGAATATTTGAATCATCTGCATAGCAATGAGCACAAAGAAGCTTGCTTAGTAAGTTGCCTGTTATTCTAATAATAGAGTCTTAGTGAAACTCATTCAGCTCTGGTATAGGTACTTTCAATAACTGAATGTAGAAATTTCTAACTGAAGATCGTTTTCATAAATAACTTTTATAATCATTAGAACAGGACGCAGAAAAATCTAACTGATAATTGATTTACATTGTGAGAGAACAAATGGATTCGATTAAAACTATGTATTTCTAATTTGAACTATATTTGTATAAGGATGATATATTACAGTACAGTCAACCTGCAGGTACTTGGTACATAGTCTGATTGATGTATCATAACAATGTCTCATTAAAAAGTACCACCGAATATTTGTATAGTATTGTAGGAAACATTGTCATTAACATTTAATTCCCTGCAACAGGAGCGCAAGATAGTTGATATGCCGTGGCATGAGCGGAATGGAGAGGGAACGGAAAAGGAAGTGCCCTATTATCCTGGACTGCCAACGAAAAGAACACCTATTAAAGGTATGGTTCATTTCAGTGGATAATTACTAATAGAATACAATTCCGTAGCTTGTGCACAGACACTGTGTCCGGTATGTATTGAAGAGATCTACGACTATGATTTGCTCAAAAATTTGCTTGCATTAACATACGTATTATCGACTTACATAGTCGAATTATGTACGCGAAAAGAAAGATAATTAGGCTTCAAACATTTCTTGCTTTTTCCTTTCTTCAAATTATTCAAAATAATATACATCAGAGATGTCTGTTATGGAAATGAATCGTTTTATAAATTTTTACGCGAAATAATTTTTATTTTTTCCGTGAAGTGTCTTTTACACATCACAATGTTAGCAGCAAATTTTGTAGCAATGATGTAAACACCATAAAGATGCACTGGATTTTAAATGGACTCGAGGAGCACACTTTCGGGCGATTTCAGATATTTCAGCTTCTATAATCGAACCATTTAAAATTATTCCTCGCAAGTGTACTGTTCGTCGATTCATCGTATATAGGTCCATTTACAGTCAAGAATGAACAAAGGAAGATCTTATCAATGTGAAATATATATTAATATGAATCAATGTTATCATAATGCTGGTGCGTGTATAAATACAAATAACGTATATAGTTATATGAAAATGTGTAAATTGTGATATTCGCTCGTGTCACTTATTTTATTTAGCATATATATTATATTATTAAATAGGTTTATGATATATATTATAAATCGAAATATTTTTGTGAAACGTACTGTAAATGCCGATTAACTTTTTGAGATATATATAGAAGTTAAAACAATTATTAATTTTTAGCTTTTATATGATTAATAAAAGTTAAGAAAAGAGATCAAAAAAATACATGAGGTAGTTGCAGTACGTGTAAAAATTCTATGTTATGTTGTTTTATGTAATTTCTTATTTTCATTTTACTTGTAATATCTTTGTGGTATATTTGTATGAATAAAACATGATTTTTTCCCATCCTTTTTTTCTTCTAGAATTCAACGTGGGAGACTACGGAAGAATATTTAATGTTATCAACCATTTATTGAGCATCTTTTAATATATATTGTTTTTGTTTTCAGTGACATGAATGTGTCGTGGCAGAATATAAGGTCATTCTTTATGAACTTAAATTGTTTACCATTTTCAAAGCTTAAGTAATGCTAAGTGTTAAAATATTTGCTTATAGGTTTACAGTTCTTCAGCGCTGCAACGGCATGGTACTGCAAGCTTTGCGATTCCTGGATCGGGGATCTCCATTGTGCAAGTTTGCACCTGAAATCTAAACAGCATTCAGAAAATTATTCTGTATGTTCTTTATTTTCTAAATTCTGTATCTCAAAAAAGAGGGCAATATAAAATTAATTAGTTAACATCTTTATTTAGCGTTTTGTCGAGCAAAATCCACATTGGGAGACGGATTGGATGGCAGATCGTGAGAAAGCATTCTCAGAGGAGAAACACAAACAGATCCAAATGGAATTGCAGAAACACAAAGACGACGACCCGCCACCAAAGTCAAAGAAATCAAAGAAGTCAAAGAAGAGTAAGAAGAAATCTAAGAAGCGAAGAAACAGAAGCAGTGGTAGTGACAGTTCCAGCGAATCAGAAAATTCGGACACAGATTCCGATCAGGATATGTCCAAGAGCATTCGTGTCGCTATGCGAAATAAAATGAAAGCGTCGACGCAAGCCATTCTGAATGAAGAGATAGATTATCATCGGATAAAATTGAAAGGACACTGGTCAAAAATGGCGCAACACTTGAATCAGTCACTGACTCCAGAACCTCAACCTGTCGAAACTGATGAAAGACAGCTATTGAATTCGATCAGGGACAAATTAAAAGCGAAGCAGGAAGAAGAAATGAAGTCTATTAGTAATCGTAGACTGAGTCAAGAGAAAGGAATCGAAGAAGAGGAGGAAGAACAAGAACAGGCTTCTTTTTCAAACAAATCAAAGCCGGAGAATTTGGAAGCTTGGGGACCAAAAGAACCTCCTAAACCCTTCTGGATAAAGAAGGAAGAGGAAAAACCACAACCCATAGCCAACAAACCAATCGAATTACCCAAACCAGAAGAAATGCCTAAACCACATATGGGATTCTGGACAAAACAGCAAGTCAACATGACCGTAAAACCGCCTGAAAATAAATCTATAGAGAAGGAGGATGAGAGACAAAGGGAAAGCGATAGATACAAAGACGATCGGGATAGAAAGTATGACAGACGGGAGGATAAATATGATCGTTATAGCAGCAGGTACGAAAGAAGGCGCGGGCGAGACAGAGATCGTGATCGTGATAGAGATAGGGATAGGGACCGTGATAGGGACAGGGACAGGGATAGAGATCGAGACAGGGATTATTACGATGATCGAAGAAAACGAGATAGTAATGAATCTCCTAGACGTGAAAGAAGTTGGCGCGATAGCCCAAAGAGAGGTTACGATAAATATGGTAAGGACAGAAGAGACGATAATTCATCTAACGACGAGTCCAAATTCGAGAAGAAAACAAACGAATCCGCGTCTAAATCTAAAAAGGGTAGTATACAGACTAAAAAGTCAACACCTCAGGTATCGAAAGGTAAATTACCTTTCATTGGTAGATTACCACTATTTAAGAAGAAAGCTGAAGAACCAAAGTTGCCTGAGAAAGATATTACTCCTCTTCCCTATCAACAGAGTAAATTCGAAGATACACCGAAAGTTCCCAATGAGATCATAAACCCACCTGGTGTTGTACATATCACCAAGCTTGCAACTCCAATAAATCTGGGTAATAACAATAATAATAACACTACTAGCAGCAGTAACAATAATAATAGTACCATTACTACCACAGCTAATAGTACAAGCACTCTACCTCCTCAAACCAACAAAAGTCAACCGATGAAAATATTGGTAGCTCCACCACCTCCGGTATTGAATGAAACGAAACCAACACAGCAGGTGGTCGATATGGAAATTGAAGATCAATCCGAGGAAACAGTAATAGAGGAACCAATAATAGAGCAGCAAAAACAAACGCACAGTATATCGAAATTACCTCTGCCTCCACATCCTCCTCCTCCTCTGAATAGACCACCACCACCTTTCTCGACTACGTCGCAGCAGCAACAGCAGCAACAGCAACCGTCAACGGTGCAAAGCAGACCGCAATTCCCCACGAATCGGCCTCCACCGCCATTTATGACAACTCCACCACCGTTCGTTCAGAGTCAAGCACGATTTCCTCCTCATCAACCAGTACGGCCACCGGTGCAAAGTCATCCTCCTTTCATGGCAAACCCACCGCCACAAATGCCCACTGTACCTCCTTTCGTTCAAAATCATCAAAATCCACCACCACCTCCGCTACCAACTGTTGAGAATACTACACAAGATATTTCCGACATCCCGGAACCCACTGAAAAACGAACTGACCCAAGCATTCCTCTGCCTGATGATTTGCAAGAGGCCCTAAATATAATCTTCCCGAAAGAGGAAACAGAAACGAAACAACAAAGTCAGCAAGAAAGTAACATTATGTATTCGTCTATGTATAGTATGTTAGGGTGTGTTGGGTACGGGCCAGAATATATGGATCAACCACCACCTGAAATTACTCAAGCGGAGACAGAAGTAGATACTCAGCCTGGACCAGATGATTTGAAGATGTTAGGCATTGACGAAGGAGATACAATCCTATAAAACTTTTTATAAACTCACAATGTTCTCTGGTTCGAATGTTTTTTTGATAAGGATTTAGCATTAAACTCTAAGTCACGTTAACTGTCTATCCCTTTTTCTTTGAAACAATTGTTATTTGTATTGTAATTTCTCGATGTAAAATTTATACGTAATGTATGTTAACATCGAATATTATGTAATTATGTAAACTAGTATTTTAAGTAAGAAATAGTAAATGTTTCTTTCTCATGTGCTAATAGCGAATCAGTTGATACTAAAGCGTTGCCTTAGCGAAATAACTGAGTGAAATGAGCCTACGAAAGATTTACTATTTTTTATTAACTATACTATTTTCATTTAATTCTGATTGAAAAAGATATCTCCAGATTTTTACGAGTTTATAAAAACTAAACAGTTAAGCTAAACGTTACAGTGTCATATAATTACTTTTACTTAAGGTGTGTATATATATATATATATATATATATATATATATATATATATATATATGTATCTTAGACACATGTCAAAACTTAAATTTCCATATGTGTATAAGATTATTAAAAACACTTCTTTAGAGACATAAGTAATCAGCCTATTTACTTTTCCAGAACACATTTGAATACTAGTAAGAACAGCATAAACACTGTTTAGAAAATAAATTCAAAGTGTACATTTGATTTATGAATAATATTCCATTAATAAATAACGAAATTACATGAAATGTGATGTGATGTTATAAAACTAAGGGATTCAAAGAAAAATGAATGCCTTTTTTCATTGCATTATTCAACTATGCTTTGTTTATTCTTTTTCTTGGAATTTTGTTTTTTCATTTGAAAATTATTTTATAGGGTTTTTTAAATGCTATATCACATAACTTCATCCTGAAGCGCATAACCTTCCATACAATACAAGATAATTCAATGCCTTGTTTTCGTCAGTAATGCCAGGTAATGCTAAATAGGAAATACAAGTATTGTATGGCACATAATATGAATTATACAGCGTGTCCCATAATCAATGATACAATCATGTACGGGTGATTTTACATAAAAGAATAAGTCGAAAATATACAATAAATTTT
Source organism: Bombus fervidus (assembly GCF_041682495.2). Lineage (NCBI taxonomy): Eukaryota > Metazoa > Arthropoda > Insecta > Hymenoptera > Apidae > Bombus > Bombus fervidus. The sequence continues at coordinate 7,026,038 of NC_091530.1, read as the reverse complement.
TTTCATATGATGTTTTGTTTTTAAGAAAATGAATTTGAAAATTCGTCAAGTATATTGGGCATAAATAACATGCCTAATGCTGCTATATAATATTGCCATATTGTAATTTCTCAAATGTCACTTAATTACTTAATAATTATTTTGAGACTCAACGATATTTTTACTACATTACAATGGAACAAACGGTAACAAACTTCGAACTGTATGTACAGGGCACGCAAATTAGAACAATAATTAATTAACTCCAATTTTAAAGCTAGTTATTGAAACGTTCCATGCATGAAATAAAATGACATTTAATTTTTATAATATTTATTATACTTTGTTCTTTTTTAAAAATGTCATTCGAAATTATGCATAGTTTCAAACGCGTTTTTTATTATGTATAAGGAGATAAAATGCTTATATACTTTTTATGTGTGAAAATCAGTATCTAAAGTTAGATACTTGAATAATTCAAATCATTACTATTATTATTTAATACTATTTTTAAGCCCTGTGATTTTTAACATACATAAGTACAACATGGAATAAAATATCAAAAGATTGCTGTTCTTTAACCTATGAACAACATCTGCATATCAGAAAACAACAACGAACGTGTTGTATGTGTTGGAATGATAGCCCATGGAATGAGTTATAATCTAAGTTTCCAAAGTTGCTGTGCATTAAAATCTAATTTGACTTCGTGAGTACCGTAGTAAAGTAATACAAAAATTCAATATCGCTCAACTATCTTGAAAAGTACAAACAGTACATTAAATCTGTAGTACAAGGCCCGCGCTTGAAATGTTATCTCCGCCGCCAGCAGTTTGCGCTGCTTCGGTGCAAACTAATACTGGTGCCACACAAACTTGAATAATAATATCTTTGCTTTCTATTTTTAATGTTTCGTCCCAACAGGACACTGGTTTCTCAATATCTAGTGATATCCGGGTGCCATCAACGATAGACGTCGAAAAGCTATCGTCTAAAATCAACGCAGCTTTACTAATGTCGACCTAAAATTTCATAAGTTCATATATATACATATACAGGGTAGGTCAACTAAAAGGTATCATCTAAATATCTTTACTATTTATATATTATTATATATTACTATTAATATATTTACTATTGTATGAAAAATCTTCTCAGAAAGAAGCTACACTATTTCAAAGGGCACAAATAACTAATGCTATGCTTGATATGGTAATCGTTTGCTGCAATGCATAATTCAAATCTTCTAATTAATTTTTCATACATAGTTTCTCTTTCATCCAATGTTATGGATACACCTGCAGCTGCAATTCTCTCCTTCATATCTTCCGGCGTTATGAGTTTGTCACGATAAACTACATTTTGTAATCTTATAAAATAATGACATTAAAAAAGTCTATCCATTAATATATGTTCCCCTTGAAACAGTGCAATTTTATCCTAAAAAGATTTTTCACACGATAGTAAGTAAAGGAGATATTTAGATGATCCCATTTAGCTGATTCACCCATATATTCATATAATTATAAGCTTATAATTAACAAAATATAATCATATTTACTTACATGGCTCGTCGCGCATACGTGTCTATGAGCTGTTAGTGATGCTTTGGCTGCCGCAGCCATCGTATTTTTCCATATAGAGCCTTTTACAGTAAATATAGCTTGATAGGCTAACGTGTGTACATGAATTCTAGTTAATTCTCGAGAATGCTCAATAGTCTTGCTTTTCATACGTATCAATTTGAATAACGTTCGCATTTGATCTAAAACTGTTGCTATACGTGGCGTTGAATTTGCCACTAATGAAATATTTCCGTAATACATCGCATTATGCAAGTTGGCTATTTCTTGCTCATTCATCCCTAAACTATCGGCAAATGGAATAATCGAATCGCAAAGCTCAAAAAGTAATTTATCTTCCGCAAACGAGGCCATTTCAAAATGAATCTTAGTCGATGCAGATCGATCCGTCATTTGTTTCTTTACTTTACGTAAAAGTTTCTGTCTATCACCTGCATTTCAATAAATGTTTTTCTAAACAGATCGCAAAACTTATACAACTAAGAATAGTGTTTCAATTACCATTAGGAAATGGATAATTATCCATCATTTGTAGACCACTGATAACAAGTAAGTTAGGCTTGTATGTTAACAGTAGTTTATCAAATGCATCAAGAGAACTAATTCTAGGATTATTGGCATCATTGTGAACTATGTACCTAAAAAATAGTTATAGTGATTTAGAAGGATCTATTACAATTATATGACCACAATATTTTCTGAAACTTTTTAAATATTATACCTATTAGCTCTAGCACTGGAATATGGACCCCAAATATCTCCATGCTTGTATTCAATTACTAAATGAATGTCATCTCTTTTCACTTCACCCCCTACGATATTAATAACCTGTGGTATTATTTGATGCAAGGACCTAGTCAGTTTCGCAGCAAGTGTAACATCACACCCTTCTCTTGCAAATCTTAAGGCCATAACTGCTGCGTTACCACCAATGGTAGAATATGAAGATGGAAATGAACGAGCTTTGGCAACAAGATTGTCAAATAGTGTTCTATTTGCCATGTATCTCCTGATAAAAAAATGAAATGTTAATCAAATGTGAAGTAGGAAAAATGTATTTCTCAATGAGAAATACAAAAATTCGATTGAAGGTGACATGGCAAAAGTAAGACTTACTCTGCAGCAGCTCCATGACGAAAATAATAAGCGAAGCTTTTTAAAAGTTCTAGCTCTGTGTTGATTTCATCAAAATGTTGTGGTTGTCCGACTTCATCGGAGTAGTTGAGTAAATCTTTAGCATTGACGTATACGTCGGTACACACGCCATAACCTATCGCAACTTTCGGTCGTGATGACATCACGTGTTTATTTTCAAGTCTTTCCAAGCCATGGATCAAAGCTTGCAAACGTTTCTGAAGAATGTTCTCTGAATTTCTATAATAAATTGCGACTAGAACTATTAGTACAGTGAACGCTGTACCAAATTTTAACCCCCTGTTGTACCCCATTTTGAGTTTCAATAACAATGAACTAAGCGCTGTAATCACTGGGTTCTTTAAAAATCTAATCAATGCAGAGTTGATACGTAATTTTATTAGATTATGACTAATAATGATAAATAACTCTGAGCGCCATGCTATATCAATTGAAAACAATTCTTTACTTTTTAAAGAGAAATTTTAAAATGTATGTTGCATTATACTAGTTTGACTATATTATATGCATGGTAACTCAGCTAAAAGGGATCACATAAATATTTACCTTATTTATTATTATATGAAGAAGCTTTATACAACAAAGTTACAATATTTCAAGGGCCACACAATAATTTTTTTGGAATAAGAGATGGGGCAACTTATAGGGCAACATATTGATTTACTTGGAGTATACAAATGCTCTTCGTAGAATAAAAGTACTTACTATATATTTTTTAAAATAATATTTATTTAAAAAAACAACACAATTGATCTCATTGAACATAGAACTTCTTAGAATACATACATATGTAAATTTTAAAAATTTGATCTTGATTTAGGAATTCATCTTCTATATTTGTACAATTATAATTTTTAGATTGAAATATGATAGAAAAAGTAAAAAAAGAACTTATGATACTGATTAGTAAAAATACAGAGGGCGTACATTAAAATATGTAGCTGTATTCTTTTGAAACTCTGATTGTTGGTACCAGTCCTAATTTATTTAGGACATGGGGCATCTTTTTTTTCAAAAGAATAAAGCTGTTAAGCATTTGAAGCTCTTTACGAGATATAAAAATATCTGAAGTCTATAAGTATACACCAATTACATATATGATTACAAAAACAATTGTTTCGAAGTTAATCAAAAAGAAGTAGAGTTATCATAGATTAAAAATGGAAGCTTCTAATGTCAACTTCTTTTTACTAACGATATACGTAAGATTCAGTTTGGATAGTTTCATATTGAAACAATTCTATTCTATCTTTTACAAAACAATTACTTTATACTGTTTACTCTTTATTTTTCGTATGAAGACGCATATGTTTCTTTAGATTATCGAGTCTATTACATCGTCGATCACAGAAATCGCATTGATAAGGCATTAAATTGCTATGCACTACTACATGACCATTTAAGTGACTAATCTGTTTGAACCGTTTTTCACAAATAGTACAAACGTATGGTCTTTCGTTCATATGAGCTGATGCAATGTGGGTTTGTAAATTTGTTTTCCTTACAAACGTAGCTTTGCATACATCGCATTCAAATGGCCTTACATTTGCATGAATGGCCAAGTGAGATTTAAGCACGTTTTTATGTTTAAAATTTTTCTCGCATAAATGACACTGAAATGGGCGTTCGTCGTTGTGTACCTTTTTATGAACGGATAGATGAGCGAGCTGCTTGAACATTTTCGCACAAATCTCGCACTGATAAGTGCGTCCATCTTCATGTGCAGCACTTATATGCCGACGCAAAGTATCAGCTAAAGTATATCTTTTTCCGCAAATTTTACAGCGGAACGGACGCTCGTTCGTATGAGTCATTAGATGCCCGTTTAGATTTCTTTTTTCAAGAAACCGTGCACCACATACATCGCATTGATAAGGTTTTTCTCCATTGTGAACATACATGTGTTTTTTCAAAGAATTCGAAAGACTAAATCTCTTTTTGCAGACCGAACATTCGAATTTTCGTTCTCCCGTGTGTACCAACATATGAGACTTCACGTGTCCCGCTTGTTTGAATCTTTTCCCACAAACTTTGCATGGGAATTGACGTTCATGAGAATGAGTAAGTATGTGTCGTTCCAAAACGCTTTTGGTGGTAAACACCTTTTTACAGTTATCACATTCGAACAAACGGAAAGTCTCTTTAGTTTTTGAAATGTAATGTCCTTTATGCGATTGAGCATGGATCTTCAGCGAACCTAAAGAGTCGAATTTCACTCCGCAAACCGCACAATGGAAAGACCGATAATCTTTATGCGTTAATGAATGTTGGCTAAGATGACCCAATTGCTTAAAACTCTTATTACAAATTAAACAAATGTAGGGTCTTTCGTTCGTGTGAGATCGCATATGCCTTTTTAATACACTAGGAAAGTTAAACTTTTGATTACAATATGAACATTCCAAAGTTGGATCTCCATTTATTTTCATTGGACGATTGTCTGCAGCAATTTTCTTCCTTTCCTTGAGAAGACTTAAACTCTTTGTTGCCTTTGTACAATCATTTACTTCATTTGATTGTGTTTCATTGGCATTTAATTGTGAGAAATTTCTTAATTTAGATGCTTTTGTGTCTAATGTTGTTTCATCTTGAGAGTCTTTACTTCTTCTACTTCTGGTCAGACTGGATAATTTACTTTGTCTATGAGATTGCCTCATATGTTTTTCATATAAGCTTAGAACATGAAATGTTTTGTTGCATAGTTTACATTCGAACTTTTTCCCCTTTATATGTGTTCTCATATGATTTTTTAAGTGACCAGGTTTCATGTATTGTTTCTTGCAGATTTTACATCTTAAATTGATTTGATTCTCTGCATTTGATGCCTTGTCATCTATTCCCAATTCATCCTCAAATACTGAATCTTCTGTATGCATGTTCAAAGGTTCACTCTTAACATTCACAAAATTAAAACCAGGAGTGCTTCTTTGAAATTCACCCCTGACTTCATTGCAAGAATCTTCACTCTCACAATCATTTAACTGACGAATTAAAATAATGATCAATAACATATATATGAATAACTATATTATTAATAATATACTTACGCTATCTACATCTCTGTTTGCAAAGGTGGGCTCATCTATAAGCTGCTGCATATCTTCTTCCTTAACTTCATCTTCTTTGTTGGGTAAGAGGCTAATCCATTCTTCTTCTGTCCATACATTATCTCTTAAATTTATTACATTAATTTGTTTTTGGAATTCTTCATGTACATTTTTCCCAAATAATATATCATATGGAATTTTTCCATTTTCACAACGAAATGTTGAATTTTGAAAAATTTGTATATGTTTCAAAGCTTCGTACCATGTTTTCGTTGGATTTTCTTCTACCCAACATTCAAGTAAAGTTTTAAAATCTCTACTCTGTTCACTGTTCTCAGTGATTTCTCCATGGAGTATTATGAAATCTTTCCACAAAAGACGTATCTCTTGCACAACTTCTTCAGCAAATTTGCGTCCATTGCTGCTTTGTAAGACCTGTGGTGCTCCGATAATAGCCAGTATGTCTAACAGTTTTACAGCTACTTCATTTGCTGTATTTCCATGTAAACCTTTCAACACAACAAATCTGGATACTTGATCCTCGTAGACAAGGAAATACTTGTAATTACAAGTTAATTGTATTGGCATATCTATTACATCAATTTGTCCTCTATGATACAACTTTTTGTCTGTGGTATTATAAAGTGAATTCATGTTTTCAATTTTCAAATAATTTATGATTCTTTCAGAGAGATTTAAAAACTATGAGATTTTATACCTTGTTATTTAAAAGAAAAAGATCTATTTATCAGGAATAATATCTATAAACAATTTATCACAACTTATAAATATATGCTTTCTTCAGAGGTAAAAAGTTAAGTACCTCTTGGTAAATATTTATTTCATGTTTTAGAGATTTAATACTGATTCTTTCCAATGACAAATTAAATGTTTTCCTCGATACATTTTTTGCTTTTAGTGTATCCATTGTTCACTTTTTTAACTCATTGGTATCTGTTAAAAAAGTAAAAAATTTAATACTTTTAGAAATAAAATATTATAAATGCATATATGCATTGTGCTTTCTCAAAAAAGAAAGGAAACAGTTATAGTCTTTATTAAATATAAAACATACCATATAATAATTCATTATCATTTGCGTACGGAGAACAAATTTCTTCTTGTACATGTGAATAAAGTTAATATATAATCAAACAAAATTTACATTTTCTTTTAAGTATAAAATGATACAGACTTTTAACCTATATAATTCCTTATGAGATTCAGTTCATTTTTAAATTATAGAACTTTATGTCCATTTTCTATTGGAAGCTGCTAACATTGTATTATTTTTACGTGACAACGGAGAAAAATACACGTTTTTCTGTTTGTCCATTTAATAATTAATGTTCACTACACAATCGTAAACTCTTGTTTGTCATTTTCATAGCGAGTTCTCATCGCCTCATTGAACCAATGCTTGACGGTACCAGTGAAGGCACGGCTGTATTGGAGATAATGTTTATTTGTCCACGTGTCAGGATATCTAAAGGTTGGTTTTTAATCATATATTCTGTCGTAAACAAAACACAATTAATCTATTATAATATTGTCATTACTAATCAAATTGAACATTTCGCCTGAAGAATTAAAAAACTTATAAGAAATATAAAAAATTTTTATTCGGCAGATAATTATCATCGATCATTACATATATAAATACAAAATAGATCACAAAAAAATAAAAACGAGCTATTTCGCTATGTTATTGTTAATTAATTACTTAAGTTGTAAGTTTCTTTATTACATAAATGTAATTTTTTTATTTGTTCAGTAGCTTACTGAGTTTAATAGTAACATGATATGACGTTTATCCATCTTTGAATTATTTTTTCGAAGATTTTTTTTGAAGTCGTGTCACAAATTGTAACTACACATTACACATACAGTCGAATTAATAAGTCCAAGATGGCAAGCGAGGTAAACGAAATTGCTGTTCAAGCGAGTGAAAATATAACAGAGAATAATGAAGCGATTACTGGAAGAATATCATCGACATCTGAGGGAATGGTTCTTGCTTATGGAAGCTTGATAATTATGGCCATTTTACCTATCTTCTTTGGTAGTTACCGAGCTGTTAGACACCATAAGGAGCAGCAGGTTAGCCACGCGTTTGACATATGTTTTATACGCGTATGTCGGACAAATTCTTCGAACTTTCTAATAATTAACTGCTTAATTTTCATTAATTCATAATATTCAAATGATAATCTTATATTGCATAGAATATCTTTTTTTATTATCATTAGATGATATTTAATGAGTTTACAGGTTGATAACTATAAAGTATTTAATTGGAGACCAGAAAATCATAGTAATGTAAATCAATTCACTGCTGCTATTTTTCATAAAATAGTCTTCAATTATTGTTATAAAAAATTCATTATACTTTCTCAAGTCATGAAGACATATCACAACACAGAATAAAGTTTTGCTTATAACCTAATTATAATTTTACTACTATAATTTATTGCTTAATTAATTACGAAACTAGAGGGACTATACTGTGTAAAAGTTGAAATATGTGACTAAATTCAAATTTTCAAAATGTTGACATATACCACTATGATTTTTAAATTAATTAGCATTAAGATGTAGCATTTTAAAATTGTTATTAAATGTTCTGTAGCATGTAGTGCTTTTATATTTTTTTATAGCAACAATGTAAAAAAAGTGGAGAACAACCAGACACAATGTCACGCAAGGAAGCAGCAATATTTCCTTTCATTTCTAGTATTACATTAGTTGGTCTATATTTATTATATAAGGTAAAAGGTGTTAAATGAATGGTCTTTGTATAAAGAGTTTATCTAATCCACATTAGAGTTATATCAATGTTTTTCAGATATTTGCCAAGGAATTTGTTAATCAAATTCTGGCTGCCTATTTTTTTTTCTTAGGAATCTTAGCCTTGTGTCACCTTACGAGGTATAAATAGTTTCTGATTTATTGAAATATATGTAGTTAGTGTTATTGAAATTACATATTATGACTTTGATTGCAGTCCATTAATTTCATCATTGGTACCTGCTGCAATACCAAAAACTCAGTATCATATATCATTCACTAAAGGAGAAGGTGATAAGTCAGAACATATTATTAATTACAAATTTAATCTTCATGATATTGTTTGTCTAACATGCTGTTCACTTGTTGGAACTTGGTATCTTTTAAAAAAGGTACTAGATATTAAACAAAATTTTCTTTGGTAAAAGTGTACCTCAAGTCAAAATAATTTTTTTAAATTTTACAGCATTGGATTGCCAATAATTTATTTGGAATCGCGTTTGCGATTAATGGAGTTGAATTACTACATGTGAACAATGTTCCAACAGGATGTATTTTGCTTTGCGGACTCTTGTTTTATGATGCATTTTGGGTGTTTGGTACAGATGTAATGGTAACAGTCGCGAGATCGTTCGAAGTACCAATTAAATTAGTGTTCCCTCAAGATATATTAGAGAAAGGACTTACAGCCAGCAATTTTGCTATGCTGGGTTTAGGTGACATTGTTTTACCAGGGATTTTCATTGCTCTTCTATTACGGTTCGACAATAGTTTAAGTAGAAAGACAAATGTGTATTTCTACTCGACATTCTTCGCATATTTCATGGGATTACTAGCGACGATGCTGATTATGCATTTATTTAATCACGCACAACCGGCTCTGTTATATCTAGTACCCGCTTGTTTGGGTACTCCTGTACTTTTGGCATTGGCTAAGGGTGACTTAAAAGCATTATTTTCGTATGTATCTATAAGTGTTTCACTTATATGTTTCTACTTGAAATTGTTTTAAACAATAGATTATAAATTACTAATCTTTTTCAGTTACGAAGATCATCCAGTTATTCCAAAACAAACAGAACAAACTGCACAAACGCAAGTAGAAACGAAGAAGGACACATAATATTCGTATTTAAGGTGATCAATGTAACAAAACTGTCAGCATTATTATTATGCTGTTATCGTTTCAAATTTATCGTATATAGGGAAAGAAATGATAGTTTCTCTTATGCTCAAGCTGTACAATCATGAAATTTAAAAGTATCAACAACATATGTAATTATATCTTACATAAACATTGTGAGATATAATTTTATGCTCGGTTCAAATTTAGTTGGCATTCATACATTCAAATTCGACTGAATTGATGATTCGTAACTTATTTTGTATTTATATTCTTTTTCATAAATGCCAATATACATATATAGAAAAGTTAATGTCAATAATTTATAGATAAATCATTCAAGAGCGAAAGCAAAAAGAAAAAGTAGTATTTTTTTTAGATAAATTGTTCCTTTGTAAACAAAATTTTAAATAAGAATTTATATTAATACGCATATTACAATTGTGAATTAGTTTTTATTGGATCAGAGGACCTGAAAGAAGGAAATAATTAGAATAGAAAATTAGGTTGGAATTTTCTATTTCTGTATAAAATACGACTTTTACCCTATTATGAATGACTAGATTGAATTCCTATTCCAATAGATTTATAGTCTACAACATATGTTATATTTTATTAGAGGTGTGGATTACTTAAATAAATTATAAATTATAATACAATTTTTCACATGCACAATTCGAAAAAATGATTACAAAAATTCAAATAATTTCTTGATTTGTCGTTAGTAACTTCTTTTTCCATTTCTAATTTTGTTAAATATATACAATTTTTCTATAATATAACAATATTTTAATTGACAAAGTTTATTTAAAAAATGGATTTTATAAAGCGTGTTTAGTTGGAAAAATTTGTGAACATCGAAAACATAATAAAACTACATTTTTTCATTTATTCATTCTATCTTTTTTAAGTGATCGCCTATAGGTTTTCTATTCAAAAAGCAGTGATTAGCGATATTACCTCATTTTAAAACATTTATTCTTTGAATTGCAAATAATATTACAAATAGTATGAATAAAAATAGATACTTTATGCCTTATCAGCATCTTCAATAGCCAAGTTCTTTGCTGTGATAGGTTCCAATTCTTTTATACCTTCCTTAGATACCTTTTGTACCTTAAAATTTGGAAGATTAACTATTAATCGCTTGTGTATTTCCCGGACACATTTTTTCAATAGTATGTATGCTTCTTCTTCCGTTGAATCTGTAATATAGAATAATGTATGCAGCATCTTTTGATAAAAAATTTGTATTAATAATACCATATACAAAATAAACATTAATATAAATTTGATCTTAATAGTCTTTCTTACCATATTTGTGATATCTATCTAAAATGGAAAGGGAGAAAAAGCCTCCATAGCCATGTGCCGCATAGGGCACTTTAACACATGATGCTAGATAATCAATGAAGTACAATTCTGGTCCACTATTTACATCATAGCCAGCCATTAATAAATTGACAAAATATGGTGTTCTACTTCTAAGATAATCTGCTAAGTTTCTTCTGGTGAATAAAGCAGCTGCTTTTGGAGATAATTCATAGCCATTTCTCATTTTGTAAAGTTGTATATTTTTTCCTATATATTCTGAAAATTGTGTAGTATCCCCAGATTCTCCAGATACTGCCATAATAAGCTTATCAGACATTTTGTGAATTTTTTCTTCATCTGAAGTAACAGAATCAACGAAATATATAAAGTGGCTTGCATTTACTATGTAAATATCTTATAATTACAAATAGATATATATCAATGCTTTAAATTACAAATACAGATAAATTTGATACTTCAATAATATTTGTAACAGGAAATTAATAATAAAACAAATAATTTATCTGGAAGTATTTTTTAGGTTGTAATCAACTGTTTAATTTCTTACCGTTTTTCATAACCATAATAGATTGAGCTGTAGTCATATCAGCCGCAACTAAAACAAAATCTTTAAATTGTATTCCGATTAAACATTCCATTTTTAGAAATAATCCTTTCTACTGTTTTGAGTGCAATTGCAACACGACTAAACAACACCAAAATCTGCCTGTCACGAACTATGAGGTTAGGATCGCAACTGTTAAAGTAAAGTAACGCGGCGGTCATCAATGTCTTACATGTTCAATGACAAAAAAGTTGGTAACCGCAAACAGGTTCCTTTCTGCTAGCTGAGAAGAATTCTGTCATCGATAATGATTATCTAGATTTACTAGATTTTACCTGGTTTCACATTTTATTTTTATTTTCACCTATTTCTACTTCATGACTTCAAACTTCTTAAAATATTTATAATCTTAAAATATGTACAATTGTAAATATGTACAATTTTTTCTTCTTTAAAACTTTCGTTTTCTATATAAATGCATTTATTTTAATGAAGTTAATTTATTTCCTTTTTTATAGAACTCTTTAGAAGAGTAACTTAGTCTACGGTTTAGAACTAAAGGCAGTGCTAGATCAAAATCTGTAATTCAATTTCCACTTTTAAAAATCTAATATTCATTTCATTATCATCGTGTGATGGGAACTTACAAGTTTTTGGTTCATTTTCGCATGAGAAGAGTTGTTTTAGCTTTATCGGTGGTGCAACGGAATCAAATTATTATAAAATTACACAATTACACAAATTATTAAACGGAAAATTATGAATTCATTGCAAAATTATACATTTATTGTAAAATTGCAAATTGTATTGAATAAAACAATCTTATTTTGCAAATGAACGAAGCGTTTAATCATTTAAAATCTTCACATTCATCAAAAGCTTTCTTATTAATAGCGGAAGTAGATTGCCATTATCTTTATTTCATTCATCATTCATCATTCATTGTTAAAGATATTAGGCATCTGTTAAAGGTTAAGGATATGAATCTTAATAAATATAATCTCGCAAACCTGAATAAAAGCTCTACATATATAGTATATTAGCAAGGGAATATAATATTACAAAAATATTTCTATAAAAGTAGCTACATGTATATGTTGAAATATCACTCTAATTATTATATTTTTTTAATGAGAAGGATATCTTTAAACATCCAATAAAACAATACACCATTATTTTTAATATGAAATTCATAGATCATTTTTCATTAGAATGAATTGCAAAGCAACAATTATTATGCACCGTGCAAGAAAAGGGAGGCAGAATACAAATGATAGAATACATTCAACGATTCCCGCTATCCTGTCACTTTGTATGTCAAGTAGCTGTAATAGATATTCTACCAGTATGTAATACAAAATGAAATTCGTTTGCCACGAAGTACCCATAAAAATGAATTTCTGAGTTAATTTTTTGAAATTATATTATCCGATTTATATTTTCCGCTTACCTTAGCTGTTTTACTTTTCACCCCGTATATTATTTCTTTTTCCTCTAATTATGTTTTTTAAGTTGTCTTGCACCTAACTGTACTTTTTTCTTGTTAAAATTTTTTCAAATCCCAGAAAGTTATGGATGAATCGTTAGTGATATTAATCATGTACGTCTTTTTATTTCAAATTTATAATAAAATTTTTCTGAAAAGATTTAAAGTCGTTTTATTAAAATGAGAGCGAGATCGTCATCCAAAAGTTTCATTCATACTGTGAAGATCGTTTGCAGCGAAAGTTTATTTCGAAACAAAATATAAAGATAATACATGCACTATAAATAAATATTATACGTAAGTAAAAGGTATATTGAATTCTCGATGTAGTAGGATTGAATTTATTAAAGGATAATTATAATCTTGGCAAACGGTTACGAAAGAAATTGACAGAGAGGCAAACAGAAATGACTGGTTCACGCTCGTTAATGTACCATTGCATTTCTGTGTCAGTGGTAAAGGTCTAATAGCGGACTGGATCTCCTATTCTTTTCAGCTTTATTATAGACGCCGGAACACCAATAATTTTCCCAGGTTCGTTCGGGAGGAACGAGCGTGATGCCATTCGTGCACGGGACACGGCATTTCAGACAGAAGCGAAGCTTAGCCTACAAAAATTTGAAAAGCTACATTGAAGCGAAGCGTGCACATATGAATTACCGTTTCTTTGTATCTAAAACACGCTAACGAACGTTCAAACAGTTCCAGTTACTAGAAACATCGGATTTTTTCCTGAGATTCCAATTTATCGAAAAAGTGCGCCTTTAGGTATACTGGCTTTCTACTTTTCAGCGGAATCTACCTTACCGATGGTACTGATACTAATATTAAACAGATAAAGAATGTAGTTTTTTTAAGTTATTCAGAAAGTGAACAAATGTTTAGAAAGTAAAAAAGTTCTAGTAGAAAACGTTAATGACGTTTCGTACATACAGGCAATATTTCATTTCTAATGGCATCGATTTACGAGAAAAATTGGGACCGTAAAAGTTGCAACGGATTCTCGCGTGGTACTAAACCTATGTGGATTATTGAATAAATTTGAATTTGCGTATTGTGTTTTTCTGTAAATAATCTTCGTACTTAATATCTTTCTTTGATTCTATATCTTCCTAAGTATTTTATTTTTCTTTTTTTTTTACAAAATTCATGGCAAACACTTCCCTTTGTCAAAATATTAAACCGAAGACGTTCTTTTTATTCGCTCTAATTGACACAAGAAGTAGGAAGAAAGGAAAGAAGGAATTAGTACTTCTGATGGATCTTTTACTTCTACGAAAGAATTAGTTCACCTTGTTGAAGGTCGTTTGTTAGTCCCGTTACATTACTATCCATCTATGACGTATATAGATATAATGTACACCGTGTTCAACGAACAACGTTTTAAGTATCTAATAATACTTCGATCTTGAAATTTTTGGAACAAATCTGAAAATATTTAGCAGCTACAAGATATTTAACGTAAGTGTGTACTTCGTAGAGCCTGTAAAAGTAGTTTAATCATCCATACTCGAGATATCTATCCAAGCTGTATACTAATTTTTATAAAATATATATATATGTAAATTCTATAGAATTCAAACTACCCGCCAACCGACATTTTTACTTTTGCTTTGTTTTAGCGGCAGCCATGTTACCGAATAGATTAGATCACACGAGAAGAACGGTAATTTAGGGTTTAGAAAATCGATTCTCGATTAGTAACATTTGTACGACAGGTAAAATCTATAATAGATTTATTATTAACTGTTATTGTATATAATCTAATTTATTCCCAAAATAAACTCGATTTTCCAGAATCGACCGTCTTATTTACCAAGGATTTATGTTATTATATATATATATATGTATATAACGGCGGATTTAACCCTTTGGGGGCACTGAGGTAAATCAAATTTAAAAGAAGTTTATCCAGACCAAACGGATGCCTGTTAAACCAATAGAAAATTGATATTTACGTCTCTAAACGATCTCTTCAATTTCAATCTCTAAATGATCTTTATCCTCCGGGTAATCTGTCGCAAGGTACGCACGATACGATGGTCAGTGTAGAATCGTCTTCAAAACTGTCATGGTAAGCGAGTCCCGTTCGATTCAATTGTTTTTCATGAATTCTAGTAAACGCAAGGGTCCTCCACAACACTTCAGAATTCAACATGGAGCGCTCGATGGCCGTCTCGAACATTCTATACGTGTTGAATCAACAGAAATCGTACCAGCCAAACTAAAATCATTGTCCCAGTCTTACCAACAAACGTATTTTATGTAATTTCAAAGATCGTTCATTAAGCTTGTCGACAGCCACCTCCCGCCCCCCATAGCTTTCTGGGGTTTACAGCGTCATTAGATCCGCCCCCGATTGTTCTAATGAAATTCCTCTATCGAATTTCTTTCACAGAACGTCCGAAAATTGTACACCGGTAGACCACTGATCAAAAGTATCAAAGAACGATGAAACGTTGAAAATCGAATATATGTATGTAAGTACGTTCACCGAAGGTCCGACTTATTTTTTTCGCGAATTGCAGGTCGCTCTTATACGCGGTGATTAGCGAGATGCTCCTAATAAGAAGACACGACTCCAGCATCCCGCTACTGAAACAGTTATGATGAATCGCGACCGCCTAGTCTAGGGTGCACGCAACGCAAAATGGGCCTTCAAGAAGAAAAGGAAAGCCTCCGGTCGTGGACGAGCGAATGGGTCAATCCAACGATCGATCGTAGTTTTATTTCGCGTCCAATTCGTTTGGCTGATATTGGTGCGAACAGGATATTCTAATATTCCCCGACACCTTCGACTACATCGACCTTCTTTAGATAAATAAGCGATAAAGTTTCCAACATCTTTTATACGTTTATTTTAGAAATCCTTCGTGTGGTTCTTATTGGAAAGAACTAATGACACGATACAGTCGGAGAACGGTTGAAAAGTTTATCTCATTCACTGGCGTACGATACGTTTGCATTCTAACTGGCCTGTGTTAACCGTCTTGATAAACGCGACGGAATCGAGGAAAACAAGAAAGCTCGGAAGGATGTCGCAAGTAGGTAGAAAAATTATTCCATTGGAAAGAAAAAACCGCTAGCGTCGATGATTTTTACGGTCTCGTGGAATTTGCATTTTCGAGTAAACAGTCGTGACTGGACACTCTCATCACTCTATTTTGTATTTGTACTTCTATAAATTGCTATTGAAGAAATGTAACGCGACCAGAGATCTGTTTCACGTATTGAACGTTATGATGCTACACTTTGGATATTTTATATATTTCTATTTGTTTCTTTTACTGTAGGCTCAGAGCCTATTACAAGCAGATCGATTGGATTTTTACTTCCAGTTTCTTATAGTACAGCAGATTCTTCCATCGGATTCCTAATTCTTATATAATGTTGCTATTCTGTTTTATTTCTCTTAACGGTTAATTAGTAACTAGTATCTTGTACATCTATGCGCTATAATCTTGTTCTGAAATTTCCCATAGATGCATAAATATCCACGTTCTAGCCATGGCAGAGCTACGTTTCAGAATGATATAGCAGGAGTTCAGTTCCGGACAGTCGCAAATTATAATTAAGCTACGAGATGTATCCTTTGAACTTTGTCAGAAATAATTTCAGTAATCAATGAAGCAAAACATAGGGAAAGAGGGAAAACTCGGTAACCGAACGTTCGTTCGTACAATGTTTTGTGCGAGAGTATTCGATCGCGATAAAAGGCTGGTGGAATGTCGAAACCGTAAAATCTGGACGAAAAGTATTCGAAAAGTAGACCTTCGGGATCGACAGCGAAGAGAAGCGGCAGAGGATTGGTCCGTTCCATTGAAAATAGTGCCAAAGGTGTGTGGTCATTGGCCGTGCGGCTTACCCCCACGTGAATCCGCAAGCTATATAGAACACCTCGCGTAGAATTTCATCTTCAGATCTGAAAGTCAGTGTCAAGGAAGTCAGTGTCTACCTGGAAGTAACGAAGTAAGTACCTTACAGTTTTCCCAGATACATCGACACTCGCATATCACACGTTACTTTCCTCCGATTACTGCGATTTAACGTTCAAATTATCGAAATTCTCTCGTACGATCGTTCAACGAACTCTTCCATTTTTTTCCAGTTCCAATTCTGACAGATCATTTTGCATTCGTACTTACATCGTTTGGACCCGTGGGAATATAATTTCAAAAGCTCGGTTCGATTGCTCTTTCAATGAAAACAATTTTAAGCACGATTTATAACACTTGTTCCATGGTCGAGAGTATCGACGTTCGATGTAAGAGCATCGAATATGGAAGATTCTTTCTGTCGTGTTAGAAATCGACGATACGCGAGCGAATTCGACGAGCTAGGAACGAGTTGCAAATGCCTTTTACAGATGCCGGCTACAGTTAGAAATCGTTCGCGATTTTTCCGCCGCGGCAGGTACCGTTTTCGAGAGGCGTGGCTTCACGCTATGTCTTTTCTATTTGCTTTCGAAAACCATTCCTTGGAATTCCTCTATTCACTTATGCTCTATCATTGAATCTAAGAAACGAACGAAACGTTTTTTTTAATTCTTTCTTTATCTATGAATAATCATCGCCAAAGCACAAAAGTGTTCCTTAATTCTTTCTTTTATTTGTACCGTATATTGTTATATGTCGATGGTACTCAATTTTCCACTTTAATTTCTTCGAACATTTATCAGGAACTTGTTCAACTCTCTTTTTAATTACCCAGGGAGATCGGATTTCTATGATTTCCTCTTGCTGGGCAACGTTCTTCCTCTTATTTTTTTATTTATTTATTTTTCTTCCTCAACTAACCAACCGGTACAGTCGAGGACGAGGAAGACGTCAGTAGGTCGCGACCGCGTTTTCAGGTAACGGTACCTGCCGGGTTCAACAAACCGGTAGCTTCGATCGAGAAGTGGGCTACTTGGTGCTGCCAGGATGACCTTAACCGCTTTGACACACTTTCCTGTCGCTCGATGCGTCGTTCCTCCGCTTTACGCCAGTACCATTCCGCTTTATTCGTTTCGCGTGCGCGCGATCGCTTCGTTTTTTCCTCACCAATGCTCCGAGGCTCAAGATCAAGGTTATCGATACCGGACTACCTAGATGAACATAGCCTTCCATCGAGATCACGGAACCATCTAGATCCTACGATCCTCTTTTTGTATTAATTAAGAACATGTAGAATTTTCTCTGGCCGCTATGTCTTTCTTTCTATATTATATGGTATAAAAAATAAGGAAAAATTATTTTCCGCTCCGGTTACCAGGTACTTCTGGTTGAATATTTGTAACCGATAGATTGACAAAGTGCAGTTGCATTTACGGGAAGTTTAAAAGCAAGAATATAGAAAATTTCCAAAGTGCGATTGTATGATTATTTTCATTCATATTGAATTTTCATTCTCCAGATTTAGATACAAAAATGTAAAAAGTATCCAAAGTATGATAATCGTTGCAGTATTTAGAAGATGGGTAAAATCTTTATTTGAATTTCGTTCCTTTTAATCATATTTCTAAGGGTATGAATTTGTATGGTTATTTTCATTCATATTGAATTTTCATTCTCCAGATTTAGATACAAAAATGTAAAAAGTATCCAAAGTACGATACTCGTTGCAGTATTTAGAAGATGGGTAAAATCTTTATTTGAATTTCGTTCCTTTTAATCATATTTCTAAGGGTATGAATTTGTATGATTATTTTCATTCATATTGAATTTTCATTCACCAGGTTTAGATACCAAAATGTAAAAAGTATCCAAGCTATTATATTTCTTCGTAGCACATAAAAGATGAAAAAAATCTCTATTTAAATTTCATTTTTGGTAATTGTGTTCATAAGAGTGTGAATCTGTATAAACATTCACGATTTAGTAATCGACGTCGAAGATTATTTTCATTTGTTTGTAAGTTTGGTTCTGGAAATTTTGAGAGAGCTTGTAGTTATTATAGTATTCATTCAATCATTCAAAGGAAAGTAGATAGATGAATAAATTGAAGACCGGAAGCTGCGACATATTTGGAGCGTGAATCGATATAGTGAATTCGAATTCCTCTTGATTCGGTTCTACGTTCTTGTTTTCTCTTTTGAGTCATTCGATGCTGGAGAGAGCGTGGCGTCAGTTATATTTACGCGTAATTAAGGACTCTCTTCCTTGAGAGAGCATATAATTGTTTAAAGGAAAGGAGGTAGAAAAATAAATTCAGTTCTGTTGTTGCCTCCTTTCATCGTCAAAAGTCTCTTATTGTACAACTTTAACTTTATTTTAAATATTATTTTATGTTAAATATTCTCTTAAAATATTAAAAGCCTCTTCAATTTTCACCTTTGCAATATTGAGAGCAAGATTGAAACATACAAATCCGAGGATCGTAGCAGCGTTAAGAGCGGAAGCTGCGACATTTCTTTGATTCCATATAAAGAGTTTGAAACCTTCTTGAAATTCGGCTCTCCATCCGTGTTTTCTCTTTTGAGTCATTCGATGTTAGAGAAAGAGGGAGAGAGAGAGAGAGAGAGAGAGAGAGAGAGAGAGAGCGAGAGTGTTGCATCAGATTTATTACAGTTCCTCGTGATTAAGGACTCTTTTTCCTAATTTATCATCGACGATGATGAAGAAGGTTGAATTTTCTTTTCAGAATGAAATACAATCAGTACGTGTCGCTATGCTTGGTGGCGCTTGTTCTTGGACAAGCAGCATCACTGCCACAGCATCCTCAATATCCGCAACAGTTCCAACAGCAGGTGAGGGACGAGAGGAAATTCGCGGAGAAGCCAAACGCCATGAAGAAGGTCGCCCTCGATGACCTGGATGACATCAGCACCAATCAGATTCAAGTAAACTATTAGAAACATTTCCTAATTTTTTTTTTAAATCGATACGCTATGTATTTTAGTAACTCTTTGGTACAAAACGTTTTTTACCATATCGCCAACAGTCTTCTATCCCACAGTGTATACATACATATGTTATTAGACAGCGAATTTTTATGCAGATTCATATTTTTCAGAATATACTTAAAAAAAAAAGAAAAATAGGAATTTTCTTGGTAGAAAATTACGTTGTCTTACTCTCACACTTCTTATTTTGTAAACTTTCTTTTGTCCATTACTATACATATGTAGTATACAATAATAATAATTAACATCATCAGTTATAATCATAGTAGGTTGTCCATGAAAGTCTTTTTCGCTTTACAAGAAAGTAAAGATTTACAACATTCTCTTTCTTTTTATATTATTTTATTGAATTATGTATGACCTATTTTGCAGTGATAAGAAAGAAAATACATAATTCAATATGATCCAAAGTAATTTGCCATAAGTCAAAGTACGATTCATTTTGTAGTAATAGTATAAAACACATAATTCAATGAAATAATATAAAAGAAAAAATGTTGTGCATCTGTTATTTCCTTGTAAAACGAAAGGAATTTTTGAGACAACCTGATATTTATTTCTTCTCATGCAAATTGATTCATTTCGAACTTCCATTTTCTCGACTTTAGACTAAACGTTTCTCCGTTTTGTTGCAACAGGAAGGTAGTAGTACCGGGTTTTCGTGGTCGAACATGCTGAGCATGCTGATGCAGATGCTCTTAGGGCAAACAGGCGGTGTAGCCGGTCCAAGCAAAAACGAGATCGATGATGGAGCACCAGCCAGTCCTTGGGCAAATTTACTGTCAGTAGGACTCAGGGTGCTCACCGCTCTTCTAGGAGGTCCTCAACAACCTGTCGATGGTATCGACAAGGTTGACAACCAGAGCAGCCCCATGCAGGTACTCTTGCAACAACATCACACACTTCTTCCCTTTGATTACGGTCATTTCCGCTTCCACGTCAAATATCGTAGAATCTTCAGACCTTCTATTACCTAAAAATCAAACGTATCATTTTTTAGGTATTTTCATGCTGCGATATGTTTCTTGATAACATACAGCGTGTTTTATTAATCGGTAGGGGGATGGTTGTACGTGAAAAAATAAGTCGAAAATATAGAATATAATTTCTTCAGGCGGCGCTTTGTTTTTGAGAAAATCGAATTTGAAAATTTGCTTGGTGTCGGGGAATAATCTACTAATTGTTTATTGAATATGAATAAACGATCGTCAGGAGATTATTGTATATGCGAAGATAAATGAAAAATGTGGCTTAAGTGGATAAACTTTCCACGTTTAAAGCCTCGTTTTCACGGAATTAGAGCTTGATCGTCTCTAGTTAAAAATTTAGCTTCGTACAGGCGTGTGACGAATTTCCAAAATTATTTTCCCTCGAAACAAAATTTTATTCTACATTTTCGACTAATTCTCGCGTGTAGAATCAATTTCCTGCTGCTTATTCGCTATCGTTCGGCCCGCAATTAGCGAAGTTCGGGTATAGCTGACGACTTTTGAAACTCGATTTTCTCGAAAACAAAACGACGTACGAACAAAGTTTCCTTTATGTCTTCGACTTATTTTTTCACTCAGAATCATTCCCCTTTGTACCATGATTATTGGAAAACTTTGTATACTTGATTGGAATTAATATTGGACATGTTCGCGACTAAGAAACAGAGTTAGAAAGCAATCGGAGGGTTACTTGAAACGGTTTCGCGCAACAGGAACAGCGAGTTTCCGAGACTTTCATCTTGATTCGGGTCGCGTAACGAAAGCAAGCATAAGCTGAACTGACTGTACCGCGAGAACCGATCTGGGTCAAACACATTGTAGGCTCAACTGAATTATTCCATGGTAATAGCCACTCATATAGCTTTATAGAACTTTTTGTAGAATTTTTTTTTCAAATTCTAGTAGAATTTTGTCTACGATTTGATGTATTTACCATGGAATCGTTCGATCGACCCCTCCTTTCGTAGTATTTTGTCTAGATTCCAGAAACGCTGTACATTTGAATAGCTAAGGTTCGCTATCCACGAAGCGTCGCTTCATAGACGCGTATTAGCGCGTTGATACCAACAGTGAAATGAGACTTTACCATGCATCGGTAAGCAGCTTTCGTCAGACATGTTACAATGTACGTAGATCTGTATCGGCGGATCTTTATCGAAACTATTTCGTATCGACGCAGGAATTAAGATACCGAATACGATTTTGTAGAAAATAAATTTCCTCTCGAGGAGAATCTTTAATTTTGTATTTTTTTATAATCGACACATCGATCAATTTATGATCGGCGATAGTCCGATCGATGACGTCAATACCGGAGTTGGAAAATAATCGGACATTTTGAAACATGTATTTCAACGTAGGTTAAAACTGATGTAGATTTCGTGAAAGCTGAGTGTTGATGTATTATTACATATTTTTTCGATGTGCAGACCGAACTTCAGCACGGTCGTCGTAAATCAACGTGCGCCTGAACAGCGGCAAACCGCTTTTGCGTGTTCTTGTCATGACGACAAGTGTTTAACATTTTCAGTAGCGTACGTTGCAGCTGTAAATGGATGTAGTGACATAGGACGAAAGCGAGTTTCTCGCCGCTCGACATTTGAGATGTATCGTCATGTCTAATAGACTACGCTTACGTTTCTATGAAGCAACGCTTCGTGGACAGCGGGCCTAAATTAGAATTAGTAGCACGTCTACGCTGTAAACTGTACATCGCTGAGCATGAAACGGAACACGGAGAGACGTTCGTCTTTCTCCTAAAAAAATATTCGTTTAGAATTCGAGAAGAAGAGATCGCTGTTTTTCTATCTATGATGGAACGTGTCGTTCGTGCACGCATTGTAAAATAATATCGTCGCTTCTACGTCCTCTTACTTTTGTACGCAATTTTTTTTAAAAGAGAAATCACAACGACGTACGAGTCGTTTGTCGACACGAGCTGTTACTTCCCTTAACGAGCTCCACTGTCTCCTATTGCAATTAAGGGGACCCTGGATACGTTAACGATCTTCACGTTTTCTAAACGACTTAATTTCCCTTTCGATCCGGTTTCGATCCAGGTTCGTTCTCTTTCGTTCGACACTTTTTAAAAATATTCTATGAATTCTAACCTAAAATAATGTCTTTTAGAATTATCAATGGATTTAACTTCGGTCTAACTTCCTTCCTTACCGTTCGACGAAATATTTATTTAATTCTAAAATTGTAAAGTATTATAGAATAGTTTCTTAATTTTAGCGTAATAATTTTTTAAATTGTCAACGAATGAAGATCGTACGTTGCTGTGATTTAGTGTAAATTATAGAATATAATCTGTTGCTTGGGGCAACGTTACAGACTCGATCTCCTTTGTAAATATATCATCAGAGACTGTTAACTTAGAGCACATGGCTGGTGTCGGTTGTTTAGGGCATTTTGACTGCGGTGCTGGGCGCGTTTCTAGGACAGGGCAGAGACCCCGATCAGGTTGCTGTCATGGCTAAAAACGCTTCCGAGGTTAGTACCTGATCGAACACATTGTACATGAATGATTTCACTCCTTCTGTCTCTTTTTCTAATTGACGTTTCGTCAAAAGATACACCAGAATATAGACTATGGATATTTATACGAAATACATATTTTTCTAAATAACTAAAGAAGCAGAGTATTCTACTTTGGATATTTTACATATCTTCGTATATGTGTTTTATATGCATTTAATATGCATTCTATACATTTTTTTTTATTTTTTGCCTTTCGTCATGCGTCCTGCTAAGCTATTAACAAGTAACTACAATTACATGTATTCTATAAATATGAATAAATAATTAATTAGTTATTAGTACATTTTTATATACTTGCATAGGCGGTGCAAAAGATTTATCTCCTTTAGGAAACTTAGAGCATTTTCCACATTGTGTTCTCCTATTGGTTAGAAGCGATTGCATATCGTTGGGTATTAGCAAAGTAGACATACGCTGGTGCTGTTGGTGTTGCGATACTCACGGGGTTCAGCACTCTGTTCTACGTACTTTTTGTATCTTTGAATTCCTCACAGATGCATAAAAATCCACAGTCTATTTATCGCATCCAAATTTTAGAATGAAGTTTTTGTGAAAAATTTTATTAAGATCAACGACAGAGGAATTGACGAAGCGTCGATAAGCTAAAATAAAATAAAAAGTACGCTTCCCACGAGTAGTATAATGCTTTTGCTCTGTCGATATTGCCTAGTATTATAATTCTTACACGCATTTAATGGATCAATTTCTCCGAAACAGTTCATTAGCATAGTGATCAATCTTCTGGACGCGTTGAAGACCTCGTTCTCTCATCGTTCCCTGGCAGCTAGATCTATGGGAAGACGAGACACGGTTTCAGAAGCCGCAGTCGCCTCCATTTCCATGCTCAAGGTACTTGAAAATATAATTTTTTTGTATAAACCTACTCTGTTTTTATCCGTTCTGAGATTAACGCGATTTTCATTTTAGGGCTACATGAGGTCAGTGAAGTCATTTAATAACGTTGGTCGTGCGGAAGATGAAGGTCAACGAGGCTGCGCCGAAAGAGCCCTCTGCGAGGCCAGTGCAGAGTGTGTTGCAGATGCTCAGGGGACATCTTCTATCTTCTGTCAACTTGGATCGTAAGTGCCTCTATTTTTCTCGTAGTGTTCTTCCAATTGAGAAGATTTCTGGAAAGAATATATATAGTAAGTATATATATAGGCGACGAATGTTTCTCTAGTTAAATATTTGAATTATTCTATAAACGTATAAAAGAACAAAGTTCTTCAATTCGTCGCGCTGACACATTTCATTTCTAAATTTTCAAATTTCCAACGTTTAAAATTCTCAAGTTTCTAAATTTACAAGTCTTCAAATTCTCGACCTTTTAAATCCTGTAATTCTTATATTTTTACATTCTTAGGGTTCCAGAGTTGAAAAGCTTCAGAATTTCAAATTAACAGTTGACACAAAGCAATTAAAACTCAGGTATCACAGTAGTTAGGAAGAGTACAAAATATTAAAAGTACTTTTGACACAATCTACCTAACTCGTCATTTTGTCTTATGGACTGGATTCCCAGAAAGCTTCTCGATTGTGAATCTACATAACATTAATAACGAAAACAGTGATTGATCGACACTGACAAACAACATAATACTTGCAATAATAAACGAGTAATAAATAAAATTTCTTACATTTCCAAGGTACGCGACAAGTTACCTGCTCCAAAGGCAGAGCGGAGTAGGTTTCGAAGCACTGTATGAAGCAGGTCGACGTGGACGCACCGGTGAAGACTGCAGAACCCTGTTCATGGACTGCAACGCCGTATGAAAACCCTTTTCGATTCCTTCAAGTACGATTTAGACTCTCTGCGACGCGACTAACACCGCACTCGGTTATTTCTACTTTCTCTAAATTAATCTCAACGAGGAATTCCGTTTAAAATGATCGTTTCTTCGTTAAAAGTTTCTCTATTAACTTTTGGAGTGTCTTGGCCGGGTGTGTCGTGTGCCGAAGTTTAAATCGCACCGATGGAAGAGTAGCTTTATACGCGAGAACCGTGTCGAGACCAAACCAGAATGGTAATCCTCTTCTCGAAGCTCTCGTTCGACGAACTCGCCTCATCGATCGACCAATTTTAAATTGAAACAATTAGAACCGAGACTAAGTCGAAGCGAAATTATAACGAAAGTAAGATCCGATCAGAATTGACGAAATCATAGGTTTTATTGATCGATTAACGATCTATTCTTAATACATTGTTAACCAGTCACGAGTAAACTTGTGTTTACACGTACGGATGTTGTGGCTGGTGATACAAGCGTTCATCTTTGGGTAAAATATCAAGCGGCATGCATCAGTGTTTGCATAAAATAGCCAGTGAACAGTGTGTTAATTTATTGGTCGATCAACGTGTCCGATAGCGTTGCTATTATTTGATCGATAATCCGTAACGATTGACAAAACTCTCCGAGTTCTCTGGGATGTGGAAACGTTCCTGGCGGATCCTGCGAGTTCATTTACATAAAAGGAGTTCGCGACAGAGAGGAATACGCGTGAGAAGAGGCCGTGCACGAAAGAATGGCGAGAGTATAATACACTTTAAAGTAGATGTAGACTGAATGAGATTCCAGGACCTGGACGAACTGTGTACCGTTTGGACAGGTCTCTACGACAATCACGATATTTATTTCTATTTATTGAACCTAGTGGACATAGAGTTAGCCCGTAGTCGAGACTCGAACAGCTACCACGCAAAGGGAGGACCCGTCCTTTTCCTTGAAAATCAATTATCGAACGTTAATTGTAATATCTGCATTGTTAATCTCTGTTTGAATTGAATCTGCGTTTTCTTTTTGCCACGATCCGAGTCGACATCTTCAATATTTAATCTCTAGCTTGTTCGCATTTAGCGAGACAGTTTCTTCGTTTCGGGGAGGAAGACGAGCTTTAAGTTGTCGGATGTTTTACGTTTGGTAAATCAGATTGACGAGTTTCTTCGAATCTTTTTCTGGCTTGTTTCAATGGTATTCGAGGAAATTCGTACGTTGGAATGCCCCTCCCTAGTTTTCTTTTTTACGAGTTAACGTCTCAGGATATTGTGTTTGTTTTATCACCCGCTCAAAATTATCTATTGTATATAGGTATTATATATGTATACACATAAACACACACACAAACAAACAAACAAACACACGGGTGGAGTTTTTTCACAATAGCCACGTTCTATTTAGCTCAGTTAGCGTATCTCTTAGACGTAAGTTGTATGTATGATGTGCGGTACGATGATATCTCAATTGAAATTAATAAACGGTCTTATTGATAAATCTTAGTCCTCAAAATCCTTCACAATCCTTAGTCCTTCAATTATAAATGTTCTCCTTTAACAAATTTTTCCGTCAAATCTTTTGAACAAATTTGTAATTCTCGGTTGCGTTATTTTTGCATGCATCCTTTACGTAAAATTCTTTAATAACAATTAAGGCAATTAATACGTCGATTATTGGACCAAAGTCGCGTGGCTTCTCGCTGTGACAACTTTCTTTTCTTAAAAGTCCTCGAGCTAACCGACGCTCTTTGAAAGTCGTTGCTGGCGTCATCAGCGTTAAATCTTCGTTTCATTCTTCGAACCCAACCAGGTCAGTCGTCTCAGCAATCCTCTAAATTAGACGACAAATTTCGTTAAAAATTTCATTTAGCATCATACGCGAGAATCGTGTCGAGATCAAACGAGAACGATGATTCTCTTTCCCAAGTTGTCGTTCAACGAACCCACCACATTCATCAACCGATTAAATCGGTCGCCTTTTACACATTTAGCACCACGATTCTTAATCTCTTTGATTTGGAATAGAAATCAACATAAGTTAGGTGAACAGTGTAAATTTTCTTACCACAATCTCTTTTATTAACTAAGGTCGTTGATCCGTGTAATATCTGAATGACGTTTTCTTCCTCGATATTAAAAAATGAAGAAATCCAAAAATCTAAAAATTTGAAGATTCAAAGAATCGTAGTTAAATGTTGAACCTTCGTGAAAATCCTACTTGTTCCTTGAACCCAACTAGGTCAGCTGTCTCAGCAATTACTCGGTTTAAAGACATTCTGTTCCTGAGATAGGGAACAATGTGTCTGGAGATCTTCATGATAACAAAAATTATCTTCGCTTCTGCGACAACGAGGACACTGTGTGTTTAACGGGTGCAACCAACGGATAGGCGCGTGCGACGTTAAACAACGCGAAGAGATTCACAGTCCGTGACAGAAAGCAAGAAGAACAAACTGTTGGTTCCTTACACGAAACAGTGTGAATTAACGTGCAAAGACGGAAGGTTGCGAAATACGGAAGCTTGTTCGCGCGTTTATCGGTGATTCGTTGAAGGTGAGACACCTGTGACTCGAAAGTGCTTCCTATCAAGAAAACTCGAATTCTCCTGCATAGTTACAATTCCTTTGAAAATAGAATATACATTATTAATTAATTAATTTTTCTGTTGGCAAATCTTCTTGCAAACGATGCTCGAATCTTTGACGAGTTTCTTCTAAATTTACAATTTTTCTATTATAATTTATTTTCCTTCAGAATTAAATACGTTACCATTTGACGAAGTAGCTAAAAATAGTTACAAATATAAAAACATAAAAGTAGTTAAAAGTAGTTAAAAACAGTACCACAGATAAAAACTTTTACAAACCGTTGAAGTTATTTCTTTCAAAATTTATGACTTTTTTGAACTACCAAACGCGGTAGGCACTTTTTTTTTTAAAAGACGTTAAAAATGGTAACTGTGGATGCATTTCTGTAAACTGTCGATAAACCTTCTTACAGATGACGTTTAAATCCTTGATGAACTTTGGAGGCTACAAGGATTCTTATTATCCTAATGTAGATAGGTACCATAGTGGTCCTGGTGGTGGCTACCACCACAGCGGATCTGGAGGATACCATCATAGCGAATCTGGAGGATACCATCATAGTTCACGAGGGTGAAGAACGCTAATATCGATTAGAATTCTCGCGTTGCATAACTGGCAAAATCGTGGCATCTTGATACAAATGACAAAGAAATAGTTCTTTTACAAAAATATACGCTCTTTGATCGTTATTACTAAATTATCGAGATAATCAATTGTTAGTTAGATTGTCGTTAAATTATTATTATCATTATAACTATTATATTTGTATTATAATTATTCAGATAATTATCGTGGTGTTGCGAATATTTTCAGTGGCAAAGGCAAAGGAGGCGACAAGGGAGCTGCACTCAGTGCTCTAACGTTGCTTGCTTTTCTCTTCTTACTAAACATCATGCAGGTAACTTTTCTTCCTATCAAACTATCTGCGAATCTTCTTAGAAAAGTTTCCATCCAATTAATTCAGAACACCTAAAATGAACATTCCTTTGGTGACTAATTACGGTACAGACAGGACCATTATCTTTCTTTCTCCTCCTTTTTTTAAATATTTAATTTATCATATCGAAGAAAATGCTCTTTTACGCCCGACTTACCGATCTATGGTATTTTCAGCAATCGATGCAGGACCAGAATTCGATGATAACGACCACAGCGGCAACGATTGTTCTGCGTGACAACGATCAGCCAGTGGCGGTGGACGCGAAGGAGGAAAAGGAGAATGCTAAGAGGGAGGAGGCGAAGCGTGTCAGTAATTACAGGACGCCAGCAAAATCCAAGATCCAAAGGCTTAACAGTCAATATATTAAATGAAATCAGATTAGTACACAATGATTCAGTACAGAGTTAGTTGAAAGTAGATGAATTAAAATGAAGAACTTTGCACCGAGACCAGAATCGCAAGCTGTTCTCGTACACGTTTAACAATGTCATCCTTAAAAGATCGCCAGCATTGAAATCGTATTAAGATAATATTTATTGAATTCATTCTGTAACAATTCCATAAACAGACGTGCTTCGAAATATCGTATAAGTAGTATCATACGTTATTCTCGTAATTCACACTCCGCCATTATTTTTCCTCTTTGCCCTCTTCGTCTTTCGTAATTCCAATTTTCTTCTCTTTCTATATATACATATATATATACACATATTTATTTATTTATTTATTTATATCTTGTTCGTAATGTAATTC
Organism: Bombus fervidus; assembly: GCF_041682495.2. NCBI lineage: Eukaryota > Metazoa > Arthropoda > Insecta > Hymenoptera > Apidae > Bombus > Bombus fervidus. Next base: position 6,996,531 of record NC_091530.1, on the reverse strand, counting down.
TTTCATTTGTGTATGTGTGTGTGTATATATATATGTATATAATAATAGCCGTATAATTTCTTTGAGAATAAACATACATATATACAGCGAAAAATGTCGATCTCTTTCTTTCGTTCTTTTCTTCTCTTTTTTTTCTTTCTTCTTTTTTGTTCATCCTCGAAATTTCTTATAATCGTTTTACGCGCGAACGAATTTGCGGATACGAACACGTTACTTCCGGTAAGTCGACGCGGAACTCAGTCGAAAGTTATCATATTTATAAGAATAGACTCTATAGGAATAAATAATTTGCTGTTTCTCAGAAAATAACAGGCTTAGAGCCGTCCGCGACGAAGCTTCTTTCCTACGGATTTCTTTTTTGTCTTTTACGCCACTTTTTTCCTATTTTTCTTTCTTCCTCCCTCGTTTCGTTTCTCTTCCCTTTTTCTTCTCTTCTTTCCATCTCTCTTTTTTTTCCTCGCGCCTAAAGAAAAAGATTCTTAGTACAGTTAACACCGAGCGGAGTTGTTTCTTCAATTTCCCTATTACTTTAAATAACAACGCGAATCGATCGTTTCCCATTGTCGGATCTATAAATATTTATTTTCTCGAATATTCCTTGCTTTTCTCTTCGTCACCTCGACGCTCCTTTCACCGCGATACGACGATGATCACCGCTTTGCGTGTAACTTCCGGTTCCTCAACGAGATGACTCGACCAGCGACGAGCTCTGAACAACCCACCAGAGGATCTTCAAGGTCGAATCTGAAGCGATTCAACCCAGATACGCCTAATTTTCCACAGAATAATTACAAGGTCACCGTGTTACTTTTTTTCTTCGAATAGTTCGAATCAAAGCGAACGTACAATAATTTGTTATTAATTGTTGAAAGCTATTATGGGTTAAACTCCATCTTATGCGAATTTTGTTTGAAGAGTATCGTCTCGTGATCGTACCACTCTAATTTTATTCGTAACCAACGCGAGAATAACATTTCCATTTTTATCTTTCATTTTCAATGTCGAATAATAATCATTATCGAATAATACCAAAAGATTGACTTGCGCTCTTTTTCGATTCGATTGGTTTCTAAACTAAAAGGAACATCGTTTCATCTGTGGTATAGTATTAACGTGATTTGTTTAAAAGGTAACTTAACGACGAATAACGTATTAATATATGGTGATAAATTAATAAAGAACGTTAACGTAACAATTTCATTAAATGGCGCAAGCGAAGGGGAAATTCAGACATATTTGCGTCAACGAATAATAGTAATAGCAGATAATTATAATAAAATCCTCTGAGATTACTACGAGGTGTACGAACACGGTCCAGTCAAACTTAAGCGACATCAGAAGATTTTTTCAGAGGAAAAAGATGGGGCAGAAGAAGCTCGTCGCCGTGTCGAACGATCTTACATTGAGAACCATTTGCCTTGGATTAACGTTGCAAAACGCGTGTATTCCCATCTATAGCTAACATTCCTGAACATTCGCGATATTTTTTAACAAACAGTTCCTTCCTTTCCTTTTTTTCTCTTCTTTTTCATAGATCTCTCGCCTCGTGGACGATTCCTTGGCCACGGAATTCCACAACTTCCGGTACACGCTGCTGCCTCCGGTCTCGCAACTTGCTGACGGCGAGAGAGCATACTACAGTCTAGTGTCTAGAGGAACGCGATGTTTGAAATGATTGAGCCACCCGTCAAAACACAAACACCATTTTTATTCTCTTTTTCCGTCCGGTTGCTTCCCTTTTTTCTTATCGCTTCCTTTTTCTCTCACACTCGCTCTCTTCTTTTTTCTTTTTTTTCGTTTCTTCTTAATTTCTCTCCTCTCTTGTCTCTTTCTCTCCCACTCTCTCATACCACGATTCTCTGCAGCGTCACCGCGACATGCGCTCTCCGATTCTTTTTTATTTACACAACATATTTTTTTTTCTTTAGAAACATCGAAATATCTCGGTAGACGTCCGCTAGTCGTCAAGTAGCTTAAAAAGTAATCGTGTAACGACGTGTATTGCTAAGGGAGGCTGGAGGGGTGGTTGTAATCGGGCTGCAACGCCCCAGTGAGTCTTAGGAGTTTCCCTCGAGGCTCCTGTACGCGTTCCAACACGTCGCGATGCGCGTTTTGGGTTTTCATGCGATTTAGCTTTCGCTTTCGCGCGTGTTACAGACCATGTAGTTCGATCACGGAAGCAACTTGTATCGATGCAGGAGTCAGAATTGCGCCTTGGTCGGTGAACAAGGCCCGATCGGGCGCAGCTTTCCACATATCGCAGAGGGTGGCAACGATACCGAACGTAATTTACGCTAGACTCTGATCGTTGTATTTTGTTTCTCGATGTTTGGCCGAACTTTATCCGACAGACGTTGAAAAGCAGAATCACGTAGACGCGAATAATTTCTACGATCGCTCGGTTCGTTCGTTGCTAGTTGCTTCGATAACGCGGAATTAGAAAATCCGTCGCTCTCGGTTAACCGTGTTTCTGGCCATTTCTTTTTAGTCTTCGATTTTGTATTCTTCGCGATCAACCTCCTAGTACCGATAACGACACTGGAATTGGGAAATGCTGGGACATTTTGAAATACGCGTTTCAAGTTCGGTATCGCGCCACGAACTGGAAGGAATCGATAATGCGGAGGTAAACCGAAGCAGATTACACGAAACTTAGGTGTCGATGCGTCGCAACGTGTTTCAACGCGCATAGGAGCCTTTACAACTTTTATATTCTTCCCGGTTTTTCTTCGTTTTCTTCTTTGTTTGCTTCCCACCGTTTGTTGGATCGGAAAAGCGTTTCTTCAATGTACTTTTGTGCAGATAATCTATACGGCAGAGGTTCGTTCGTTCGAACTCGTCTCCGTACTTATTTCGAATTATTGAAAGTTATTGGAAAAATGTCGAAACAATCGGAGAAGCTTTCGCTGTTCTCGAAACGAGACAGAATTAAAACACGTTCATTGAACGCACGAATCAAACGGCAGCAGATTGTGAAAAGAACGTCCGACGATAATTCGTATAGACTGCGGAGGTTGATGCGTTTGTAGAAAATTGAAAAATGGAAGAACGCACGTACGTTAAACGATTTATCATAGACAGACTCGTAGAAAATATACATACCGCCTATGTAGAGTGCATATCGTATGCAAAATATAAAAAAAATATTCAAAATATAGTACTCGTTGGCAATATAAAATTTCCATTACGTTGCTTGTGCTGACGAGGATAGAAATTTGCATCAACATCCACAGTCTAAATATCAAACGCGTATGCTTAAATATTGATACGATCGAACAATTTAATTAATATCGTAGAGTTGAAATATCCAAAGTGAAATATTTGTGAAACATCGAAAGCTTCGCGTTACTCGTCGTTAGACTGCGGATTTTTACGCGTTTACGAGAAATTGAAAAATCCAAAAAGTAAAAACTGCACGCCAAAGTAATACGCGGAAATGTAAGGAATATTCAAACGGAAGTTGTCGTGATTTTCTTTAATTCTTCATTTGCTTGCGTCGATAGAACCGCAAAACTGCACAAAAATCCTCAGTCTAATCGTTGGAATCGACGAATATCGCAGCGAACGTGTTGAAAATTCGATTAATTCGATCAATTCGATCAATACGTACGGCGAATAATTTAAATTACGCTGGAAGATTCTCTGGGGAGTAGAAGTTTCGTCTGCGTCGAGCAGACGATCTCCAGAATTTCTCATGTCTCTTTTCCTCGGTTCCATCGTTTCGACCGGGAAAACGCAAACGAATTGCGAAGCAAGAGTAGGAATATGAAAAGTTGCGGAAAACGGTGTTGCGGCGCCAAATCGCTAAGATTAAATCGCCGACGAAGGGTCCCAAGCTAAACATCAACATCTAAGAAAAGACTCGTTGATCGAGCGTCCTTCCGTAGACCTCGACGAACTAGCTGCTAACTGGCTAACTCGTTTAGCGACTCGTTTTAAGTTACTCTCTGCGCGCCAGTCACGCTTCTCTTCGTTCGAAGATAAAAGCGGAACGATTTGCTCAATTCCTACATGCGTATCGGAGAACTCGAAACGATCTCGTGTCATTTTGTGCACCGACTAACACTCTGACTGCCACGGTGGTCATTGGTGACCGGAGCGCTTCAACTTCTTACAATTGTAAAAATTGTATAAAAATTGACAATCAGGGCATTTTGAATATAACCGATAAATAGAAGATACTTTGAAACAAAAAGCGCCCCATTGAACGATTAAACATTTTTATTAGAACGTCGATAAAAAAAAAAAAAGAGAACAAATCTTGCATCTAACGGTGTACTGTGTTTGCACCCATATCTTTGAGGGGTAATCTACGAATATTATTATAAACACAGCTTAGAAAATAATCGTAAATGCTGCTTTATAGTCATATATATATGTCGGAGATGAAAGGACACCGGGGCCTTTTTTTCGAAATGTTTGGGAAGGTTCCCGATACTTTAGTCCAGGCTTTTGTTATAGCCGTACTTAAACAATAAAACTGAGAAATAGCTGTTTATGAATTAAGTCAATTATGATTGTCCGAATTTTATGACAGTAGGCTTGAGCTTGAAGTGACATAACCAGTTACTGAACGGAAGGGACGTGCACCTAACAGAGGTATAAAGTAATTAATTAAAAATACAGAGATTGACCTGAAGGATACAGAGAGATACGGAGAAGAGTATATAAGTGCAGTTCCATTTGGACCGGCTCTCAATCCGATAAGTTCGACTAGCCCAGTGAACACGTACATCGAGTTTCTAATCGTGATCGTCATCCCGTTGATCGTGTATTCGTTATCGAAGCTATACTCATCGTCACCGACATCTCAATTATTCACTTAGCGATATTAATTGTTAGTCTTTGCAATACATTCGCTTCAATAAATATCATCTGGTATACAACAACGATGAACAACTCGCAGAAAGATTCATTACACGTCCCGACTTACAACGTTACCTCCGACATATAATTGAAGTTAGAAGTGTGCACATACCTTACTATTATATATAGAACGAGCAAATACCGTTTACTAATATCTTGTACACGTTTCAACAATATATTCTGCACGTTTTGCTTGCGACGAAATGACGAATGCGAATGGTTTGTTGAAATAAACGAAGCCTTGTTATAATACGTCGCTATCGACTGTTACCAAGGCGCCACGGTGGTCACCCGTGACCACCAATAAGATAAACGGTCCATTAGGGAAGAACGTTGTCTTACATCGTCAATTTATTACTATTTTGCCATTATATGCTTTGAATAATAAAAATACTCCCGTGGCGTCCTGAGCGAAACGCGTGATTTTGGCGTGGCAGTCAAAGTGTCAACCAGATTCTGTCACACCGACGGTGAAGTAATAAAATTGCGGAGATCTCGGAGTTAAATTGCTTGGCAAACAACGATTTCTCTTTCCTCCAATTTTCTTCTATTTCTCGTTATTAAATGCAACTGAGATGCGTACATCTTGTTGCATTTCTCGTACTAAATGCAAGAAGAGACGCGTACATCTTCCACTTGCGTTTATCGCTTATGGGAAAACTTATGTTAAAAATTCGAGACACTGAGAGGAAAAATGGGCTACTTGATTAGGGAAGAACGAGAAAGAAGGAAAAAATAATCGCGTTACGTACGACAAATGCGATTGATGACGACTTGCTAGAAACATATCGCGTGTCCATTTCTAGCGTTTCGTAGGGAAACAGTTTTAACGATTCACCGGTACTTTGTAATTAAATAAATATCTTCTACTTTGTAATTAAATAAATATCTTCTATATTGTATTTGTCATCGCTCTATGGCGCTATAAAATTAGTTTGCAAGTTGCGGTATCGTTTTTAGGAACATGAAACGGCAAGGGTAAATTATGATTGTTGAAGATAAATATATATTAATAGTATTACATGTAAGTTTACTATATGTAATATTATAAATATATATCGTATCAATATACGAATTTACGAAGCAATTATACATTTGGTAAGTTTACGCAACACGAAGAAACCAGCGAAGAAATATTTGTTGCGTGTAAAGATTCGAATATCACGAAATGTGGACGCGTCATGTTTCTACAGCAAGTCATTCACTCGAGACATTGACAATAAAAATGGTTGAAGAAAAAAGAAGATATGCATAACGATCTACGTGGAGAGATGTATAATCTCGTTGCGGATTGTCCAAAGAAACGCGCAAAGGTCGATCGACGACCACCTTTAAATAAAATTGTACGAATTTGAATTCTACGAATAGCGGACACGAGAGATCACGAGATGGAGCTGCGAAGAAAATATCACGAAGAGACACGTTTCTCAGCTTCTTCGCGTATTCGAACGAACGTTGTTCCGCAATTGAACACAGCCTACTAGCATAATCGTACTAATGGGAACGTATCTTACGCGGCGAAAAATTCGACGACGAGCCGAGGAATCTTCGTTTCTTTTGATCCCTCTCCGAAGAAACTTGACACAATCTTTCAGAGTTCTCCGATCAGAGTACGCTACGTTATCGCTAAATTGCGATCGGTACAGCTAATTGGTTCCTGCTAACTGGTTTGGTTAATCGTCGATTAACAAGGCAAAGGAAAGGTACGAAAGAGCCGAGCGATCAATTTCAGCGGAAACCTTTCTTCTTCTTCTTCTTCTCTTCAATTATCGTCTCGCGGCAATCGCTACTTACCCTAAAACCTGATTTACAATGGTTCACGAAAGTATTTGAACGTTTATAGAGATCTTCTATAAATATATCGTCCTTCTTATGCCAACAACATCATGAATACGCGATTCAACAGATCGTAGAAACTCGCGATCGAATGTAAAATTATTGGACACGTCTGAGGATAATAAAGTTTACGATATAATTAATTACGTTGTTGTATCACGTTTGTTACAACTACACCGTGGACCAGAATCTTCGTGTTTACGAACATAATCGAGAAAGTAGAAAGGAGATTCCTTTAAAGGAGATTTGTTGTACTTGTTAGAAATTACAAGACGTAGCATAATATTCTTTGGATAACTTATATATTTTTGTATAATATCGTATGAATTCTACGCGCCTCTGCGTCTTTAGATCTCGCATAAATGCGCGGGAAAATCCGCGATCTAGTTATGACGCTCATCTCTTTACATTTACGTAGCTAAGAGCATGAAGAAAGACCATGAACGACAAAATGAAAGCATACACGGTATTTTTGGTTTTGGCATAAACGGGACGATATTACGCGCGTCATGTCAAAAACATCTTGAAATTTCATTAGCATCGACCTGGCTATCGCGCGATTACGCTGGTCAAAGTTGACAAACACCAAGAGTTTTATATTTGCGCGTGATAACGAGCGGAGAGACGCTTGGTAAAAATTGTAAAAGTTATTTGCAAGAGTTTTAGATTCAGATATAACACACACATATAATATGTACATAAGAGCGTTTTATAATATGTGTTCAAATACATTCGCGACTCACTATATCCCACGCGATCCATTCCATTAAATAAGACTCTTTCGATTAACGAGGATCGAACAACTTTACAATTACTTCTATTACCTTGTACTCTTCAATTCGACATCCACAGAACAGAATCTTTCTGCAATGTTGCGCTCTTTCTAACTCGATGAATCATCCGACTCGAAGATTTGAAATTAGTCGTAGCGAACAATTTGGACGAGCGAAGAAGCGCTCGCTGAAACAACGAAAATATCGAGGCTTTAGGAAGCTTGGATGATCGAGATCCATCGTCCGAAAGAAACAATTCGCCTGACTTTCATAAATATCGGGACAGCCGTCGATCTCACGCGAAATAATCCGGTTACGTCATTCTGCAAACGATTGATCAGTCAGAATGTGAGATAAAGATTGGCAATGATTAGGAAAAATTTGTTGAAGTCACTCGTGGAGAGGGAAATGACGGTAATTTGATTTAAATCTCGTTGAGACAGTTTCAACTAAATCTAATGTTTAACATTAGAACTACCACATCACTCAGATTGACTGGTTTCACAATTTTATTTAAAAATTTCTACTTCGTGTTATATTTTTCCCGCAATGATCTGATGACTTTCGCAACGATAACTAAAAGAATAATACAATGAATTTTATTTTGTTTTTTATGTATTCAAACTGAAAATAATTTTGTATGGAGGCTACTTATACCAATAGCAGTAAAAATACTTGGTACTTGTCAAAGTGTAAAAGGGTCCTGCGATCTGTTTATCGAACCCCAATCAACCAGTTTTCTCGTTTCGTACAACTTGCCACACGTTTTTAAAATTTGTACTGCGTATCATGCGATATGACGATATCAGTTATCAGGAAAATTCCAAATCGATCGATAGATCGCTAGATGCTAACGCTAGAAATACCACACCGGTGAAAACGACTGGTTCTACAATTTTATAAATGTACCAACCCTCGTTTAGCGATCATTTTAGGGATCGTCGCTAATAATACTAAAAATGTACTACATAACATTGAATTGCTTCTGTAAGAAAGTAATTGTTGAAGTGGTCGCCACTTCTAAGAAAACTCTACATCTGGTCTGTAGTTTTCTCAAGCACTGAAGCCGTCGACAGCGCATAGACAAAAGACTGCGTCGAAGGCAAACCATAAACGGTACACATGCAACATAGGCTTCAGGGTTTTTCAGTCATAGAGTAACACTGCTAGCGTGCGGATTTGGACCAGCTCATATTGTATTCCAAAATCTGTACTTACACTTTAATATTCAAAATAAATATATATTTTCTACCTTACAATTTATTCACGCGTTCCTTTGTATTCATATACATCCAATAACCTTAACAGTAATAAATGGACAAATATAAAAGTATTCTATTATTACGTATTTTTCAAAGACCAGTCATTTTCACTAGTTTTGGTAGAAATAGCTTCGTGTTAACTATCGGTAGTTCTAGTGTTAAGGAAAAAGGTTCGACTTAATATTTGAGAAATTCGTGGAAATCCGCTAAACGAATTTGTATCGTTAAAGGAATATATAAAATAAAAAAGAAAAAATTCAGCAAATGCAATGGACAATATAACAGTACAAACATCAAGTTTCATCAATGTATCGTTTGTCAATGATGAGATTCTTATTTCGACGTAGTTGAATGTTCTGCGAATTAGCAATCGCTTTGGATCGCAAGTGTCCAAATTAAGCAAAATTTCTAACATGTTGCAAACAACGTTGCGACGATTTTTCTCACAGTTAAATTTTGTAATAAACGTGTCCCGACATTTACGAACGGGCCTGTATCTGTTGTAGCCAACATGGATCTCGAAAATAAGTTACTCGAGTGACGAAGCAACCGAAAGAAACACTGTAACATCAAGGAAAACGCAATCAGATCGATTCTGTGGTTCGTGGTCGGTTTGATTTCGTCGTGCTTAAGCTCCTAAACACTTACACGTTCGCTTCTCACTGTTCAGCAGCCATAGGAGATCGTCGTATTCCTCTGTCAAACTAGCTGACTTCGAAGAGTTTCATTTCTGATATTCGAAGCTCGAAGGTGAATTCTTTCCGAGGAATGAGACTTTTTCAAATGGATATGGAAATGATATGCACCACAGGGTGCATCGATGCGAATGCACACGCGTTTATCACACACGCACACGCATAAATGCGATCACAATCACGTTCATCTTAATACTGATAGAACGATCTATCGATAATGGACGCATCATATGCGTCCGATGAAATTGTCCGAACGTTCGTTTCCTTCGATTCTCGTGTACGATTGATCACCGCGGATCTTTACGCGGAGATTCACATTTCCGAGAATATAATTAGGAAAATAGAATGCAGGTAGAAAATTGTTTGATCCGGCAAGTAGCATACGGAGAACCGTACTTTTGCATATTCTGTGTATGTTTCCACGTTACGCGTACACTGTGCAATCTTGCGCTTTCGAATTTCCTACAAACGCGTGAAAATCCGTAGACTGTCAGTCGCATTCAGTTTCAATAGAATACGTCGCGTACACGAAAGTCGAGAGAATCGCGATAAGAACAATCGCTCGCTGTTCGAACGTTCGACGATATTCTTGTAATTCTCTACACCTGCGGAGGTACTTACGGACTTAGGTCTATCTACATGATATGATGAAGCATCGAAGTAAGCTTGCTTCGTGACACGAGATCCCCTCTGTCAACGTCACGCATCGACAAAATAATACTCTTCCGACTATCTCTGTTCGGTGTACAAAACGTTGCGGGGCTCGTTACGACGAAGTTGGCCGATGATATTCGAGAACACGCGTTGGTGATTCGAGCTTCGAGGTCCCCTGTGCTTTCACAGTGATCTAAACGCGATCGTTAAACTACTTTTCAGCCGGAGATCCATCGAAAAACGGACTTAAGCTGCGCTATGTTAAATTCAAAAGTATTTGCTTCGATACGTATATTACTGTCCAAGAGTATAATATTTGTTGGACACTTTCACGTTACTGACCGTGGATATACAATACTTATACACACTTCAAATAAAACTCTCTGATCTAATTTTCGCTAATCTTATCTCCAACGATCATATACAATATACATTATAGTACATATATAGTACATATTAACAGAGATAGTTAATATTGGTTGTTCCCCGTTAAATAAATAAATGAAAGAATTATGTAACTGTAGCTGAATAAAAATTAATTCCGTACAGCGACTGTAAATGTTCCAATCTGTCTGAATCAATCCAATATTGTGTACTCTATCGTTTCAGAGTGATCGATCGATGATATTTCTACAATTTTGTACAGATCTTACGAAATGTTATTCATCGAAAATACGTTCGGCTGTTAGAACATTGCGGGAATACTCTTTGCTTTAGTCTGAATTTGATCATCGCAAGAAGCAACGAATAAATCATACAGAGTAGTTGTTTCATCTTAGCTTCGAAAGTACAAATTACAAATAGAAATCTTTCGATCACGTTGCAGTTTCGGTAGTACACGTATCGAAGGAAATATCTTTGAACTGAACGTAACATGACGCGGCTTAGTTTAGCTTTCAAGCAGATCTGCAGCTTGCTGTTTATTTCTCCAGCGTCTAAGCTGGTAGATATCGACTACTTTCAATTTCGAGCGCGACGAAGGACCTCGAGGAGCTTCGACGATCAAAAATGCCTTTTCAAAGTCACTGTTCGCGAATAGATCTCCAAGAACCACGTTCTTGTCTGTCGTGAGGAAGCATTTGGTCAACACGCGCGCATCAGCAAGCATGCCTTTGCCCTCGTTTCCAAGGTATAATACGCGAATCTAGTAACGAAGGAACGAACGAGTTCTCGTGGAAGGTACGCAATTAGACTAAAAACGTTTCTCGAACGAATGACCGTTACAAGGTATGTACAAGTGTGTATATGTGTTCTCGTGTATATGTATTTGTGTATGTTAAACGATATAGCGAGAAATGCGGCGGAGCGTTTCCGTGACGCGTTTTTCGTAAAATCGACTACGAAGCGCCGTTAAACAGCAGTGACGTTCGATGTTCGACCGTGTTCAACCTTGAAGAAACAAGTACAGGATAGCCTTGACTCGTAGTCAACGACGAGAAAAGTCGAGGGAAATTTCAACGATATACACTCCCATTCGTAAGTCAGTATCGGAACTAGTAGAAAAATTCCAACCGATTTCATCGTTTTCTTAACAATATAGATTAATCGTCGCTAACTGATCCGTTTCGCATAAAACCAGCAGGCGTCCGAACACTTATGAACGGGAGTGCACATGTACATATCGATCTTCGCTCGCATCCTTTGTAAAATCACGCGTTACGAAACGTACAGACACTTTGAAACGCGTTACACGCGACGTCTATCGTACAACGAACGACTCTGTCGCTTCGAATCCGATTCGTATCTTCTCTTGATCCGTCTCAGTGAGTACGCGCAGCTTCAAAGTCGATACACGCGTGTAACTTATACGAGATGTTACCGCAATGAAACGAGCGTACAACTCCGTTATTGGAATTGACACATATCAGAGAATTGTGAGACGTTTGCGATCTTGCGAGGAGAATGAGTTCAATAAAAAAGCGTTTCACAGAAGGAAAGAAAGAGAGAGAGAGAGAGAGAGCGAGCAGAGTTGATTCGTTATAAAGATAAACGACGCGATTCTTTTCAAGTGGATCGACGAAAGGAGGAACGAGAACTCGGCTCGAGAACAGTTCCAACAAGGAGATAATTTCACTTTTTTTTTTGTTTGTTTTTCTTTGAACAGGAGGATAATAAGGCGAGGCGTGCCGTGAAAAAAACTATTATTGGTGCAGGGTCTCGTCAGTCTCGTCCTGGGATACGATACTGGACCGATTCGACCTAACGTCCAGATCCATGCTGAACGGCTTCGTCAAGCACGTGAACAACGGTTGCGTCGTGTTCTCCTCGATGCTCAGGCTACACTCCAGCGAGCTGTCACTGAAAATATAGAAACAGACCTCTACTCATCACTAGCGTCTTCGACGATTGTTCTACGAGAGCAATACGACTTTGATCGACGATCGTACCCGGGCGCATTTACCTGACGATACTGGCACGGTCCATAGACGTCGACGTAGGCACCGTACAATTGTCACCGTTACAAGGACGTTCTCCGTTGCTGCTGCAAGAGGAAGAAGTCCTTGTCGCGGACGCTTCCTTCATCGACGCCCTTCGAGATTCTTCATGGCACTCGCACCTGTTTCGTAACAAAATTTACAGTTAATAGCGTTTCTTCATTGGCCATACTTTGAGATTATTCGTATGTCATATAATTATTTAATTTAGAAATTTGATTTGTCAAGTCGATTACGTTTAATCTTGGCCGTTTAATTTATTATTATCCGAAGATTGTTCAAGAATATACATACGAAGATCGATCAAAGACATTTTCGAGGCTGTCCTACGCGATTCACTGGTGAGATTTTACGAGCAACGAATAAACATGATCGACGTTGATACATAAATCCGGTACAAGTAACGAGTAACAAATTATCATTCATAGATAACGATTAGTATAAAATGACAAAGACAAAAGTATTGAAATTAATTACGAATATACCTAACAAGTATTTTCATGACTTGTAACGTCTAGTGGATGATAAAATTCTAGCTACAACCAAGTTCCACCTGTTAGGTTGTCCCAAGAGTTTCTTTTCCTTCATAAGGAAATAATAGATGCACATTTTCTGTTTTATATCATTTTATCGAATCATGAACGACCCACTTTGTCCCAGTAAAACGACAAATCTTCTGCATCTATTATTTTCGTATAAAACTTCCATAAGAAACTTTTTGGCCTAACAACCTAATATTTAATTAGCTTTATAAAAGCACGAGTTTGCGTAAAAATCTGCCAGTATGTTCTCCATCATCTACTCAACAAGAAGGAACGCACCTGCATTCCTCCGGTTGAACGTAGCTATATCCACCCGATTTCACCTCGTCCTCAGGTCGAGGGATCGTCTGGATCCTTTTCGGCGCTTTCCTCTTCTCGGGTATCTCCTCGAAGTTGATCCAGTTGCTCGGCCTAGCAGTGGCCCTCGGTGGCAGTGGAGGAGGACTCGGCGATTTACCTGCGTTCTTCCGTCCCCCGTCAGGCACTTTGCCTGCGAATTCCATAAACGTGTTGGCCGCGTGCTTCCGCGGACTTTTCAATTTAAAGCTATCTTCTCGCGGCAATGATATCTTCATCTTCTCAACACGACGCTCGTCGAGGGACGTCTGCATCACAAACTCGTCGAGCAGCGTCGGGTTTATCGGCGTCGTTGAACGCGGCCTCTCGATTGGTATCGTTCTGGACGTGAATAACGTTATTAATTTGGTATTGTTATTGAAGATAAGACTCATGGTCGCGATACAGTTCTGTTAAAAAGTCTTTGGACATTTATTCGGTGTAAAAGATCTTCCTACGAAAGCGTTTGGAGAAGATCGTGAATTTCACTTATTATTATATTCGTAGAACTTTGAATTTTTTTCTTAAATTTAGAACTCTATTTTCGTTGAAAAATGTGTTGGATTGGCAACTAAGTGATTGCGGATTTTGTCAATACCACCTAATGACAAAATCTGTAATCACTTAGTTGCCAACCCAGTAGAACTTGGAAATGTATTTCCAAGTGTAGAATTTAGAGGTTTGTTTAAAAATGTAGAGCTTGGAAATTTACTCTTAGAATCTAGAATTACATTTCGTTAATGTCGTTGATACATTAGTAGCGTGTACTTTCTGAATCATTAAATATCATTTCCTCGTGTCTTTATGATACACTTGACTTCTTTTTATTATATACTTAGCTTCTCGCTGTTTTTAAGCAAACCTTCCAATATTTACGAACGTAATTGTCTCAGGACTTCTGAACAGGGCTGTGAATAAACGGATAGTGAATCGCAACATTGCAGACATCGTGTGAAACAAAAGAGAAAGAAAAGTACGCTCCAATCAGCGAGCAGTAACAGCACAATTGTAAATAACACTTACCTTACTTCCTGAAGTCGTTGTTTCACAGGCAGGATCGGCACAGCCACGCTTTTCTCCAGGGGTAGGGTGGTGGGTACATAAGGAAGATCCTCTTCGAAGCTCTCCTCGTAGAACAGTCCCTTCCTCTCGTCAGGCAATTCCTCGGCAAGTTTCTCCACCTTGTTCCTAACAAACTCGATCTCCGAGTCTCTCTCCGACTCCGAACTATTATGATCCAGATCAGAGATCACGCTTGGTGTCTTCACCAGTCCATCCACAGTCTTCGTTCCGTCATCCAACAAGTCTGGCCTCTTTTCCACTGTTTTAACCGGCGCGTGTTCCCTCGTTTCAACTTGTTTCTGTTTCTGCCTTGAAACGTCTTCCTCGACTATCTCGGTTGGTTCGACAGGTTGTTGCAGCTCTTTGCTTTTCCTTTTCGGCTTCGTAGCTTCCTTCTTTCCTATCGAGTCTTTCGACGAACTGCTGGATATTCGATGGTCCGCAGGAGGTTTGCTATCGATGGACGACGACGATCTCACAGCGGTTTCGCTGCTTTTCCCGTGGCTACTCAACTTTGAGTCCTTCGAGGAGCTCCTCGAGATCTCAGAATCCTTCGAACTGCTCTGCGTTATGATCTGGCTGGTCTGGCTGTCCCGCGAGTATGGCCTCGACGTAGTTTCGATCAAAGCTTCGGTTTTTATCCTCGTCGTGGGTGGATAATGCTCTATCGACACTTCCGTTACGATGTTTCCGGTTCGAGGCTCCGATTCGTACTCGTCCAGTAGCTTGGTAGGCGTTTCCAGTGGTATCGACACGCTCTCCGAAGGCAGAGCCTCCTCGTAATTCCTGTCATCCGCGTGTAGGCTTATGAAAATCGAGTCGTCCTTGCGACTCTCCTTTTCAGCGTTAAAACGAAACTCCACGTGGCCTATGCTTTCTAAAGACGGGTGTCCTCCGGAACTATCCAACTCCGTGCCACAGGATGCCGCTATCGCCTCGTCATAACTCTTCTTTCTCTCGCGTTTCTTGAACAGACTCAACGTCGAGGAGAACACGCCCTTGTTCTTTGAGTCCTTTTTCAAACTGCCAGACCCTTTGTCCAAGGTCACTCGCTCGCGCGATTTCGATCTGCTACGCAGACTTTCCGTGGTGTCCTTGATCTTCGAGGTGAGGCTACGACGTGGTTTTGTGCTCGGAGACGGCGATTCTGGGCTCAACACACTGCTGTCTGTACGGGCCTTAAAAGTTGAACACGCGGTGGTCAAGTACATGCAGTGTCTTTTGTTCGAGATTCTTCTCGATTAAGCTAGCGGATCTTCTACAAAGACAAAGCCAGGAATCCAGGTGTGGACGATGTGTGAAGCGTACAAGCCTAATTTCTACTATACGCGATCTGTGCCGAAAGGTAACCGAACTACTTCAGCCAATAACGTCTCTGCTTAACGAGACTCCTGCCATCGAGATACACGCGGATTCTTCTCTCTTACTTTGCCAACAAATGCAAAATGCAAGTATTTTGATATATATATCGGAACAATTGCTTCAAAACATCGATATTTGTGCTATATTCTCGACGTTACGACGCAAGAATATTCTTTCTCTACTCTTCGTTCTTCATCTCTTTGTCGTCACTAGGATCAAACGCCAATACAAACTAAAAAATCTACTGTATCTAGTAGAACGTTCAAGTTCCATGTTTATCTGCAACGTACAACCAATGTTTCGTATAATCCATACAAACTTGCAAACCTGTCCCTAAAAACATATATTTCCGTTACTCTACTGTTACTTAATTGCTAGTTACCCTAAGTAAGCATAAAATAAAAACGCTTCTTGCCGGAAGCGTTGCCTGTGTCTCGTTACTTTTCGAAAGTTCGGTCATCTTTTAGACAGATCGTGTGTATCAAATACATAATAAGCATTCGCTGTTAATACGAACTACGAACACGGAAACACGAGGGTACCTTGAACAGAGAGGCGAAACTGCTCTTCCTGGAAACGGAAGAGGGACTGGGTGTACGCGAACCTTCCAGATCGCGAACTTTCTGATGCCTTGGTAGCTTCGGACTACCGGTCACGCTACTCGTTGTTGGAGTGGTCTGTACGATTTCTTTAAAGTTCTGCGCTTTTTTCCTCTTGTCATTGAAGTCCAAGGTCGCTGGCTTTTGTACCTCTTGCGCTTGACTTCTCACCAACTGCTGCTGCGACGTCGTTGTACTTGGCGATTCACCTGACTTCTTCACCACTGGTACCTTCAATATCCACGTACAAAACGTAGGTATAATATTGCAGAAATAATATTGTAAATTAATTTTTCGTTCATATGTGAAAAATTATCGGTGAAACATTTTTTGGCAAAAAAAAAAAAAAAAAAGAAAAAGGAAGATGAAAGAAGAAAGGGAGCGGTACGAGTTTGTTCAAAAAACCAGCCCTTGTTGTCGATTAGAGTTTACCTGTATATTAACCTTCTCCAAGAATCTTTTCGTGATCTCCACTTCTCTCTTGAAGATCTCCTTTCTCTCTTCTCGTCCTCGTCTCCTAGGTTTATCCAGAGGATCTGGTTTCAAGTTTCCATCTACCATCGATACTTTTATACTGTCTGGAATCAGTGCTTTTGTCGTGTCTGCTTCTCGTTTCAGCAGGATCTTCTCCAGATCGTCGGTCTCTGGTTTCGACGGTTCTATCAAGTTGTCTGCCAGTGTAGGTTTGCTTCCGCAGAACGACGTTTCCAGTAAACATTTGTGCGGACTCGGCGACCTGATAATTAATTACGATATCGATTAATTTTCGTTATCATCCGTACATACAAATTACGGAAATTCCCTCTCATCCCACAACTACCACAACGCCACTCGACAGTCTTAGAACAGTTGTCACATCTGTTTCAAAATGGAAGAAAAGTTAGGCAACGTCGCGCCTACTTGTCGCAATACTACAATCTGGGTATTTAACAAATTTCGATTTTAACCTTCAGGAAATAAATAAACTTCGATATGGAAATATCCAAGAAATGGGCGTTCATGGAGTAGTGTTTCGTGTTGCTTTCAATGCAAAGTAAAGTAACACATATTCTGCAGTTGGTAACTTAATAAGTCAAAATTAACTATGACTTCTTACGTGTGTACAACAAAAGATACAAAGATACACTTTGAATGAACATAACACGAACAATTTTCTCAATTATACAAAATAAATCAAATAACTACACATCATAACGCATTTAGTGGCTGAAAGAAAATTTTCTTTATAAAAGTAGAAATTTGCATAAACGTGGGCGGTCGTTGCAAGAACGAGCAACTGATTAATCTACCTGGACGACGTGGCAGAGACAACGGAAAGTTTGCCAGAGGCTCCTGAACCTTGGCTACCCACGGAGGATAGTCTAGACGTTCTTCCACTGATGTTCAATAGGACGATTTCCGAGCAATTGCTGTCCTTCCTTTCTCTGTCTAATTGTTTGCCGCTATAATCGGACATGGAGCCATCCTCCTTTCGCCTCTTCGCCAATTTCTTCGATTCTCTTTTCAGATCTTGCTCGTGAATGGGATCTTGCAAGTCGAGCTCCTCCGTCGACGATCTTAGATCCTGGGCGTCCTCTTTGTAGCCCAGAGTCAGCTTGCAGCCAGGTGGAGGTTCTCCGCCTAGTAATTCGACATCTTTGTTATTTATGTTACAATCTTTTCGTGAAAGTGGATATCGATACAGTCTCTACCATAGAATAATTTTCTAACATCTAAATTTTAACTTATCTAGCATTTAACATTAACGAGTATAAATAAATTACGACGTATAAATTCTAACGATCAGTTCTACCAGAATCGAAAACTACTATACAGGGACCGATAGGATAACACGTGTAAACAGGCATAAGGCAACTCCTTGCGAAAAAATAGGAAGAAAATATTGGGTTGGTAACTAAGTGATTGGGGATTTTGTCAATACCACCTAATGGCAAAATCCGCAATCATTTATTTGCCAATCCAACATATAAAATCGGTATCGATAAACCTTTTAAAAGAAACGAGTTTGTAGATGATAAAATAAATGAAATTTTACAAGCTATAAATTATCCAATAAGTTCTACTAGAATCGAAATTTACTATACAGGATTTGATAGAATAACACGTGTAAACAGGCATCCTTATCAAAAAATAGAAACTTTTAGGGGAAAGATAGGAATCTTCTTAACTGGAACGTGTCTATAAATGATAAAATAGATGAAATATAAGAAACTACGAGTCACCAAATTATCCCGTCTGAGCTAAAATTGTAAAATTATTGATACTGATATTACCAGCTATCGATAAATCATCTCATATATTTAATATGCACAAATGAAATCTAGCGAATCATAAACCATCCGATAATCCTATTTAATACAAAGTTCTACTCGTAAACGTTCTACCAACTAGAAGTCATTTACCAACTTATAGCTCGTCAATTCGCTAATATTGTCAGGGCCCTGTTGCACAATCGAAGAAACATTATGTATAAACATAAGTTTTACAAGTCGCAATTTCCGCCAATACCAGCTGCTCTCTTTACCCGATTTATAGAAACCTTAAAAATACAAATTTTGCAAGTCGTAGTTTCCAAATTACCAATATCAGCTGCCTTCCTTACCCGCTTTATAGAAACCTTAAAAATACAAATTTTTCAAGCCGCACTTTGCAAATTATCAACAGCAGCTACCCTTCTTACCCAACTCGTAAAACAGCTGAAATTTGACAATGAAATTTTTCAAATTACGAATCGTTCGATCATCCTGTTTCGCGTAAAATCGTGAAATGATAAGATTATGTGAATAATCCACTAACCTATAACTTGTCGAATATGCTAATATTATTAGCGGATTAACACGTGCACGAGGAGCCAGTTAAACAGACCGCACGATACAAGTGGATGTTGAAGCTTGTCCTCCGCGTTTGCATCGATTCGAAAGAGTGAAAGGAGAAAAGAAAGAAGAAAAGGGAAGAAAAATCAATGAGAAGGAACGATTAACCATTGTGTTTCGTGAAAAGGTCGAGTCGTCATTCAGAGACACGTTATCGCGTCACCGCGTTGCGAATCAGCGATAAAAACGAAACGAGCTTGTTGGAAGAGAAATCGTGTCGCTTCTTCGCCTACCTACTTGTATGTGTGTGCGTCAGTTGTAACAAAGCAACTGGAATATAGGACAAAGTTGCAGCTAGGCCTCGTTCCCCTTGAATTCTCCCATAACATCGCGACCACTATTAATTCGTGGAACACGAGCAGAAACAGGGCTTGGCGTTATCTCGAGGGAGCATTTAGAGACACCGGTGAACAACACACTAGGCCTGTTCTCGATCGATCACAACCCGGCCTCGTGGCAACCTTCTTCTTCGCGTCCGGAGAATCGTCCTCCGCGACCACCTTTTGTCGAATCGATACGCCACCCGTTTACCCGTTTATTAAACTAATATCGTTCGAACGTCGTCTTTCAGCCGAATAGCTATTTTGCTGCGAAAATCGGGCGAATCCATCTGTTTTTCTTTTCTTTTTCTTTTTTTTTTTTAAGAAACCATGAAACAAGGAAGAAGGTCGAGGAAGGATAAAGACGTGAAAAGATATTTTATACGGAAGAAGATTTCCCAGGTAGATTTTTCGGAAACATAAAAAATGTACCGTTTCCTATATGTCTCTGTAAATCCAAAATATTTGCGCGAATGCTCGAACAAGTCGCATTCAATTCGGTTTCGTTCAATTTCTCACAACTTTTAAAGATCTGAAAAGTTGCACGGTCTTCGCGCTGATCGAGGTCTTCGACTAATTCTTAGCGCGCCGTGACGCGTGGAAGTAATAAAGTGTAAGGAAAGTTTTTCTTCGAAGGGAGAATTAAATAGCGACGACGGTGGAAGAATTTAAAATTTTACCGAGCGTCGGTATACAACGGCGATTTATAAAGGATCAACTTTTTACGTTTTTTCAAACGTCGATTTAATTCTTTGACGATGTAATAAAGCAACGAAGAATTTCAATCGGAGGATTGAAAAAAAGTTCGTGTTTAGAAAGTACAGAGTTAGGCGTTTCATAAAGAATAAACTACGACGATGTGCGTTTTCGTTAGGTTCGTGTCTTCGATAGCGCAGCGAGATAACAGGGAATTCGAAATAAATGCAAATTTAGAGCAAAAATTATTAAACTTCGTATAAGATCGCGTAACAGAATTACGAGTTCGTAATAATTTTTACAATTGTCACAATGAAATGAGAAATGTCGATAATCTGTCATAGAAGGATCAAGAAGGATTTATCGAGTTATCGATCGAGATATAGAGCGCCAGATTTAAAAACATCGTTCAAACGGATTTCTACTTGGAATTAAGACAGAACCTCCAATAATTTCTGAAAAGATTTTAAACACGCCCGTAACATTTTGTACTAAATAACTGTTGCAAAGCGACGATTTTCTTCGTCATTGACGATCGTAAAATCGAAATGTGGATTGTCTTTGAAAAACATGGAAGATGCTCTGTTATGTTAAATACTAGGCCAAGTTATAATGCTCTATGTGAAAATAAACAAGCACGTTCGTTTCATCGATATGCAAATTTAGTTTTGTCCCGATACGTGATAATAAACGATACAATTATAAATGCAACAAAGAATTAAAATTCTTAAATTTCAATTCGATACATCAAATTGAACTTGCCTAATTTATTATCGATTAATGTTCCATTCGTATATTTACTTTATGTACCATTTTACGTATATAAGTGGAATTGTGTAAAACTTTTCCAGGGCAAAGTGGGATCGCGAATGAGAAAAGTTCAAGAAGTGTCGATTTAGACAATGATCTTTTTTCATCGCTGTGACTTTTTGTATTTCATGTATCAGACATTAAAGGTACGTATTCTCGACTTTCTTCAATTGATCTCTGATACCACGTGCGATAACAATTGAGACAGAAATCTTGCAACAACTTTAGAAATTCGTCAGAAATTTTGCAATGCTACGTTTAACCGTAAAACGGTTAATATTTAACAGATAGATCTTTTCACAGATGGCTACTGTTTCCAATGTGATCAGCAAATCTTACTAATGATTAATTTGACTATTAAACTATTTGATTAACACTCGTTTGATGGTACAAAAATCCTCGAGTCATTACTCGTATAATTCCTACAATTCGTAAAATTCGTTTACGAATCCTAGTTTCGTTCATAAACTCGTTACTCCTACAAATGAAAATCAATCAACGTCAATAACTATCAAATTATTAACTATTACTTTACAGTTTCTAAACAATGTCGGTTCAATGATGCAACAGGGTCCAGACGGCTACTTGAATTTTTCGTCTACGCTAAGTCGTCTAATAATATCCTCAGCTACACGGTATACAGACGTAAAACTGCGTCAGCTATTTTTCTCAAACAAACACGTACGAGTTACATCGATATCTTCCACGTAACGCATCTAGAGGTTCATCGTCCCCAAAAGGGAAGAGCCATCGTTACAGTTGCCTACTTTACCGCCTCCATCCTCGACGACTTAATTCTAAAGGAAACGGCGCTTCTCTATACCCGTAAAAAAGACATAGGGATCGACGACCAAACGAAAGAGTCTCGAACGTCTCGTTAGCTGCGAAATTGAAGAGGGGACCTATCGCCTACGACGGATTATACTGAATAACGAAACTACCCTTACTGAATAACGAAATTCACAGAGGAGAGACAACAAACTCGTACAGGGTATTTCCAATTTTCCCGAGCAAACTACAGCAGCGTAATCTACGAGCGAAAAATAAGAAGAAAATGTTGCGCGAAGTTTGGCTCTGTAAACGCTTTTGTTATAAAGTTAGAGCGTAACGTAGGAACATCGAACGCAGCCTGAATATGCGTACGTAGCAGAGGATTCTACGTTACGGTATATCTACTGTAAGTAGAAACTGCTTGGACACAACTGTTTGGATGTTTAAATTTCTTACGTTCCGAATTAAGAAATTTTCAAAAGAGGATTTGTCGAGATATTGAAACCACGTTACCGATTCACTGTGTTAATTCTTTCTGTATAGTTGCTTTTTCGGTATGATACCTGCTACAGTTTTCTGTATTTCGTGATAACAAATTTGTTCCTATGCGCATATTTCTCACTGCGTTTCATCTCGGTTTAGAACTTCACCATGAAGCGTTTACGACAGAAAACTCCGTGCGACGCTTTATCCTTATTTTCAATTTTAAATTACGTTATTTATACTACTTGGCCGGAAAGGTAGGAAACATCCTATACACACTGTCTACACAGGGATATTTCGACTAATTTTTAATTGTCAGTAGCCACAGGCAATTTTCAATTGTCAACAAATTTTGCAATGGTTCGCAAGCGAGCGATTCTTACTTATTCTGTTACCCACTGAGGAACTAACGAAGATATACTTACACCACTTCTGCGTAAAATACAACGAAGCTTACGCTTTCGAGGTGAGACGTTTAACCAAATAGGCAAAAAATCGACTTACGTCACTTTTGCATCAAACGGCACATTTGGCGAGCGAAACGTATTCCTGACTAGGTCCTAACTCTTTTACGTGTGTTCGATGAAATATGAATTTGCAAACAAATATCCGCCGCTCCTTAATACTCTTAATACCCTTAATACTCCCGAGAATACTCTTAACAATCTTCTGTACAGGATGAAAAACTGCATCGAATGACGTATACAAAAATATACCCATAGTTCCATTTAAGGAAACAAGGGTCACCCCGAAAGATCTCGAAAACGCCTTCACATAGGCAACCTGAGTGGTCGTCGTGTACCCCTCGAAACAGAACAAATTTTATTTGAAACGCCTTTTCTCGAATTACGTATATCTTGGGAGATATTCTATACTCTGCTACTATTTTCTTTTTTTTTCAAGTGGGATCACCTGATGCTCGCCTGTGCATGTTATTTGGCGGAAATTCGCGCGATCGAAGAAACAAGCTGTCGCTGTTTGCCACTCGAAATTTCCACGTGATACAGAGAAACTGCAGAGCACTAACGAGCACTCTCTAGCTGAAGATATAATTGAATCTCGTCGCACGTTCTCGCGACCGTGGAAAATCCAATTTTCTCGCAGCAACGATTTAACTTCCAATTTCCCTCTACGCGAAAACTTCTTTCCTCTTCACGTTGACCGAATTTCGTTTCTAACGAGGGCTTGGTATCCCTTTGGCGAAAGTCAGTGTGTTCTTAGATCGAACGGTTAACTCGAATAAACGGAAGCTATCGTCGATGAGTCATTCGCGATTTTATCGGACCTCGCTTGTTTTCCTAGTGGGGCTACAAAGTACACGCAGGGGAGGAGAGTCGAGGGATACACTCATGCGACCCCTTCACCTTTGTGAAACACAATTTGTAAACGTAAATTTAGACGCAGTGAGAACATAGAAACTACCGGTGATCACATTTGTAATTTTTTTTTTTAGATTTAATCGAGGTCTTTCTTCGTGTGTTATTTTACAATGACGATTCTGAAATTTGTATATTTCGATCTTGACCTCATTTTAGCAAACAGAAGATAGATATAACGTTTCAAGAAGAATTTTAATAGGAAATTCTATCAAGAAATCATCAACAACATCTTTCTTCGTATTTTGTTTAAGCTGGAGCGTTTCTTCGATGTCAGAGAAAAATAATTGGATCAGAAACAATGTAAAGAACGTAGTAGAGTTAAGTAGAAAGCAATGTACGTATAATGACAAAGTAGCGATCATCGAATGTATTCATTTTAGCTGCATTTTCGTTGACACAGTCGATCAGCCCCTGCGATTATATGTCCGTTTGTACATACGCGATGGGCTTTGGCTAGAAGACTCGAAATGACGCAGCGGTGCAGCCATGGTTCGCTACTTTAAGGGGTGCGTGTACCCGAGATTTCCGGACTATTGTTTCCTGTATTAACGCTTACATTCATACAAACACGTTCAGTAATCTAGTCGGTAATCTAATAGAGTGACGAGCAATTAAATAACTTACCGTGTGTGGGTACTAAAATCTAGTGGACTTGTTTAATAAAACGGTTTAGTCGAGTAGATCCATTTGATTAGATTTTTCTGGCAAGGTAGGGTTCCCACACCATTACCATCCAATTAAACCTGTAACTCAACTCTACTAATTCCGGACGCTCTCTATCCGCTAAACCATCTCGTAGTCAGCAGCTACTCGTCGATAGACTAAATTGCTGGACGTGTCTGTACGAGCCTTAAGGCCATGGCTAAAGTGGATGAAGTCGGCGCTGGTTAGACACGCGAGCATTCTTTCGTTGGATATTAGGCCACGGTTATACCGGTCGAGTATTCGGACAAACTAGCGTTCCGATGAATTTTCATTCACAGGCGAAAGCTGCGAAGCATACATTTAGAACAATCTGTACAATTACCCAAAGCCCGGTGCCAGAATCTAAGTCACACTTTTCCAACCTTAAAGGAGAACGAATCGAAGGTTGCGAACATCTGGCAATAAGATACGATCTTAATGTGATGTTTGCACTACCGCGTCAAAAGCTAAACGACTTAGAAACACGTAAACCGAGAATTTTCTTGAAAAAAGTAAACTCAATTCAGAGGCGCAACATGCTACTTGTTCTGTCGCCCAGATATTCGATTACGTCGATGCATCGACTTTGCCAAAACGTCCGTACTTCTGCGAATACGTATCCGCTGTAACCACAGCATGATCTTTAGCATCAGTCGATCATCCAGAAACCTCGGTTTACAATTTTGATTTTACCGTTGCGTCTCGACATTGCACTACGTTAAAAGAAAAAGAATGTAATACCTGCGAGGAGTTCCCTCTCGGGTGTAGAGTCCCTGGAGTTACTGTCCTCATGGTGGGAGGAACTGCTCGCCCTGCTGATGTCAATTCTCGGCGTGCTGGGTGTCTTAAGCGAACTACCAGGCGTTGCCGGCGTGGTGACCTCGACGATGCCTGGCATTCGCGCAGCCGGTTCCCCCTGCATTCAAATTCGTAAGGCTGGTTTTGTCGTCGAGTCACAGTCACTGGGGTGTGGTTGAGTGGTTGGTTGGTTGGCTGATTGGTAGATGGTTGGTGGACACGACACGCACAGATGTGTCGCACACCTACGGGCTTCCGGGGACAAACGGAGCTTCGGACTTTCTTTCGACGGGGGAGACGCGCACGCACGTTAATCCCGCGATCGACGAGATCTTCCACGATTTTACACACACGGACCTTCGAGCGGTATCCCCGCTCGAATAAGAGCCGACTTAGAGAGGAGACTCAGGGAGGACACAGGGAAGGACTCACGTTTTCCACCTCGTCGGACAGGTCTTCGAAGGATGCTATCGGCGCTGGTCCAAGCTTCCTCTGATGTACGCTCGGTATTCCTGACGCCATATTTTTCGATAGCTCAGCCCTCGATGATGCTGCAAAACATCCTTTATTTTAGTCTATCTGCTCGCGTCCCATTTCTCCCGCTTCCGAGTTTGCCAACTTTCTCCTGAAAAATCAGTCGTCGTAATTCATCGACTCTACGATCATTTCTATGTACATTCTATGCAGTGTGCACTGTTCCGCTGCTACAGATCGAACGTAACAAATCGTGCTAAATTATTCTCAATTAGCTGAAGAGCCGATGAACACTCGGAAAGCCGATAGGCGGAGCTCAGTGTCCAGTTCGAACCCCAACGTATATCCACGTATTACGTTGTCCCAAAAGTTTCTTTAGTTTTGTAAGAAAATGACAGACGCGCAATAATTTGTTGTCTTGCAAGTGCAAAACGAAACAGTTGCAAACGAAACGTATCCTACGACAGCTGGAGAACGACCGAAGGTAAAGACCACAACATTTGACAGGTTAGAAATATTTTACTTGAAATATTTTATATCAGAGTAGAAACGTTTCATTGTACAAACTATAAACATTGCCAGATAAAGCAGCTGCGTGCGATAACGAAAGACACTTTTGGGACAACCTAATACAACCTTTTCCAACACATAACGTTACGAATGAAAATGATCCATTTTTGGAAAATAGCGAACTAACGTAGGGAAACGTTGTTTCTTCCTGTGCACACCGTTTTGAAAAATATCACATTTCAACCTGTGCTTAATATTATTTCTTATGCGCGAGAAAAATTATTTCCTTCTTCCATGTGTCCTTGTTTGTTTTATTATTTTAACGTTCAGAGCAGAGGCCTCGACAGACACAGACACCTCTGTTCGACTGTTAACACTTTACCGACTGATAGCCGATTTAATCGGTTTCTTGTCGCCGACGCTTACCGACTTATAGCATATTAATCAGCTTTTTGTCACCGACAATCTTTCTCATTATTTGAGCAGTAATTTGTTATTTAGTACTAAGTTTTAGTTTAGTTTTAGTTTAGTACTAAGTTGCGTTGCTTTGTAAGCTCCCACAGTTTTATACCAATTTGAAAAACTTACTGTTTGCGATGAAAGAAAAGAATGGTATTGGAGAGTCTAAACCGAAACAGAGCTGGCGCCAGGGGGAATCTGCACCTGAAATGCCGGTCGGTAAAGTGTTAAAATGATTCACGACTGCTCGATTATCGGTCAAGCTTCTAAAGCAAACATGTGCAAGGAAGGTCATCTTCCTCGCGCATTTTTGATCGTTTTTAAAAATTGATAGCGAGATTAGTCGAATTTTCGAGGAGGAAATTCCTCGAAATTTCCTGTCTCCGCACTACTCTCGCTTCCAGAGATCGTTCCAAACGTTGACATTTCCAAATACCAGCGAAAAGAATTAAGAATGGCAGTTCTGTATCTACAAATAGCGTGGATTTTCGAAAATAGAAAAATCGAACGAACGAACATTGTGGAATAGGGATAGAAGCTTTGAAAGCATTGTATAATTACGACTAACAACGTGGCAAGATTAACACGTCGACTGTGGAAGCAAAACTGCGTGGCGTATCGTTGGCACTGGAATTTCGTTGTTTAAACTCGTCGATCCTCTTGACGCAGTACGAAAACCATTTACGCGACACGTCAACATGGCATCGGTTGTCACCAGCAACAACCAGCGATCAACGTGTTAATTTCGTATAACTATTCGATAAAAATCAGACATGTACCACCTACGTGCGTCAAAATGATAAAGCTCGATCAAAAACGATACTATCTTCGTTAAAATGTTCGCTAAATAATCTCTTCTTAAAAACAGTGCTTCCAAAACAGTCGTTCGGTTTTGTGGATGAAGAAAAGGAGAAAGTGTGAAACAGAACGTAAAACACCAAAAAGTACGAGAATAGAAGCATAAGATTCACCAAGAACTCACTGAATCACGAATCAGTGGCGGATCACTGGTTTTACAGAAACTTTGATTATTATCATTGTTAAAGTGGTCGCCACTTCTAAGAAAACTCTACATCTGACCTTTAGCTTTCCCAAGCACTGAAGACAAAAGACTGCGTCGAAGACAAGCCATAAACGGTACACATGCGACGTTGGCTTCAGGGTTTTTCAGTCACAGGGTAACACTGTTAGCGTGCGGATCTGGACCAGCTCATATTGTATTCCAAACTCTGTACTTACACTTTAATATTCAAAATAAATATATATTTTCTACCTTACAATTTATCCACGCGTTCCTTTGTATTCACATACATCCAATAACTTTAACAATCATGCAAAGAATATTCTCGCAAAAATGGTTTGTCACTTTCTACGCGAAAATCTGAAAAACGAAGAATGCAAAATGGCAGAGTGTGGGAATAGAAACGGCAGAAACATTATAGGACGTAAAATTCACTGGTAATTTTCCTAGTCACGAACGTTGGGAGGGATCAGCAGCATTGAAGAAGTTAATCAGAGCCGACGTTAGAACGTTTAAGCGAAGGACGAATCGATTAACCAAAGCTCGCAGCGTGCAGGATGTGCTGACATTGAGGGCCACTTGTCATACGTCACCGGTGTTCGAGCACCGCAGCTCCAATTTTCCATCGAACGATCTCTAAATGTTTTTTACGCGACCTTATTACCTCGTTCTCTGCGGCGTCGTGAAAGCCACGGAAAAGCGTCGTCCTTCGAATATTTTCCAAGCTTTATATAGGTTTACGAGAGGACGGACCAAAGTGAATCTGCGTGAAAGAGAGACAGAGAGAAAGAGAGAGAAATAGGAGACAATCGAGTCACGAAAACCGAGCAATCTGCGAACCTTGCGGAGAACCAGGTTTCCCCTTGAAACGATCAAGCGTCAACAAGTTGTCGGGCGCGAGCCGCGAAAATGTACACCAACTAGCAGCGACTACGAACAAGCCAGTACTGGAATTTTCCTCGGTATGCTGGGGCCAAAGTCGAAATTTCGTGTCTCGGGTCCCTAAGTACCCAAATTAATCATTGAACGTAATTTACTGCCGCGATAGCGAATTTTGGTGTGTTGAAAGTAATTGGAAAAATAGGAAATGAATTATCGTAGTTAGATAAGATACGCCGATCGATGATTAAAAAAGTATTAGCTCAAGTTAGATATATATTTGTGTATATTTCGTTTCGAGATAATTGAAGTCTCACGTTTGATGTACGAACTGAATTCTGTTTAGCGAGGCAACAACTAGCACAACTGGATCCAACTGTTCGATTTCCATTACTTTGCAAAGACGCTTTTGGATTGTCGCGATGTAAATAGGCGCGGTGCAAGATAAGCGATAAACTCGTGTTTCTCTAAATGTTTCACTCGGATTATTGTCACGAATATCCTATTTCTGGCGTTTCTTCATTTTCGAAACTACTGCACGTGTATTTCGAAAATAACAGTCCGAACAAGATTTTCGCGAAAAGTAAAACTCTATTTCGGAGTATTGTTTTTAGAAAAAAGATTATTTTCTAAGCACACAATGTTAGCGGAAAGAACAGACAAAGGTCAAACGTTGGTTTTGCAATTGTTCGTTTCCCCACCTTGCGAGCAGCTTGAAAAAATAATGGAACCTGGAAACGTTCCGTTTCAAACTTGTACAATGTCACTCGAAGTACGTAAATTCGATAGAAAATTAATTCACGTTATACACTTATCTTGGTAGTTAAAAAATTAATAACTCGCTAGAAATATTTAATCTGCGAACAAACAGAACTTAATAGTAGCAGATTATTCGAAGAAGATAATAAATCGTTGTTTTCGTTCAATTATCGAATATCTTTTCTAAATAATTCTACCGATACCGAATTTCGTCTGTGGGCTACCGTGTTCTCGTTTCTCGAACTTTAATTAAAACGCACGACTTCGCTGAAACGCGTTTCACCGTTGGCAACTTTGGTTTATTCGACCCTTTGTTCCACCTTTCGATAAACTTTGAATTCGAGCAGGTCGAATAGACGAGCCGAAGATATCGGTAGAAGTTAGCGAATAGTCGAAGGTATTTTAAGGCTGAAGTATGGAAATGGACAATCCAATCGAAGACGGTATGTAATTTCTTTCCTGTTCTTCCCTTTGAAATGGAATGCTAGTCATCTCGATGAACTTTAGCGGTTGTCTGTCAAAGGAAGGAACTTTATTCGAACTCGTGTAATTCGAGATGTTAAGAACAAGCAGACTACTACGAAAATTAATTACACAGCGAATATTTACTGCAAAGTCACATTTTTACATTACCCGAGATTAAAGCAGCAAAAGTTAAACAAATATCCGCTTTACCCTGAAGATATTATTAACAAATATATTACTTTTAATATTTTCCATATCTTTGTACGTCGCGCGCAATCTGCACGTTTCAGTACAAATTAATTTTCCATAAATGCATAAACATTTCCAATTTAATGCAAGTGTAATGAGTTATATATTCTTTTAATTGATATTTCACGTGCTTATTGATAAAAGCAAAGCATCATTACAATACGCAGTACAAACGAAACAGAGGCCATTTTTCGCATTTGCTGGCGAACAAAAAGCTCGTCACAGGATATTTAAAAGGGTCTCTGAAGGAGCGAGGAACGTTATCGGCATTTACGCGAAATGTGATGAAAAGTGACACCGGTCAAAATTACCAATGTGTAACCACTTAATCTTCGTTGGTTTCACCTACTGATCCATCTACGAAATAATTCTTTGGAAATTCTGCTGACAAATCAATCGAAGTTGCGAATGGAGCAAACGCGAAGCATCGCAAGATCGTTGCTACATGCGCGCAGTAACCCAAAACACGTTCATCAACTTTGCACCTGCATGCACATGCTATAAAGGTTGCCAACCCAGTATTACTTTCGACAATTAATACGCAGACAAACACTGAGCACAATTCGTGACACTCAGCATATACATATATGGATACAAACTTGGCGAGCGTATTGTTGGCTATTGTTCTCACGTAGCAACAATCTGGTTGTACTTCGGATTTGCTCGATTTGAAACCAATTGATTTATCAGCAGAATTTCCGAGGAATTACTCGGTCGATATGGATGAATAATTATTATTCCATAGATGGATAAGAATTTGAAGAAAACGAAGATTAACGCTAGAACTACCACACCAGTCAAATTGATTGGTTTTACAATTTTCTTTTAAAATTCTTACTTCGTGCTATATTTTTGATCTAATGACCTTCGCAACGATAACTAAAAGAATAATATAATGAATTTTATTTTGTTTTTTATGTATTCAAACTGAACATAATTTTGTATCAAGGCTACTTATACCAATAGCAGTAAAAATACTTGGTACTTGTCAAAGTGTAAAAGGGTCCTGCAATCTGTTTATCGAACCCCAATCAACCAGTTTCCTCGTTTCGTACAACTTGCCGCACGTTCTTAAAATTTGTACTGCGTATCATGCGATATGACGATATCAGTTATCAGTAAAATTCCGAATCGATCGATAGATCGCTAGATGCTAACGCTAGAAATACCACACCGGTGAAAACGACTGTTTCTACAATTTTATAAATGTACCAACCCTCGTTTAGGGATCATTTTAGGGATCGTCGTTAATAATACTAAAAATGTACTACGTAACATGGAATTGCTTCTGTAAGAAAGTAATTGTTGAAGTGGTCGTCGCTTCTAAGAAAACTCTACATCTGGTCTGTAGTTTTCTCAAGCACTGAAGCCGTCGACAGCGCATAGACAAAAGACTGCGTCGAAGGCAAACCATAAACGGTACACATGCAACGTTGGCTTCAGGGATTTTCAGTCATAGGGTAACACTGCTAGCGTGCGGATCTGGACCAGCTCATATTGTATTCCAAACTCTGTACTTACACTTTAATATTCAAAATAAATATATATTTTCTACCTTACAATTTATCCACGCGTTCCTTTGTATTCATATACATCCAATAACCTTAACAGTAATAAATGGACAAATATAAAAGTATTCTATCATTACGTATTTTTTAAAGACCAGTCATTTTCACTAGTTTTGGTAGAAATAGCTTCGTGTTAACTATCAGTAGTTCTAGTGTTAAGCCATTTGTTCGTCTTTGCACTCGTTCCTTTCAACTTTCCCATCGCATGATAAATACTGATAACGTCTTTCGCTGCTTGAGAGACGCGCTGAAACATGCCGCAAGAATTTTTCGTTCGCCAGCAGGTGGAGAAGTGGCCATTTGTTAACATCCTCCTTTTCATTTGCGCTCCATTTCTTCAGTTACGCGAAACTATTAACTAGCAGCAACACTCGGAAGCTAATCATCGGATACGCAGTTTCACTGTAATCTTCCGATCGACACGGTGCAATTTCGTACGACTCTGCAATTTTCGTAGAAAATTTGAAACATTGAACTTTTGAACTTTGATTCGAACTTTGAACTTTCGCCAACATTTCCAGCAACCGAATTCTAAGTGCTTTATAAGTTCCAGGAATATGTCGTGTACTTCGTTTCGTCTCTGTTTCCTTAATCGCGTGCAGTTGTGTTAAGCGTCGATTTGTCGAATAACGAGGAAGCGTTAACGAACGATTCTATAAAAACGACAGAAAAGGCAATTAGGAGTTTCTCAGCTGATAATTAATTAACAAAATCGTAGGGTCGGTGGAACGAACCGCAGCTTCGTAGAGAGTTAATCCATTAAAAAGTTGGCCCGCTTCGAGCTTATTCTTTCCTCGTACCTACGCTAGGGACAAGAAGAAGTTCGCGGGTAAGAAAGGTCGTTGATACGCTGAGCCAATTAGCAACGAAGTCTCGAGGGGCTCAGACTGAATCTCATGCTTCAACGTGTTAAATACATACCGCACGACCCTGTACTACGTCGCTCCAATGATTTTGCAACCATCATTCTTCCGCCTCGATATACGGAATAATCTTTGGAATGATTTTGTAACTTACAGCAATTGGAGCGTTCACCGAGAGGATTAGAAAATCGTCTAATCAACGTAGGTCATAAAATCAATCATTAAGGCTGATCACCTCCGCATCATCACTGGCTAGGTTGTATTAATTTGAAAAAATTCGTTTGAGAATTAAGAAATTTCAATTAAAATTTCAATTAAAGTTTCGCAGTTGTTCTAATACATTGAGACACAGCGTAGAAGAGGTGCAACGTACCTTTCTTTTTTTACAGTTCAGTGCGTTATATATTATTTAAAATTATAAGCAAAAATTTGAGAATTACGTAGAGAAAAGCGTATTATTTTGATATGATATCTGTGAGAAAATGAAGAATCGTGAAATTGTACATCGAAAAATAAATCTTTCAAATTCGTATATAACTTGAGACGGTATTGGTTTATGGTTGTAAATTCTATGTTCAATACGATTGGAAGCGACCAACTTAGGATATCGAACGCCGATAAAAAGTAAAAGTTGCTTTTTCATCGAAAGATTTGATTTTAGGACCTATGTTTATTTAGGCGTTTTTTATTCCTCCCGGTGTGTACTATAACCCTTTAAATTATGGATCTTTTTCACGACCCTATATACACAAGCTCACGAAAGTATTCCAACGCTTGTAGACATTTTTCCCTAATAAGTTATCTGTGTCATGTCGCATATACGCTTATAGCACTTCTTACGTCTTTATTAACATACTTAAAAAAGAAAAATGGAACCCAGACAGAGATTTGTTTCGCCTATTAAATATTATAACACGTGCTTCGATATTTTATACATTTTTCCATATTATATTGTATCCTTTATATCTTTATATTTATAGATTTCTCGCAAACGCGTAAACATCCGCAGTCTAACATTTTAAAGTTTCATTAGCGCTATTATCGTCACACTAGACAAGTTCCAAAAACGATAGAACATCTAGCGCCACTATTTTCATTGCAATGAATTAAATTCGTTGAGAAAAAAATGTCAACCTTACAGGAATGACGTCGTATTCGATAAGAAATATATTTAATGATCCATAAATAATTAATAAGCAATCTTAATTCATCGATAATCGCTATGAAATCGAGAATAAAATATTCGAAGAATACGTGTAAGTCAAATGTCAAGATCTTTCCTCTTTAGTCGTGACTACGAATAACGACTGGCAAATGTATGTACATATATATACGTCTAACGAGATCGAAAGGAGAAAACTCATTTTATAGAACATTGTCGGAGAACGAGTGGAAAATTAGCTCGGCGGAGTATCACGATGAAACTGGATGGAAAAGTCGAAGAGCTGGTGGATGTTCTCTTTCACGGTGTCTTGTTTTGCTTCTTCCAATCTTCTGGTAAATCAATCGTTCGGTCGTATCCAGAGGTCGTCCTCTTTACAACCGACTCCGTTATCTCCGGGCCAATGTAAGATTCTCTTTTTTAAGATTCTCTCTTTTCCCTTATGTGTTATGATTTCATTAGTAAGAAATCTATGTTAGTTTGTAAATTGTATTACAATATGTTTTATTCGCTAGAATATACTTATACTCACAGCCGAGACTTGCACTTGATTTACAGACACCTACTATATCTACTATTGTACTATATTTACGAAGTTATATTATTCATGCGCTTCGAACCATTTACTCTCTTTCTCTCCCATTCAGGCTCCGACCGACTCTACCGATTAATTATCCTACTTAATGCATCCTTTCCTGTTCGCTAAAATTCTCTTTGGTCTGCTTATTTCCTATGTTTTTCTTTTCTCTCCTTTTGCAACTTCTCGAGTCAAATTACCATCACTCTAACCTGTCTTCCGCTCGTTACGCGTTCCTAGTATCTATTATACTTAAGTGAGAAGTTTAGATCTTAAGCTTTCACGATGATTAGGTGACGTATTCTCCGTGTTTCGATCGCCTTTTGAACCCTGTTACCGACCTCGTTCTTTGTGTCACAGTTTTAGTCCTTTTAACAGGCAGCAAGATCTTGATAATTATACGAAAGAGGCCGCGCTTCATTGATTTCAACGATCTTGAAATATGTTGTCGAGGTCGACGTTCTTCACAACTTTTTCCTATTCACATAACTGTCACTCGATTTTAGTTTCCAAGATCTTCGCGAAACACCACAATTTAATTTATGTTACCGTTACGGGGATCACCTTGGGGTAGACGAGCGTCTTTATCCA
The DNA here is from genome assembly GCF_041682495.2 of Bombus fervidus. Classification (NCBI taxonomy): domain Eukaryota; kingdom Metazoa; phylum Arthropoda; class Insecta; order Hymenoptera; family Apidae; genus Bombus; species Bombus fervidus. The sequence continues at coordinate 6,961,718 of NC_091530.1, read as the reverse complement.
GTTAGCTGTTTTTGACGAGTATACACGAAGAAATGGCAATATTTTGCGTTAGAACGAGCCCTGTCGGTAATAAAATTCAAAAATGAAACAATCGTTTCGTTACAACTTAATTCTATAATATAACAGTCAAACATACTCTGCGTTTCACGAGTAAACTCGTCGTCGCTTACTTTTTGCCGCACATTTTAGATACGCGCTTTTCAAAGTTTTCAAAGGGGTCGCAACAGCTAACTGTTTATATGGTCCCCAGCCTCGATCTAACTTATCGACGAGGGATATAATCGTTCTCAATATCGTGTAAATGAAGAAGAAAAACGAATGAATCGTGGAACGGCAGACGATGCTCGTGAGATGATTTTCAATGAATCTATCGATAATGAAACGTTGTACCGTGTTTTATCTGTCTATCCATCACGTACATACTAATAATTACAGCCGATAGATACGCACAGATAGTCTTAGTTTTTGAGTTATACATAAAGATACGTTTGGCAATATATATGTATAAATATTGATGAATGGTAGCAATCGAATCTACGATGCACTTAAAAAATCGCATAAAATAAAAATGAAGTGATGCCAGCGTTATTGGCCGGATATTAATCTAACATCTAACCCCAACCTATAATCCATTCATTTATCGCCTTTTATTTATAGCACAAATGATTAGCACCGATGAGTTAAGTTTAGATTGGGCTATATAAAAATCCGGCCATTTATGTGCAATGGAATGAAGCGTAACGGGAACTAAATTTAATCGAAGATTTTTTGTGAATATCTCAGCAACAAAAACCGATTGCCGGTTACATGTATAGGAGAAAGTTATTCCGAATCTTGATCTTGACGATATATTTCAAGATCGTTGAAATCTATGAGGCGTGCTTTTTTTATGCATACCTACTAGAATTTTTAAACTTTCAAGAGAAGCCCTAATGTGCTATACCGTGCACTATACCTGTATATTAAGATCGAAAATTATTCGTATCGACAACGATCTTTTGTGTCTGTCTCGAACTTAAGAAAATTGCTAACAATAAAAAGAAGCAGAATTGCGTGTAAAATGGTACAAAGAACGCATCAGAGATGACACGTTGATCGCCGTGTAAATTAAATTTGGGTGGCGATTACGTTACCGTAGGAGCCACGATACTGTCACAATATACAAATCGATTAGAGTGACTGGATATTTCTGCGAATTATAAAAGAAAACACAACTATATTGTTCATAAAAGACAGATATTAAAAAACGATCCTACCGTAGGTACAAAGAAAGAAATAACCTGAGACGAGTTCAAATTCTCATCTGCTTACGGAACAATAATTATTCATCCATATCGACCGAGTAATTCCTCGGAAATTCTGCTGATAAATCAATTGGTTTCAAATCGAGCAAATCCGAAGTACAACCAGATTGTTGCTACGTGAGAACAATAGCCAACAATACGCTCGCCAAGTTTGTATCCATATATGTATATGCTGAGTGTCACGAATTGCGCTCAGTGTTTGTCTGCGTATTAATTGTCGAAAGTAATACTGGGTTGGCAACCTTTATAGCATGTGCATGCAGGTGCAAAGTTGATGAACGTGTTTTGGGTTGCTGCGCGCATGTAGCAACGATCTTGCGATGCTTCGCGTTTGCTCCATTCGCAACTTCGATTGATTTGTCAGCAGAATTTCCAAAGAATTATTTCGTAGATGGATCAGTAGGTGAAACCAACGAAGATTAAGTGGTTACACATTGGTAATTTTGACCGGTGTCACTTTTCATCACATTTCGCGTAAATGCTGATAACATTTCTCGCTCTTTCAGAGACACTTTTAAATATAAGCAAGTAAGCAGGTGCGAACAATGGCCATCTTTTTAACATTCTCCTCTCGTGGTCAATGTCGACCCTTGTATAGACGATAAAGAACGAATCTTTTTTGAAATGTTAAACTTGAAATATTGGATTTTGGCTAAGAAATACGGCTTTTCAGGCAACTGTGCTCTGGGAATTTTCGTTCAAGTTCCTCAAACCTCTGGTCTGTCTTCCATCGGTCGAATATGATCGATTTCTCGTCTCCTCTCGAGTCAATCTTCACCAGTGGAAATTCGATGACGTTCGAGAGGGAAAACAGAGAGGGAAATTGGTGTGGAAGGGATCTCGAAATAAGGAAGAAAAGTTGGAAAGGGTGAACGACGATCCGGCTATCGGGCTAGTAATATCCTTAAAGTTGGAGAATTTGGCCGGAAGCCGAACGGAACTACGATAGATTTCGTCTGGATTCCAGCAAAGGCGAGCCATTTTACCAAAGTTTTCATTCGTTCTTCCATTCCATCCTTCCAAGCCGTCCATAATTTATCGTTGCCTCTGCTATAATCACCGCTTGAATTATAAACGACTACTACAATAATTCATTCTCGATTGAATTTTGATAATTAACCGAGTTTGTTTGTTACTCGAGCAAATACGACGAGTTTGGAATTATATAACTGAAAGCAATAAAATTTTGCGATACGAGTGGATTATGTGCAAATTCAATATATTTATACGTATAATTAATTATTGAGTCTAACCAACGCCCACTTTGTCACTATTTTCCCTGTTGTTCCAAATTTTCCAAAATTACATATATCAATGACTATACATGCCCTGAAACTTTGCAAAGTAATAACAGAAATCTTTTAAGTCATCTAAAGTCTAGACGTATATGAAATTTCTGTCAACATTCAGTAAAACAGACGACGCTCAGACACGCATGTAACACTATTTTCTTCGTCACATTTTCCAAATGTCACATACCAATAGCTAAATATGATACAAAACTTTCCAAAGTGGCGAAAGAAACTTTTTAAATCACCTAAAGTCTAGACTTATATGAAATTTCTTTCAACGCACAGTGAAACAAACGATGTTATACCAAATGATCGTAACTTCAACAAAGCACTAAAGGAAACTTTTTAAATCATCGAAAGTCTCAACCTATGCTACTGTTTTTCCAAGATTCAGTGAAACAAATGATGTTATGGCAAATAAACGTGCCTCGAACAAGGTAGTAACAGAAGCTTTTTAAATCATCCAAAGCTTAAACAGGCGTAAAATATTTGTCTCGTTATCGCTCAAGCCTGCATCTAATTTTCCTCGGTTTTCGTTAAATTTTCCAAGTACCGTATACTTACACATCAATAATTAAACATACCTTGAAACCCTGCAAAATAGTAACGCAAGCTTTTAAATTAAAATTTCTTTCAGCATTCACTGAAACAAATGATACTCAAACCTTCTCCAATTTTCCCTATTTTTCCTCAAATATTTCACATACCATGTATGCATAACAAGTAAATATGCCTTGAAACCTTCCAAAATAGTAACAGAAGCTTTTCGAATCATTTAAATTCTAAAGCTACATACAATTTCTTTCAATGTCCAGCCAAACAAACCCAAAAGGAAAGACTAATTTTTCCTATCCTTTCCTAATCGTCCAACTACCGCGTGTTTAACATCTAAACAGACCTTAGAACCTTCCTTTCTTAGAAAATAGTAACAAAAACTGGTCAAATCGTCTAAAAGTCTAAAACTATATTAAATTTCTCTGCCTATTCGTCTTCATGTCCACATTTCACATGCCAATAACCAAACATCGCTCTAAGATATTAATGGAAACTTTTTAATTCAGCTAGGGCCTGAACTTATAATAAAATTTCCTTCAGCATGCAGTGAAACAAGTGAATCATCAGACGCGTGTCTAACCAGCGCCGACCTCTACTACTGAAACGAGTGTCGGCTCGTTCAGCCTATCCTTTGGACCTCTCGAACGCAATTTCGTGCTCCGTTTGTCTCGGAGACGGGAGTACACACACCGATCTGGGATCGAGTTCGAAAACGTGACCGAGCCGACCGTGTTTGCGGAGGCTGTTTTTTTGACGGACAAGTTCAAAGGAATTACCTCACGGTCTGTGGCGTTCGTTTTTCAGTTACATTTGTCTAGACCAGGTAGAACTCCCTTTGTGTTCCCTATTCAACTCTAGTTCTACGTTTCTCTCCTTTTTTTTTTTTTGCAGGGAAATCATCCAGTCTATCGTACTTCGGCAAGAACACTCTGATTTTTCGTTGTGTTTGAAGCTAGCACGGGACTTAATTTTTTAAATTCTTAAGGAGCGTTCAGATGATCGGTATTATCGTGAATATTTGAGCTTCTTAAGCTCTTGTCGTACTGATCGTCGTACTAAGAGATCCTCTCGAATCTAGAATATAGATAAAATATATTGTCAGTATTTTTTGAATACCGAAACTGTGAAGTCTTTGAAGACTTAAATGATTATGAAAAAATATTGTTAAAGATATTGTATATATGTTTTTAAATAATTTACCTTCTAAAAGTAAATACAAATATATGTTATATTATTCTATAATACTAGAGTAATAATACAATGATTTTGCATTACTTCCAACGTATCGTATTATATATAAATTATTTCAGAAATATTCAAATATTTTAATACTTTTTCAACTACAATATTTTAATATTTCACTTTTACCGATTAGATCTCCAATACCAGAGACGCAGAAAACTTTGAAGTCGGAAAGATAATTATTTTTCTGAGAGTAGTTCATTCTACATTCTTATCTTGTCATATTTATCTTGCCACATTGTCAAAAGGTCAACGACACTGAGAAAAGTACATACACGAAGGATAGTTAATGTGTATGGAGTGGTTGCAAGATCATGGAATAGTGCCAATAGTTGAAAAGTCCTATCTATCTTAAAGGAAGATCAAGCTTGACGAGGAGTGAGAGAGGAGAAGGAACTAAGATAGGTCTAATAGCCATTCAGACGAACATCGAGACGATTTTGTTGGTGCTTCGGTCTGCATTTCCTGATAACGCCGGTTTCAAGCAATAGCTCACCACTATTGGCCGGGTATGTACTAAAACTGCACTCGATTCGAGTGTAAAGTGGAACTACTCGGGTTTATACCTTGAACAACAACGTCAGAGTTACATTCCACGTTAGATCTTAAACCATCGATATCCAGTGGAATACTTCCAATTATAGTTTCCATTTTCAAAAGTAAGGACATAAATTCTGATATGCTGCAGTAAACGTAGAGTCGAGCATCATAGCGATATCTTATGCAACTGTAAAATATCAAACGAAGAAAAATTTGTCAGAATTTTCTAAGAAACGTTAACCACGAATTAGGCCACAAATTTTCATGAAATTTTTATTAACTTTACTAGGATTTAACCCACTAAAGAAAATAATGCGATACTTCACCGATAACTACTTTACTTATTCTTTATATTCTTGCATTTTGTGTGCATTATCCACATTGTTGCACTTTTACATTTCCCATGCAAGTGCATAAAAATGCGCAATTAAGTTCCAATGCCTAATACACCGAATGAGGAGTCAATCTATGACTAGTTACTGAAATACTACCATAGCTTCACGAAGAATCTTTCTCTCCGGCAATTCGCTGTTTGAAAAGGACCCGTCGTTAACATTCTATACGTTCCTCGCGACACATCCTCTAACGAATCTCCTCTATAACCGTCTCTGCGGTTGTCCGTATGACAAATAGGGGATGATAAGTAGACGGCAAGAAGGGACACAGCAGCGGCGTTATCAGACCAGATTCGTTCCATCTAGAGAGACTAGACGGCTCTATTCTCGGATCTACGGACGTGTGCAGTTCCAGCGAGGTCGTGGCTGCGGAGAAAATCGGAAAACAGAGAGCTCGAGCGGCTCTCGAAGCGACGTTACGCCGCGGCTATAAATAGAAGAGCCTTGTTAGCGGTTACACACGGCGTTAGTTAGGTGCACGTAGCTATATCGCGGACAGACACACGATTTCCTTCCTTCTTTTATAAAGTGGAAAGGAGCAGTCCAGCCGCCGATAACCGATAATCGTTCCACCTAGCCAAACGAACAACCGCGCCCGATGAATAATGAAACGGCGAACGCTGGGGTCTTCGTCGTTTCGCCGCCCGTTAGCTTCCTCACCTTTAACCCCGGTATATTGTACAAGAACGTCTCCGTTCTCCCATTCCGTCCTACTTCCCATCGATTTTTCTCCTATCGGTTATTACACCAACTCTTCCTCCCTCATTTTCTTCGAAACGCATCAACGACAATAATACAACCCTATAACTCGAGAGATTCACTCCGGTTACATTACAGCACATACATTACGATACACAGGCTCGCGACACTATCGAAACTCTTGTGGATACCTTTTACGAATATGTTACGCGTGTTACAGCAAACATTTGCAAATTTCATTGGCTTTGTTCGGAGTAGATCGTGGATTTCTATGGCTGGCAAAATAGTGTTTGGACGTACCCTTATATTTCCTTCTAGTTATAAGTCGATTATAACTTGTTTCTCTAATATTGTGGTGTTTATTTCTACTGCTCGGCCTTTAAAACTTCCTTTTGTCAACCACTGTAAATAAGCGCAAAATATAGCATTCGTTATAATATTTAGTAAATATAGAACAACTTTCTATTTAGGTTGAATCTTTTAGACTATAGATTTGTAAAAATGCCAAGTCTAACAATAACTCTTAAGCAGTGTACTAATTATTCAAGAAGATACTCTCACTTTCTGCAAGTTCTCTGATACTTATAAAAGAAGATGCACCACGTTATACGGGGTCCTACTGTAAATTCTCCGATTTCTATCATCGACCCGATCGTTAATAGCGCGTTTAAACATTCAACAACCCAGTTCTACGACGACAGAGAGAAGAAAAAATGCCACCTTGTGGATTACGATCGTAGATCATGGATCAGAAGAGAAATGCACCTTTGAGAAAGAGAAAGTAGAGTCTTGTTTAATCTGATCTTTCAAGGGAACGTGATCTTCCGTGTGATTCATGGGTCAGACAAAATTTTGGTTACAGTAGGAATGGTATTTGAGACAAGTTTCCGTCGCAATGATTAGACTGCGATTGTTCATGCGAACACATAATATCTCATGAATGCAATTAAAAAAACGAAACCTGGGTTGGAATTTATTTTACGCTTGAAATATTATTATAAATTCTATTTAGATATTTTAACTCATCGCTGTACATTTTGCGAATTCTTGCACATTTAAATTCTCTCTAAACGTTTAAATATCCACAGTTTAATAAAAGTAAGAATCACCGTCGTTGCATTTATTTGCATTTTTCACGCATTTATGGGGAATTTAAAGTTGCAAAAATATGCTAAACAATGTAAACTATCCAAGACATAGTACTCTTTGTAGTATACAGCGTGTAAAACGAATCTGTACTTATGTTCCATTTGTTCAATTGCATTCATAAAATATGAAGTAGATCCATGTATTCCAGTACTCCTAGAAAGAGTAATCAGCCTGACTATCAAGTTATGGATTGCTATGCATTTATGGGAAATTTAATGCTATAAAAATGCGTATACCTGCTTCTGCTCATAATTTTTATAATATTTAACTAGCGAAAGGGGTTTCCACTTATGTTCCATCTCGTCAATTGCATTCATGAAAAATGAAATAAAAAAACAAAAATAAGGCCATCCATTCCAGCATTCCTAGAAAGAGTAATCGGTCTGACTATCAAATTATGAATTGCCACGCATTTATGGGAAATTTAATGCTATAGAAATGCATATACCTGCTTCTTCTTACAACTCTTCTAATATTTAATTAGTGAAAGGAGTTTCCACTTATGTCCCATCTCCTCAACTGCGTTCATGAAATATGAAATAAAAAAACAAAAATAAGGCCATCTATTTCAGCACTACCGGAAACAGTAATCAGTCTGACTATCAAATTATGAATTGCTATGCATTTATGGGAAATTTAATGCTATAAAAATGCATATACCTGCTTCTTCTTCTTTTTATAATCCTTATGATATTTAGTGAATGAAACGAGTTTCTAGTTACATTGCACTTCTTCAATTGCACTCAATTGAACGATCAATGATTAGAAAATAAAGAATCACTCGGTATAGAAGTAATCAGGCTGACTCATATCCGTACAGCGTTTTGCCTCGTCACTCGTGAAGCGTAAATTGGAGGTATCTTCTGCTCGTAGGAACAGGCGCGGAGCAACGATACGCGTTAATGGACGGTGAATTGGAAGCGTGTCATCGCGAAACAGGACAATCTATATTAGTATCTCCTTATTGGTATCCCTTCCTCGTTCTACACATACGTATGTAGATGTATGCATATATTATTCAAGCATATTTCCTAGATGCCAAGAAATGACCAGCCACGTTTGATAGATTTTATAGGAAAGCGACGTTGGAACGCGAAGTTCCTCACGGTTTGCGCAGCAAAACCGACGCGTTCCGTTTATTTATAAACGTCCTCCTGCTCGGACGGCTTTCAAAATTCCGATCCCATCCGGATATTTTTTCGCACGCTCCGGGGGAATCGATTTTATCGCGACGCAGCTTCGTAACATCGCGATCAACCGTGACGATCCTCCGCAACCAATGCTCTCTCTCCCTGTCTATCTACGAAAAAAAGAAAAAAAAGAAAAGGAACCAATGAAAAGAACTGGAAGAGAAAAAAGGAAAAGAAACGACGAATATGAAGAACCTTTGTTCGATCTTGATTCAATTTCCTCTGGCCTCGGCGCGACGAAAGATTAATTATCAGTCATTCGACGAGAAACGATGCACCGCGTGAAAACGATTCGCTGTCGAGGAAAAAGAAAGAAGAAGGAAGAAATAGGATAAACGAAGGATGACCAGGATGACCAATATTCTCGTTGTTTCGATGAAGTTCTTACTTGTCGCGATGATAACTTCCAATCGGATCCACCGACGAAGATGAAAATCGTCCGACTAACTCGTTCGTCATTGATCCACCTCACTGATGACGGATCAACGAATTCATTGTTCTTGCTGTCGAGCGTCACCAGAAACACGCACTGACGCGGATTCCGGGTCGCGTGGAATCTCGCTGATGCGAGCGAGACGCGTGTTAGCGTGACGTTGGCTCGTCAGATTCGTTCGCGCAATGTACACAGGACCAAGTCTTTCTTTTTTCTTCTTTTTTTTTTTCTTTGTTTCCACCGTTATACGACGAGTCGTACATTTAACGAGATAGAAATAACGAAATACAGATGCTACAGATCGTTGAATGCACTTTCCGACGACGCGGCCACTACTCTGAATGTCTCTGATTCGTTTCCACCTCTTAAACGGCTCGTACGATGCGATTGCCTCTTTGGATACTCGGTTACTACGCTTGTTTATTTTCGTCGAATCGCGGGAATCGTTTGAACGCGAGTGGATGGGAACTTAATCCAGGTCAGGAATGCGTCGATGGTTGAAAATCCGTCGATAGGGCGTAATATCGGGAAAAGTCGGGCTAATTCCGTCGCAGTTCTCGAACGCCGATCCTTTTAAACGGATCGAAGCGGACCATGCGTTTACTCGCTAGATCGTTTTCACTTGGAATTTCAATTTCTTTCTTTTATGATAGATGCGGTTTAAAATGATACGATCGCGTAGCAGCTGTTTCGTGAAATTTATCACCGTCGACGGTGGCCGTTATTGGAGAAAATCCGAGCATTCTTCTCGAGATATTTCAATCGAGACCAACCTCATCGAGATTTCATTTGCCCATCGCGGTTTAAAGAATGCGCGGTGCGAAAGCATCGCCGCTGCGAATTCTTTGTCGCTTAATTTACGCCTTAATTTACGTATAGATCTCTTGCTCGATCTGACGACAGAAAGTTCTCCAAAATATCTCTTAATATCCTGCAGGAGTTTCAGTTTCTTCAAACGTTCTTGCTGCGTTCCAGTTTCTTAATATCCTTGTCGTTGGAAATAGTTGATCCTGTTTCTAGCCAACTTCCTTTCACGCCTTCTGTTTTAATGCTAAGTTGTACTTCAAGGGGTTATCCACTAATTAAACGATAAACGTATTTGTCTTGGGTGAGAACTGACTTTAAATTTCATATTATAACGCAGGAACGCGAAAGAATATCTGTTTCAATAATAAATAATTAATAAGAGGATATTTTCCTCGCAATCTAAATTGGGATTGAGTCTTGAAAGGGTTAAGAGGCCTAACTCTCTCTCTCTCTCTCTTCATTCGCATTCGATCATCTCCACATGTTGTCCATGTCGTCACACTCCGTCTCACTGATATAAGATCTGAAGCAGACAGTGAAATCGATCAGATATATCAAACATAAAAGCGTGTCCTGGCTATTTTCAAAACAGCAACTCGTTTTCTTTCTTCGCAGTTCCACGCGATCAATCAGCGTTGATTAGTCGAATCGAACTGGGCGGCAGCAACCTCTTTTCGAATCGACGCCTATTAATATTGTAGCCGCACCCAATTCTCGCGGCAACGCATCCTCTTCTCTTTCATATCTCAAGAAGACTCGACTACTGTTCAAGGAACGCTTCGTTTCACCCGTGTTCCGTGACCTTTCGCCGACTCACAGTCTTAAATAACGACCGTCTTTCCTTCCACCTTTGACTTCTTTGCACGGCCACTCGTTCCTCCGTGCAAATCCTTGGCTTTGCGTGCACTCAAACGAGTGGAACAGGTGCACTCGTTGATTCGTCGAATGTTTCTCTTTGACTGGAATAAGAATTACGATGAAAAGACGCGTCGGAGCGTTGGCTGGTTATTCCTCGAAGCAGAAGGGTTGCTTTAAGTTCCTCCTTAACCCATTGACGTACTTCGACGAGCCCCGTTATTCGATAGCCTCGTGAAACCCCATCGACTATTCACGCGGAGAGGTGAGCACGCTTTCAGGACACGCGACGAACAGACAACGTTTCGCGTCCCCCGACAAATGACGAACGATTTTCGAGGGGTCGAGAGAGCCAGGGCGCTGGATATTAACGAGAAAGCTTTCGTTTCGAGCAGAAACGACCAAGGGGAAAGGGGCAGAACGGCAAGAAGAAAGAGAACGACCAAGACGAAGACCTTTTTTTTTTCAAACGACCCGCTTTTCGCGTGTTTGAAACGCGAAATAAAAGAGAGAAAAAGGGGGAAGGGGTGTTTCTTGTGCAGATAAAGAAGGACACGATCGGCGAAGAGGAAGCCTCTCTCGCTTCGAGCAGTCCTTTCTCTCCCTCGTCTAAAAAGGCCTTACGGATGAAGCACGAACGACCATCACGATCACAAGGACGCGGAGTCTCATGAAAGAGGAAACGGAGGCGCGAACGAGACCAGCACGCGTTCAAGCCTTCTACGGAGCGGCGACGATCTCGAAAACTGTAGGGGTCGGTTAGAGCCCTCAGGTAAATAGCTGCTAACAACTTTTCTTTTGCTTTTTTTCTTTCTTGCGCTGCGAGGGAAAGCCGTGACGGCTTTATTAACGCAACCGTGTTGGCTTCCCAACGTTTACCACGATGTCCCGTATTCGTCCCTCTTGCAAGAGAACTCGCTGTTCGTCGTCATCGTCGTTGGTAGTACATCCTCGCCGATGCGAATACTCCAGTCTCCAGGCACGTACTCGATCACCAACGATCATTAGATTTGAAACGGAAAATCTGCCGTGAGAGAGGAATGAAACGGGAGCAGAATGAACTGGCAACGATCGAGCAATGGTATCCTGGCTCAGTTTGGGGGCAACGATGACCTCGAGCGTGTCTAAGGGGGTGGGTTGGAGCGGTGGTGCGAGCAACGAATCGCTGCCTCGACGTCGAAGCCAGCCGACGCTAGCCACAGAAAGATAGATCGCTGGGATCTGTGGTAGGTCGCATCGATCGTCGAATCCTGGCCTCTACGATGAACACAACCCAATATGAATAACTAGATGCTATCGATAAACACAGTGAAATACGAATACCGACAAACGACGCGGAATTGCTAATAGGATTTCGACGAGTAACGAATTTTTCATGAAAACCAAACGCACCCCTTTAAGCAGAGAACAGATAGCCATCAGGCTTAACCCAGCTCTGTGTCTTACTACTTACCCCAGTGTCGTGTCCTCCATGCCAACAATCGGGAAGCAATCGATCCCTGGTTCCCGCTCTACTTCATCCTCCCGGATCGGCCCGTTTCAGATCGTATCTCTCCCTGTTCTTCTTCTTCTTCTTCTTCCTCGTGGCACGTTCTCTCGGCCTGGGCCAGCGGCGTACCGTCACACACGCGTTCTCTGCCCGTCAGCTTACATCTTGACGGTCCGTGCCAGCTGTGTTCCGCAGGAGACACGCTCTCTCGGCCCTCTGCAGCGACACACGACGACCCACGTCCTACTCATGCTCGCACTCCATCCACCGCGCACACGCTCCTCGCTCTGCCCTTACCTACTGCCTACTTCCAGCCAGGGATGCAGTCTCGCCAGCTTCGGGCCACCGGCACAATCTTTCGTCGCACTTTGACCGCCAAGTTTGAAATTTTACCTGAAAACAGCGTCCCAGTTATACGCTGAAGTAACTACCGAAGGCTACAATTTAATCTATTATTCTTTTACTTTGTAAATACAGGGTTCATCGATTTTTTCCATCACCAGTTCTGAGATTTGAAACTTGAAAGTTGCACTTGATCGTTGAGACGAAGTTTTTCTTAGTGTATAAATCTGCTTTCTTTAGCTTTTATTTCGCAGATATAGGGTTCTTTGATTCTTCCAACCGACAATTTTGAACTTTTACTTGAAACCATCGCTTCGCTGAATCGAAATTAAATTCGCTCTCGCCTTTTAGTTTGCAAGTATAGCGCTCTTTTATCAAAACTTCGCAGCTTTTGTTAAAATATTAGCTTCGTAGATATAGGAAAGCAAAAGAAAGTGCATCGAATGTTACGATTTCTTAAAAGCTTCCTCTTACGAATTCCTCTTAATTTACCAATATTTATGCCATTTTTTTGCAATGAACATACACGCACGTAAATACTATGTATGAATAATAATCATCTACTCGGATAATAATAATTGAGACGTCTATAAAGAGTCATGTTGGTTAATTTCACTTCTCAGATACTCGTTTCATACTGCTAATTATTCTACCGTTATAAGAACAAAGCAGGTTGTCGTCATCTTCCGCAGCTTCCCCAAATTTCTCCGTTCCTCGTGCAAAAATTCTTGGTGAAAAATTGCAAAATGCTTTCGTCGGCTCGCTGGCGTATAAAAAACTAAAAACAAGAAACGTGGAAAGATAGAATCGAACGGCAAATAAAATAAAATAGAAAGCGAATAAAAGGAATACGAACGATGAGTAAAGGGTGGAAAATCGAGAGAGAGAGACAGGGCGCCAGAATCGATGCAGTCCTCTCTGTGGATTTAGTGCATAGTAGGGGCGCACGCTCCCCCAGGGTAGGATTAGTCACGATCCCACTCGGTCGTAAAGTTTCAAAGGTAAAAGGAAAAAAGGTGGAACCTCGTAACGAGCTGTCACCTCGTGCCGTTCTATTATTCCGGTTCGGATCATGTACCATGTAACTGAAGAGAATTTCTCGGCGACGTTAATTGTCGGGTCGTGGATAGGCATCGTAGGTTGGTGGAATCGATCGTGACGAAAGGCTCGATCTGAAATTGATAGAAAACGAGAAAGAACCCTAGGGAAATGAAATCTTGGGGCACGATTGTACTTTTCTCTTTTTCTCGGTAAAAATTGATGAATTTATTCGTCGATTTGACGGAATAAAGGGAACATCAGACGATTTAATTGAATACAGGAAAATAAAAGAATATTAGATATGAATAGAAATTTAATACGTAAAATTGTACCTAACGCGTGTAGCATTTCTTCCCGTTACATTTGAAAGCTGGGTAAACATTTAACACCGTGTTCACCATTTTCTACGTTATTACCTTGTTAATTGAGAGAAACGAAGGTAGTGTACAAAGCTTCGTTTACTAACGACATGCAGTTATCGTACAAAATTGTTTAATGGGCCCCGTGGCTATGTTTGCGATTAACGAGCTTGCAGGGTACTCGAGTTTATGTATCCACCTCTGTATCACCGCTATCGGATAGAACTACGCTCCCCAGCAAACAGGGCTGGCGCTACTCGCTGGCGTTACCCCTGGAAAATGTCCATCAACTTGCATCAGAATCGATATTTTAACGTTAGAATTATTTCTTCTTTACTTATATATATTTTAACGTCTATTTGCCTTTTACTGAATTATAAGAGATAGCTTGGAATTTCAGAATTTGACACTGACTTCTTTGCTTCGATGATAAAGTTACCCATGCGTCGTCCAATTAACATGGCGTCGCCCTTTAGGGCTGTCGCGGCGCCAAGCGTCTCTCGCGATCGATGCGCTCGCAGTCCTTGCATGCTCTCTTCAAAATAGTGTACCCTATGCAACCAATAACGTATCAAATAACAAACTTTTCATTCGTAACAACAAAGGTTTAACGCCAATAACTCATACCTCTCTAGTCACTTTTCTTCGATAGCGAAACATAATTTGTTTCAATCCTGAGGCACGCTCCTCGCAGATTGAACTTTTTCACCAAAACAACGACTTGATCTGTGCGCTTAACCGTTGCCAGTGGCACGTGCGTGTAACCATTTTATCCTTCGATAATGATTCTAAGAATATAGCTAAAGCTAATATAAGTTGAATTTCTAACGTTAATGATCCATGATTCGTGATCGATGATCGGCATCGAGCAGGGAAACACGGGGCGTCTCATATAAAGTTTTTATTTCGTTAGTACGTACACATTTGCGCCAGCACAAAAAAGGATCGTATTATATAAAGTGAGAACAATGCAGAGTTTCCTTTTCCGAGACTAGACACATTATAGGGCGTGGAGATCTCAGGGCCATCGTGTTTTTGCCCATTGTTTGCTCGTGATTACTTGCATCGATCAAACGACGCTTCGTACGATTCGTTCAATTTGGGAAATTGCCGATGACCCTGAGATCCAACATCAAGAACGTACGCGATACCGCAGTTGATATTTCAGAGAAGCGTCGACCGACTCTTCTTTAACCCTTATTTAGACAACAAAAATACAAAAGCTTATCCAACAAGTCAATAAGCAAATTCGAAGCTTCAACATCCTAAATTTTTACATAAATTTCGACGTCGAATTTAAGTTGCGATATTTTCATTAGAAAATAATAAATTGGTGCAGGAAATGTAAAAACGAATAACTGTGTACTTGGTTGCCTACAGTAGGGTTAATCGTACAGTTCTATCTCATTCTTTCATATCGATTACAACCCCTGCACTGAAATATCTAGACTATTACTGTTAAATCCACCTATTTCTTTAAAAAAACTCTTGAAGAATTTTTTTACTTCTCAAAACTAAGAAATATTCCAATGCAGAAAGTTGGTCACAGTAAAAAACGCAGACTGGTCAACGCACTACCATGAAGAGTCGACGAAGTTACATCGCAGTTCACATGTTCATGGTATTTACAAGGGCAGTGTTAGAAATATTCGAGTTATGCTAATAAAAGGCAGGCACTAAGTGACTCTTCAAGGTTCTTCCTTAGCAAACGGAATAAGCCAAAACGTGCAACATCGTTGCTTTCTTCCTAGTGTCTGACCGCGAGTTAATCATAAGCTTCCTCGTGTTTCATTCTGCTTTAGGTATTTTATGAATTCCACACAATAAGGGATACACTGAAGGACAACCGTAAGTTATCTAAAATTATCGAAACTTAGACACGTATGTTGTTAGTTGCGCTTAAATTCACAGTTATCATCTATCGATGACTGTCAAGCTTAAGTACATGTCGAAAATGCAAAAATTATATTAAATGGCTTGATATTCCATCTGTAACGAAGCGGCGGTGTTTGTTTCTTTATATCGATACATAAACGTAAAAGTGTAAGAAAGAAACAATCACAGCGGTTATCACTCTTTCTTTACTTTTTTATAGTTTATATAAAAATGTATATTGCAATTTAAGTTGGTATTATACTGCTCCAGCGTAAAATAAGAATTCTTTTATGAGTCAGCACGAAACTTTGATCCTTGGAGCCAAGATATAACTGCGTATACTTTTATTATTGCCCATGATTTTCTTTTTATTCTTATGGCGCCATCATCGTGTCTAGCTGCGATCTATAAAAATAGTTTTCATTCTCCTCGACAATTCTGACGTCCGTTTTTCATGTTTTCATCATACTCATTGCATTGTCCCGAAGTATGCGAATTATTTCATAGTTTAAAAATTCATTTACGAGCCTAATTCGACCAATTTTGCTTTTTGTCGAACTCTCTTATTGTTACAAAACGTTAATAAATCAAATTTAACAGTTCACTAGATAACATTTCTAACATGGTAAATTTGGCTGAGGAATTAAAAGTATCATGACTGATCGATTAATGTATTCGTCTCTAATCGATACCAATACGCGCTTGCGACATTTAGCTCTACGATATTTTTTTTTTTTTTATTGATATATCTCCTGCGAATTTTACAATCGAGTCACTAATAAGACTTTTTCTGTACAATATGGCCAACGTACAAACTTTCAAGTCCTTAAGCAACAAGTGACTTTCACTACACGGAAAACAATCGGATACTATTCAACTAAGTACTTTACGTCTGTTTCTCCGATAGGCTCGATTGCAATCTACACTAACAATTAACGCAAAGCTTCTAAAAAGAGTCGCAAACTTCATTGCAAACGCCATCCTCTGAATCTTTTTCATAAAAACATGATACAGAATATACGTGTGTCCATGTGAGTGAAAATTTCGTCTCCCTCTCTTCAAATATGTCTAGTGTGTCCGCGTATTGTAAAAATTCAAACTTCTCTTTCTCGTGAGGCCATTCGCCACGCACAAACTCGCCTCTTCTATCAGTCCTTAATGTACTTGTTATGCTTCTCAACCCTGAAGAATCGATAAATATAGTTTCTAGAACAATTACTCGGCGTGTGTATATAAAAAATCCCGAGTCTCTCTGATCTATAATCGAGACCTATGAGACCTTCGACTCGTAGATCCGTTAGTGGAGATCAGATCCTGACAACTGTCAGGTAAGTTTCGCGTCGTCCGACGATTCGCTGAAGAACCTTCTTCATGAACGTATGGAAGACGTAGTCGAAGACGTCGACACAAAACGATTCAGCTTGCTGTCGATTATGATCTCGTCGCCGTTCCGAATGTTGTATCGGTATAGCTGCTTGTTCGGATACAGCATCTCTTCTGGTCCATATTGCGCCTTCATCACCTTAAACACAATGAAATGTTAAGATAAAGCAGAGTTCAGAAGAATATCTGAAATTAATTTACCTCTGATTACTATATGTATAGAGCTTATGTTGGAATTTTAATTGCGATACCCAGGACAGGATGCGAGGGGAAGGATGGGGAATTCTTATATTGCGATTTCGTGCTTTTTATAGGGTCTCTCAAGGAACCAAACGTTCTGTAAAGCATAAAAAAGGTAGCTGGTAAGACAATAGTTGACAGGGCAGCTAACCTGATCCACGTAAAACAGTCTCATCCTATTTGCTGGGATTTTCACCATCGTCTCCAGTTTGGTTTTCAATTCAAAAACCGTTCTGTATACGTCTATGGAGCGAACCTATAAGCATCATCGATATTTATAGCAGTTTAAGTGATTGATGCAAAAGAAGAAGAAGAAGAAGAAGCCACGCCTTTCTTTGCTCGACTTCGCGAACTTCCTCCAAACTCTTTGTTAAATTTAAGCTCTTCTCTTTCATCGAGTAAATAAAACAAGCCGAATAAATTAGCAATCACAGATAAGACATAGGGCGAACGGAAAGGTCGATATTCTCAGAATTTAATTATGCTGCTTATGATCGGTTTTCGAGCAAAACGTAAATTTATACCTCGACCAGGTCTCCGTAAGTGAATGTGACCTTGACCCTCTTCTCGGGCTTCAGGTCAACGTGTACCAGAGGATCCAGCTTTCCGTGAATAGCCACCAGCTCGGAGTACCTGAAAACGAAGACGGAACAGGGTCAGACGGATATTCGTTTCACTGGCGACAACTATGGCCGTGAAACTAGAATAGCTTTATGTGGTTCTAGTTCAGACTTAGAATAGAAACGGTCAAAGCAGTAACCGAAATGGAAATGGAAATTGGTCGCGAGAATAAAGCTGAGGCAGGATTATTTGAGTCAGAAAGGTGTTTGAGCTAAGTAATTTGCTTTGCGATTCACCAAACAAATTCTCCGCATAAATTCATCAAAATTATGAACAATTGTTAAGTGATATACATTTGGAAATAGACTGCTTAACTTATTATTAGCGCGTGATAAATAGTGAAATATATCAAGTACATTGACAACTCAACGCTTATACTTTTTTACCAGAATATAAGTTCTACTCATCAAAAGGAAAGAAGCCTGATCAACTGATATTAATATCCTCAGTTGGAATGATCATAATTCAGTAGCACGTGTATATTACTTTATTTCTAGAAATTATTTTGTTGTTTATTGTATCCATTCTTGTGTAATACGTTCACGTTGACTGAAATAACTACTACCATAGGCTTATTCGATTCATTTCTTCGTTTCCAATATATTTCCTCGTTGGACCTAAAGCACATGAAATTCTCTTATTTTTGCGTTACTATAATAAGGACTAACAATGTCCCATAACATACAAATTCGATTATTCTCTGCAAAGTTCAAGATAGAATTTTGAGATGTTGAAGTTTAGGTGATTCAAATGTCTCCATTTTGCTGTATCATTAACATTCAAACGAAAATAGAATAAAGGCCACACAGCGTAAAAGGCGATGACTAAGGACGTGAGATGGAAATTGGATAAAAAAAGAATAGAAATGGAGAAACAGGAATCGAATGTAAACAAAGGAATGAAAATCGGGGCGTCATCGTAGAGAGTCGCGTGAAATAATTTACCTTTCGGGTCTGTCTGCTTCCGGTTTGTCCATGTAGTAACGAATGAAGGCTCTCTCGGCGTCCTCGCGTTCCTGGGAGGATATCACGCCGCCGCCGTTCAAAGTCTCGACATTTGGAAGTCTGGCGATCAAAAGCTGCCGCCTCTCATGTTCCGTGTATTCTCGAGGACTCTGCAATTATTCAGTAGTTTTTAATCTTGCACATTTACCATAGAAGACCTTCATGCCCATATTGCATGTATTATACAAAATATTCTGAACTTTTATTAACGCTATAACGAGACACGACTGTAATTATTATATTGGTAAAATTTTCAAATATATATTGTTTCAGTAAAAGAAATTAATATGCAACATAAATAGTCCTCCTGAGCATATAATAATAAATATCAAGGTTTACTAACATAAAGGATAATTAACTGCTTAAATATTTTTGTCATCTAAACATAGCGAAATTCATATACATATACTTGTACTAAATTAATATTTATAAATTGTAATTCTGATAAATCTTATAACTTTTATACTCATATATTTTTAAATTCATTTTTAACTTTATCACTATGACTGTGATCAAATCTCATAACACGTAGCGCTAATAAAATTTCAAAATATTTTATATGACATACATAACATGTTCATGAAGGGTATCTATAAATGTTCGTTCGCGATTATTATAAAAAAGATGGTCTTACTTCATTCAGCTGAGTTCATTGTAATCATTAAAAGAATTTTCGAAGTAAACGCAGTAGATGTGCGTTACGAATTGAGAATACTGTGTCGACTTTAACTCTTTCGATTAAGAAAACTCGACAAGCCTGGTTAATTCTCAACTTTTGCTTTCAAAAATTGTAAAGGGTGATCTAACAGAGTGGAAAGCTTATTTTCAAAAGCTATATACGTTTAAACCGGTTGGTTTCGTGCCAACGTTTACTTCGATACAGCTAAAACGGACTGGTCCGAAGTGGCGCATACTAGATCAAGCTGTCTTAACGGTTTTACATCTTAGCGGCTTCTTCTCTGCTCTCTCTTTTTCTACTTCCTTCGCACGGTCATTTTATCCGGTCGATTCGCCTGATTCGAGGTTGTTCTAGATTCTAGATATATGTACACCACCGTTCACCAGTTATTAGGACGCTCACCGAAAATAAAATAAACCGAAAGAGTCAGTAAAATCTTATTATACCTTCCTTTTGTTTCATTCCGTTTTATCTAAATAAAAATAATACAATAATAGAATCAAATCTTTTCCTCGTCTATATGTTCCCCCTATATTATCGATGAATTTTAACATTTGTGTTATTAGATTTTCCACTGTATCTGTCCATGACCTAGATTCAGATTCTTAGCAAAATCTTTTGAATTTTCTAATATACGATTCGTCTAAAATTTCCTCCGTAAGATTTCATTTTCTCGCACGAATATTTTTGATAATAATCAATACGCAATTATTGATAATCCTGGTCGATTATCGCGTTTAATATGAAATCAGCAAGTGTCCCAATTCTTATGAACAGTAGCGTATTTCAGCAACAACGAGGAAAAGGGGAGGATCTCTACCTCGAAAAGAGGACAGCCCTGAATCCTCAAAGACTTAAGCGCTGGGAACCTGGCCAGTCGTTCCACGTCGTCCCACGTGGACAACAGCGTGCCGTTTAAGTTTAGGAACCTGAGCTTCCTGAAAGGATCGTGAGAGGACCTAATGGTCGTCCCACTGGACTCCGATTCCGACTCAGACCTGTCGTAATTCACCTTTCCCTCGCTGAATATCCTGTTCCCCTTTTCATCCACCGATGTGTTCTGCTCGGTATCCAGACTGTTCATATTCTCACTGTCTTCGCTCAGATTTTCTGACTCTTTCTTAGAACACAGCTCCTCGTTCGAGTTCCTATTGTCTGCGAGAGCCAACGACCTTATCGGACACTCTGCCAGCACGAGGCTCTCCAGATTCGGAAAGACGTATCCCAATTTGGAAATTTCGTTCCATATTTCAACGGGATTGCCAGTAAAATGAAGCTTTCTCACCGAGACATTCTTATTCTCTGGCATCTGATAGTCTAGATCTACCGTTTTATACTCGTTCAAGGAAAGATGCAGCTCCTCCAGGTTACGAAGTAAACGAATCAATCCCTGAACGGTTGACCAGGTCACTCTGGTCCCGTTTAACACTAGGTTCTTTAGTAGATCGTAACTACCGTGTTTAATCTCGAAAACCTCGGCCAAACAGTTGAAACTGAGATTGACGAACTTGATCTTCGGCATGTGCTGCAAGATGCCGAATACTTCGGTCCATTGGGACAGTTTGTTTTGCGCGAGGTCCAGTTCCTCCACGTTCTTGCATTTATTTCGAAGCTTTTCTGAGTCATTTCCAGCCGACTCGATATCGCAGTCTTGTAAGACGAGCAACGCAGGCACCGTATGACGGGGTGATTTCTTCGGAATGAAAATGCTGACCGAGAGGGCGGCCTTCGGCGAGCTCGATTCCGTCTCCTCGTCCGTGAGGGAGCAGTCGGTCGTTGAACTGCCGTACTTCAGCTCCAGCGCTTCCAGCAACGACGGCATGTTTACTGCATTCTGAAACCGATCACCATGGATCATTAGATTACTTCGTATTCAATGTGTTTCCATTTTGTTTATAGTTTATCAACGTTTAGTTGTTTATCATGTAACAATCACGTTTTGCAACGGTAAAAGGGAACTGGTAAAACTCTCATGACATACATAAGCAACCATAAGATTAAGTACAACAAGAATTATTTACAGTGTCTATAAAGAGTATCGGTATATCATTGAGTTTATCATAGCATTTACATATACTAATTAATTAGGTTCAAATATATTTTTTATACGATTCGGTAGTATTTTCATGAATACATAAATTTGGTACTATGAAATTGTAATGCAGGGCACGATGGAAAAACGGTACACTGGAAAATAAGGATATGTGCCAATACTTTTTGTGATTACTGTGGAATAAATTGAAGGTTTTTATGTCCTAGCTGCTTTACTATAAACATCACACGTTTATCATAAACGTAAAACACCGAATAAAGAAGAAGTTGTGAAAACTTTTGAAAAAATACATATTCTAATATTTATGGCTAACGGCATAAGTACATGAATTAATTTTGCCAAATATATTTCAACTACAATAGTATGTTACTTTTAGAATTTTCTCATACGTTGTCGCATTTCTCCTTCTTTCGCCATCCTCAAAAATTCTCAAGTACAGTATCGTGCCGAGTACACGTACTCTGATCTCCCTACTCTACCGTAACACCATTGACCCGATCGTCATCTCCGAGGATAGAACGGAATAGTCGACAAAGAGGAGACAAAGAGTCGTCTCTGGCGGCAACGTACAAGACAGCTTTTGTTATCCAGAAAAGGAAGAAGGAGAAAAAAGAAAAGACGAAAAAATAAGAACGAAAAGGGGCAAAAGCTGAGACAAGGAAAAAACCCGTGGACCAAGTGGATCCCCGAGGTCGACGTCGGACACGCGGAATATCTGGTCTGACCATATCCGTTAAGGTCGCGATATTGTCTTTTTGCGCAACGGAAAACCGGTACTGGTTCCCTTGTCGTCGTTGGAAAACGATTCTGCGATCGAACAAGCTTCACCCACGCGATTCTCCTATCCGCGACGCAGTTTAGATTCGATGTACTCCCACCTCCCTGGACAAAGATCATTCCCAAGCATTTCTCGACTTTGTTCCCGTTGATCGATCTTTCTATCAATTTTACGACCAATACAAAGTGTGGGAAGGTGAAGCGAGCAACCTGTAGGAGCATGTGAGTTCCAATCGTCCTATTCTATACTATAGCATGTTTTGTACAGTAGTATGAAGATAATGTATAAAGGAATAGAACTTACAAATTGCTCGTTACACGTACATTAATGTCCATAAATATTTAAGTGCAAATTATGACGCATGTATATAACGCAAGATGTACTTGAAATGAAATTCTTTGATCTAGCTCGAGGTTCTAATCTTATCACAAGTTAGTATAAATATAATGGATTGTTATAGATAAAGAAGCAATAATGAAACGTCTGTTCAATGTCGGGATCTTAGAGCTATTGATATACGATGTTTTCCTAGCTACATTCTAAAAGTAGGATTGATTTTGTGAAGTATCAGCTATTCGTTACGGATAAACATGGAACTCGAGTGACGCAGATATATTCCTTGTTTAAATTTGACTGAACATCTGATCGCAGTTACAGCTGGTGGTAAAGAACTAACAGTGGAATTGCAGCAGGTGTTCAAGTACTTATGGACGCTAGCGTATACATGTACTATGATTACGTAGAATCGAATCTACAGTCTGTGCTACGTATTTGACGAAATCGCTTTAAAACGGTAGTCGATTTGAACGCGTACGACTTTCACCGAACATTAAATCATATCGGTCATTATAAATAATAGCAAATAGCAATACAGCGTCGTGATTGTTCATATCGATGGCTTCGTAAGATTGCCTAAGGTACATATATATCATCTAACATTCTAACTACAGTTAAATCAATTGTATAAAATAGCGTGACGGAGGTTAATGCGCGCAATGACAGGGAACGAGTACGGAGAAGAAGCAGGAATCGCGTAGAATGGAATGCGGCAGTTTCTACTCGAAAAATCCGAGAGAAGGAAAAACTAAAAGCGTACAAGTGCAACGAACTGCGACGAGGACGATTACGGAATATCGCGAGAGCCGACGGCGGCAGGAGGAAAACGTTGCGTCAATTTGGCGGAGATCCGACGTGCCAGCGGCCGAAAGAAAAACGCATCCACGAGGCGAGCTTGGAGACAAGCCAACTCGTGTCGTTTCCATTTACGCGAAACTTTTCAGCCGTGGTTCGCTACTCTCTGTGTCTAGATGCTATACGTTGTGTCCGTTGCACCAGGCTCGCGCTTTCTAACGGCGAATTTACCTCGTTAAATCGTGAGCAACGTACCGGACTCGAGAAAAACTAGCGTCCCCGTCCGTCCGCGTTGCTCACGAGGGGGAGAGAGGACGCATGCAACAGTTTCAACCCTGTGGAAAATCGTCGGACAGAGAGCGAAGAGACAAAGGTCCGCGCGATCCGTTCGACGCATGGCAGTGGACCGACATAATAGTCGTTGTTGCATTATACTCCCCGGCTTCCCCTACGTAATCGCGATATCGGTTCAACGGCCATGCGAAATTAACTTTCTCCGGCGCGGGTCTGCCAACGAGAAGCCCACTAGAAGCAGCATGGTTACTACATATACATTAGATTGCCAGCGATGTGCTCGAACCGCTTTCAAACCGATTCCATCACTTTTAATATCGAACATAAAGTAAATTCGATTAACCGGTTTCTCTTCAGTGGGCTATTTGATTAATAACTCGGTGAATGGTTAACGTAGACCGGATACAATGCCACTTAATCGGTATGGCGAAACTGCATAGATATTGATATAATTAACGTACGGTTGAGGATAACCGAGACTGATTTTATGACTTCGGTCCATGCTGATAGGATATTTTAATGCGTTACGTTGTGAGGATCAGTTGTAGAGGACGAGTAGAGGTTGCTCTTCAAGTACATTATTTCTGCAATACTACGTTAATTCTATAATTGGATGTTGCTTTGTAATTAACTGTTAAAGTGTTATATATTTGTAATTTTAAGTGTATCTAATGTGTTAATCGAGAAAGTTCAGCTAACGGCTTATTTATTTAGAAATCTCCTATCTTTTTATGCCACAAATACCGTTACAAATCAATTACATTTACAAGGATTAAAACTGTCCTAACCAAAATTCATCCATCTTCGATAGCAATCTTTTATTTCGTAATTACAGAAGTGGCAGAATTAAGAAATAATTTCTTTAACAAGGATAAAATTGAATATGAAAGTTACCGTTTAATTTTAAAGTTTTCAAGACCTCGAGTGTATCAGTGAATCGTAAAGCATTCGAGTGGTTCTAAAAGCGAACGTGGCTCGTAAGATTTCGAGTTGCCATTGCTGGCGTTGCGCAGGAATCGGAACAACAGGTCGATGCAATTAGTCACTGGATACCGTGATTCCCACACGGTGATTCCTTTTCGAATGGGGTTAGGGAACATAGGTCAGGAACGATTCATTTGTCCAATCGAAGTCTGAAAATATTTCATTATATGTTAGAAAAATTTCAAAAGACTGTTCACATCAAAATCTTGATAATACGCATAACGAAACGGGCATAAAAGATTTTCCAATTGTAATATACAAACCGATTTAATGAGGTTATACAATGCATCGGGTTGCATCACATAGTCGCAATGTTTGTTAACTGGTCTAACATCGAAGCACAGTAACAATGCTAAACGCGAACATGTTACTTTCTCTTCGACCGATTATTTTACATACGAACTATTCGCGCTTGTAAAATTAACCGTATGAATCGCAGCAAGCGTCCGTTGAGGAAACCAATTTAACTAAAAGCTGTTCGAGCAGAGAGAAACGGTAACTTCGTAATACTTGAAATTTTTATACTGACGCTTTATGGGTAATTCGTCCCTCTGGCGGTGAATATGAAAACTACGAATGTAGAGAACATAAACATTTGAAAATTAAAAAATTCTGAACTAAAACTCTTCGATTCGAAAATTTCAGAAACTCAGAAATATCCAAAATCTGAGATTCGTAAGATTTGAAAACTTGAGAATTTCAAAATTTTTATGTTCGAAAATTCTAAAATTCATCTAATATGTTACAGATACTAAAAGTAGATTACAGAGTTAACAGGTTGAATTTAAGCGAGCACGCAAATGCCTCTAACAGCTGACGATTGCTCTCTTTCCGGTGGTTCAACGATATTAGAGAAATTCGCACGTTGTCTCCACACGTGGTAACGCACAGCTAAATATACGCGACTAATGACTGTTACGAAATGTCAAGCAGAAGCTGCCGAGTAGTGGGTCAGTCGTAAAGTCAGATTCTGTTTCGCGTGTGTTCCCTAACAAGCGATTAGTTTCGAGGAGAAAGGTGTCGATTTTCAATGGGTATCGATTTTCAATGAGTATCGATGATCGAGTCTGTACGCAACAAAATGGTTGTACTCGCTACATTTTAACTTTATTTAAGTAAATACTTACGTTACAAAATAAATTAGACATAAAATAAATTGCTCGTCAATAACAATTCTTTGCAATGTGAAGACTTAGAAAGTTCTATCGCGAGATATGTGAAGCGGAAAAACTTAGAATTGACCCTCTCAAGTAAGAGAAACATTTCTACTATAATTTCCTCCTAATGTTTTTCATGGGAGCGATAGGAAATAATAAAAACTGATAAACGATACTTTCTAGCTGGAGGCGAGACAAAAACAGCGTACGGATCTTTAAGATGAAATATACAGTGGTTTATTTTTAGCCACATTTTATGAACATATTATGTGCGTTATACAAAATATTTTTAAATTGCATTAACACTGTTATGAGACTTGGCTATCATGATTATGTTAATCAAATATGAAACAAATCTGAAAATACATATAGAAATTACAAGATATTTAGCATCTATAAGTATATAATTCACAGAGATGACAAAAGTATGTAAACAGTCAATTACCCATTACATTAATAAAACTCGATATTCAGTTGGTCTATCTTTAACAAATATTCTATATGCTTAAGCTATTTATGCTGTATACTAATTTCTTACTAAATATAAGTTTACAATAAATATCTTGCAACTTGTATATACATTTCAGATTTCAAATTGTACCGATATAATCATATGTTGTTATAATACCAATAGAATATCAAAATGTTTTACGTAACACATACAATACGGATATAAAAGTTTTCTATGGTAAGTGTTCAAATACTTTCATGAACTCTATTATTTCACTATATGATTTCTTTCTTCGTAATGAAGACAAAGAAAAGATCGTATTCGGTTCTGCTTAGGGGGTTATTGAGGAAATCGATGATGGAGATCTATTCTTTGCCGGAGGAATAAGCTAGTAGAAGGAAATATCGACGAAAGTTCGCTGGCGGCTGGTGTATACTGCGCAAATGCTCTCCCGCCTCTCGGAATATTACTTGGTTGCCCAAGGTTGCCGTTCGTTCTGCTCACGACTCGAGCATTATGCTCGTGTATAGATATATCAGCTACGCACTTACAGCAATATACCTCTACACCAACGTATTTGCGATACACGCTTAGAAGATCTATCTCTTTACCGCGCACATACACCAGGAAAGTACATATCAGCGTTTCCCAACCATTTTTCTATTCCGTTAAAACGTTTACTTATCACGTGCAATACGTGTTTTCTTCATCGTTAACTATAGTATAATGAGACATTCGATGAAGCTAGTGAATAATTGAAGGTTAATTGAATTATTCAGCCAATAAAAAAATGATAAAGAATATTAATTATTTGAGAATATATATATATATATATATTACTAGAATATTATAATATATCATACATATATCATCATAATATATTACATAATATTATAAAAATGTTAAATAATAATAATTAAGATGATAAAGAATATTAGAAATGAAAACGATATTGAATATCAACTAAGTTTATTTTCTTTGTTTATCAACTTTGTTTTCTTTTTAGATGACTCTAACAGATTGAACCGAGACAAAGTCGAGCTGAAAAACGAGATTGGGAAACTCTGTAAGCGCAATGCACCTATTCTTTGTTCATTTCTCGGCTTTTAAGAGCGTGTCTTGCATCGGTGCACGGCAATTATTGACGTGTGTGTGAAAACCAAGAGATACATCAAGCACCGTATGTTCTATGTATGTATATACGAGAGTATATGCGCGTCTGATTGGTACCAGGACTACCAGAGCCTCTCCCTTCCGAACAAACGACGATGGTTCAAGTTGGTCGCTTGCACGACACGGATCAACGATTTAACGTGAACAGAAAACAGAACAGTCTCTCTCGATCTCTGCGGTCGGATCGTTCCAAATCGATCGATCGCTTCCCCGATACGCGGAATCTCACTTTCTCTGAAACTCTGTTTTCTTTTCCCTTTGTCTTGCTGTTCACCGTGAAACATGTTTTGAGAATTAATCGAGATATAAAAACAATATCAGGCAAATCTTAATTCGAAAATGGAAGAATAATTACTTATCCACTTGGAGAAATCATTTTCCATGAAGAAAAATACGGGTAGTTCCTGTTTCTTTTAGAATGTTCGTCGGTAAGAAACAGTAATACAAAAAACCATTCGTAACTTTTATGTTAAAGAATGAGTAGATGAATTACTTCCCGTTTCATAGCGTTTTTGATATAAAGACATATTCTCGTTCATATGTGTATGTAATATGTTATACTGATATGACTGAGATGTCGTTTGATGATATTGATATCTTATATATTATTTTCGTTCATATACATCTATATATAACATATAAATGTATATATCATTATACACATATGAACGACACCTTATACATAACAAATCATTGTCTTTCTATAGTTGAGAATCGATTGAAAGTTTGTCCATTTATAATCTGATTAAATAATGCACGAACGCGCACGTTGCTTTCTAATCATTTATTTACGCGAATATTTTCGACGTGGAAACGCATCTACTATAATCGTAAACTCTATAGAAGCACTATTCGTGGAGTTGAATTGCTTTCGTTTACATAATCTACGTCTTCCGTAAGCACAGCGTGTAAAGTGACCGATAGAATTCCTGTAAATGGAAATTTTTATTGAATAATCTCCACGAAGAGATTGATTCTTTACAAAGTACACGATAACAATGACGTGTTATCGCTAATGTTTCATTTCATTGATTTCACAACCCAGAACAATTACGAAGCATCGGAGATTTGTATTTTGTCATGAATGATCATGAAAAATTAAGTATTAAAATATGTTAATTCAAATAAAAGAGATACTCATTATCGAAAATGGAGAGTATAGCAGTAAATAAGTTAATCAAAGAGAATTAAGAATCGAGAAACTAATGACATAAAATCTGTATTCGAAACGTTGCTGTTTAATGCTGCATAAATTCGCGCTACCTTATGTCCGAACGTGTTAAAGTACTGTTCCTTTCAATTGCGTTGGCCTTGAGGTTAGTAGACAAGGAACGACGCAATTCTCACGATTAATGCTTCTTTGTCCGATCTTCTTTCACGCTCTATTATCGTTCGGCTTTATGTTGTAACGTACTCTGAAGGTTAATAAAAGAAACTTCTAATTTGTTCTTTTATTACAATTTAATTACTTCTATCATCTAGACATATTGTATATATGTTTTTATTCGTGGAAGACGAATTTACGGACTATACCTAACGACACCTATAATCTACGACCAATGAACCGTCGCCTCCACTGTCGATAAATCAGACAATCTTTCAACGCATTACAAACCAGCCCTTAAAAAAGTGTCAACATATAAAATATTAGCTTTAAGTCTAATCTGATATAGTTATGATTAAAGTAAAAGGCGTAAGTAAAACAGTGGCATAAAAATAACGAAACGATAATAAAAATAATGAAAATAATGAAAATGCGACGCTAACAGCTGTCAAGACACACTGTATAGAAGCGTAGATTGCGCGCGTACAGCTGATAATGATTATGTAAGGTTCGAGCGCACAACTTAGCAAAATATTATGTATCTATCATCGACTGTATACTATTTATTTCAGAATCTTGAAAGAAAAGGGATAACCTTAAAAAATAACAATCACTACATACGTATTGGACTATTACTATATCTGAATTATATCTTTGACATATCGTCATACATGAGTATTCCGATACGCAACACGTTCGAATCTTGTAACAGGGACTTTAGCTTACAACTTGTTACTAAAACGAATGAAATATTTATGTCTGTGATATAACCAAAACAACGTTATATTAAACGCACGTTACTTAGGTGGATCGATCGAACACGAGTTTGGAAAGATTGAATGAGAGCGGAACGAAGACGCAGTACAAGAATACCATGAAGGAATCGGGTCAAGGATTCTACAACTAAGCTTATGACAAACAGATTATTATTTTATAGGAGAAGATAAACTCACTGTTTCCTCCTCTTACTACGTGCTTTGGCCCTCTGATATCGCTCGGGTATCCGATGGTTTAGCGATTGATGAGGCTCCGAGCAATATCCTGGTTAGATGCACTCGCGATTTTCGTCTGCGATCATGAAGCGAGATCGGTCTGTTGGGTGGTCAAAAAGGGTTAGAAAAGAGATGTGGTGTCGCTGACGGACACACGAACGTGCCCCGCTCGCTGTCCACCGTTGAACTGATTTCTGGCTCCTTTGTTTAGTAAACAGAAACAGCTGAGCCACACTACTAGTTACGACGGTAGAGGTGGCGGGAGCTCGATCTACTCTTCCCGCACAGCGCTCGCTACATTGCACATGCGTATCTTTTCGCCGCGGTCACGTGGATTCGCGAATTCCGCCAATGAGAGAATAGCGTCATATAGTATTGTATTGTAATGTTGAATTAAGATAATGTGCTAAATAGGAAATAGGATTTGAAGAATATATGATGATTATTTATTTATACGAAATGTTGAATAATGATATGTTAATATTCATGAAATTTATGATAGTAATATATATCCCCTTTTCTTATAATTATACATATTGAATAGTATTGCAACATTGTACTGTTGAATTAAAATAACATGGCAAATAAACAATATTTGATTGATGAATATCTAACATTATTCGTGGAATTTATGAGATTTTATGCTGTCTGTTTATGATTGCAGGTGTTTAATGCTAATGTATTCTTAATGAAACAATTCAATTAGAACGCGCAAAGAATTTCAGTGTCAAGGGAAAAGGAAATTGATTAACGCAATAGAAAGAGAATTTTTAACACACATTGCGAAATGCGTATCTATAATTCAATGATATTATAAGTACTTATATACCAACATATTGAATAATCACGATGACACCATAAAAACATGCCTCATGTTTAACCGAGATATAGTGAGAAATTACTAACAAATGGATAAAAATTTAATGAGGATGGATAAAATTTAATGATGAATAGACATTTTCTGACGAAAGATTTGTGGTGATACTAAATTTAAAAAAAAGCTTAAAATTGAGTGTTGTCGGTATTAGTGTAATTTCAGTCGGTAAATGGTAGACTCGATAATGAGATTCTTATAAAATAATCGACTTGTAGTTAACCCAATTTCGTCCCTTAAACAATGTTATATTATTTATTGATACATAGAATTTATCAATAATACCATTAGCTAACAGTATTACACTTGTTTCTATTTCCTCGAAAGTTTTCATTTTCTCGTTCCTTGCGTGTTTGTGTGTGTGTGTGTATGTGTGTGTGTGTGTTTGCGAAATTATAATACATATATATCAAAGGGCAAATTTGCCCTAATCATCTTTTCCTTTCTTCTTTGTCACTTGTCTACACCGCAATTGGTTACTATTAGATTACAATTACAATTCATACATACACGTATAATTACACATTACGACATTACATACATGTGTACCTGTATATATATATATATTTATATGTATATTTATATATTTATAAATTACAGATCGGAGATTAGAGATACTTTATATTTCAATTTCTTTAGGGAATGTTTTCGCACTCTCGATCTTCTCTTTCTCCTTATATCTACTTCGAGATTTGATGCCAATCAAAATTATTCGTAACAATCGTTAAATCATTCGCAACAATCGTAACGAAACACTTTTTTCTTTATTCTCGTTTCATGTGCTTTTCGAGATCAAACTTCGTACATACACCACACTAACCATTAACGGAATCTCTAAAATGTTAATTAAGCTACATACCTACATAAGTAAACACCAATATAAACTAAAAACAGTCATGCCTTTGCTTTTATAGGGTATTCAAAATGCTAAGGTATTTTATTTTTTGTATGTATGATTGATAACATTAATAGTTCTCAGCTGTTATAAAAGATTTACTTCTTAACGTTCGATAAAAAGCTCGACGGACGAAATTATCGGTCGATCTATCGTGATAGCCAAAAAATGGCGTGGGAAGGTAAAAATGCAGTTTAAGGGGTTTCTGTTCCTTCATTGCTCGTTTCATACTACAACGGACGTTCTTTCTAAATTCTATTAATTACCGATCCTAGCACGACTCAATTAACTGTAATCTTTACAGACTCTCTTTACCTGTACAGAACATTTTGTTTCATTTTTTTTCACTTAGTAATAATTGTAAGAACAACAACGACGTTACTAATTTCTTCTTTACAATTAATCATTAGAGAGCCGAGTTAACAGGATTATATCTAAAATCTACATAGTTTAATAATTATATGTATGTAAATGCGCGAATAGGTTTTAGGTTGAAATGGGATTCGAGCATCAACGAATGGAGGTCGTACAGATTCAATTGAGATCTACCTTATCGACGCATTTTATCCCCAGTGATAATTTCAAGAGAAAACTAATTAAAAGTCGAACACAATTATAGAACTCAAACATTTCAAAATGCTAAACGTTAATTCCTTTTTTAATCAACATTGGCAACAGAACTCATTTTCTTTCGCAAGACGCATAACTATTTTTTCATGAACTTAGGCACTCTTTCTGACGTATATTATAATTAATTAATCGTTCTTCAGCGAGAGGTCTTTCGGTGATACAGGATGATTTATTCGATAAAATCGAACATTTTTATAACATTGGATTAATAACTGATAAAAGATGATTCTTTTTAAAATAATACTTAAATAGCTACAAGGAAAATAAATTTTGGTTTTGTCCAAGATTAAAATTTTACTTACGACCTCCTCACAGGGACGAAAAATTTGCATGCTTCCCCTTGCTTTCATCCGTTCATTCATTCACAATCACGCTTATCAAACATCAATAGACTTGCCGATATCACACATAACCTCTAATTTAAATATCTTTCCTAAGATATCTATACATGCATCATGTAATTTAAATGAACCTTTCCCTTTAGATACATAAATTGGATATCGCCTTCTTGGATATCGCACTAGAGTACGATATTACACGCAGTTGAGATCACGAGCTGGAAACGTCAAGTCCCGAGACGAATTTTTCCCGAAAAAAATCCTCTCGGGATCCATTTAATGTACCAACGCAAACAGACCGTCACGCCGCAAGTGGAAAAGCTTTGCACTGTTTCAAAGTACGGAATGTAACATTTTTACCTATGCAGTCTTGTAGATCAATTAATTGCTTAGTTATATTAATATTTTAGTTTTAAGAGAACATTATTTGCTGGCACTATTAAGCGGTATTGTCTGATTGATGTACTTGATTGGATACATTGAAGCAAGTTTGAGACATAGTATAAACATAAGGTATAATATTGG
The DNA here is from genome assembly GCF_041682495.2 of Bombus fervidus. Taxonomy (NCBI): domain Eukaryota; kingdom Metazoa; phylum Arthropoda; class Insecta; order Hymenoptera; family Apidae; genus Bombus; species Bombus fervidus. Next base: position 6,928,625 of record NC_091530.1, on the reverse strand, counting down.
GTTGTTCGAAAAGTTTACAGCGTTTTTATTTGATAAATTTACAATAAACAACGAAACGTTTGAATAAATGCTGGTTCTAGTTGGATACTAAACAGAATCAAAGAGAAATATAAAACTTTAAAAACCCGCAAAAGCTATTTCAAGGAATTCACCAGCAGAAGAAGAAATATTTTTCAAGAAAAGTCTCGTGAAGTTACAAATGACGAAACGCCAAATTCTAGTTAGATCATTTTTAACTTTTGCTACGAATTTTTCGAACAACCTAATACGTTCATATTCGCATTGACACGGATCAGAGCGACAATCTATATATAACCGACGATATTAATTAGTAGCACTAATTGTCTATACGTTACTTGGCATGTCGGCAGACATTTTTCTACGCGTAATTGATTAGGATTATCGTTAACCTAAATAGACTTAACATAACGTATGACCGGTGAATCAACACCTGACATGTCATACGATCGTCTTATGAGCTAAGGACTAGAATAGACTCTTCCAATTTCCTTTGCAGGATGAAAAATTTCTAACGAAAAATCGACAAAATCTCAACGGAAACTTACGTGTCTAGATCTTCGTTCACCTTATGTAAAATTATTAATAACATCTTTCGCATTGTTTATCCTATCTTATACATAGTTAAATAGATTTTTTTTTTTTTGTTCATTTAGCCTTATCAGCTTTACGCAGAATACTTTGACGAGCCACCGTTTCGCGTCAACGGTGAAATTTTTGGAGGGAAAAAAATAGGAGAGAAGAAAAGCGTCGAACAAAAACTTACACACTAAGACTTACGTATATATGATTTACAAAATGTTTGAACATATTCTTGCAGCTCGCGTCGCGTACAAGAACAAAATGTTATTAAAGACTAGATTAATGAATTGCAATTTCCCATGCGTCGCGTTTAGTATTATAATTACAAATAATATACGTTTCTCTCCTAGCCTCTCTTGGCAAAAATTGTCGATACCATCTTTTTTATCGTTATTTACTTACGTGTCTAATAACCGACGATTAATCTGAATAAACTACCTTTCGGTAAACGACTAGATAACATTTGATATAGATCATCTGCAAGCTCAAACGATGAGATATGCGCCGCACGGTTCTTCCAAGTTATAACGACTTTCTTAATTAACAATTATTGTCCTCTGATCGTCGTGTTGATACGATAAAATCGTTAAATAAGCAAAACACTTCGGAGATATCGACTGCTGCAATTAAAATAAGCAAAGTTAATATAAAATATTCCAAATAAAATATATATTTTGATACTTTTATATTGGATAAATCCACGGAATGAAATAAAAAAATACTGTTTAACCAATTTTACATATCCAATTTACTAAATTTCTTCAATAACTAATAATCCGCTAATCCGACTTTGAAATAGTTTAAGCAGAGCAAAGCCTTTCACCGCGAGTGCGCATTACTACTTAGCAAGCTAAACTGAACGTAAAATCGGTATTGTCCTCCCTTAGAAATTACTCCTTTCATACGTACATTTCGTTAACTGTTATGCGTTATATTTAACACGCGTCGACGTTTAGCGTTTCACGGATCGCAGCGACCACTAACGATTTAACCCACGCGAACCATTTATCCTGATTATATCCTCTTAGTATCGATGTGCGTTCGAAGTTATCAAGGTTCATATGTCACTTGCTTTGGTAAAAAGAGATTAACGTATAGAAACGAGTTTTTGAAATAAACGCGATTAAAGATATGTACTCTGCAGTGCGATAGTACCAAGTACAATCACTTCATCATGTGTGCAAAAGATTTGGTTAAAACTCAAAACTTTGCTGATAGTGGAGAAATACAAGAGAATAAATTATTATTAAAATTACTTGGTGATAATTTGTAACTTTTATTAATGTAATAAATAATTGCCAATTTTCATTGCTTCGTTGTTAAAACCATTTGAAAATTTGCAATTTTTATTAATATAAAATAAAAAAATAGCACACTTCTGACTGTGAAAGAATATGAAAAGGTCAAGATCGACTTTTTCGAATCTTAACTTTTTATCAGAGCATGTCACATACACTACTGCTTTTTATTAGGTTACACGATTACTCCAATAACGTGTTGCGCTTGCTCGCGTGAAAATTGTCCATTCATTCCGGGCTGCAAATCGTGAAACGTCACGCGTCCAGTCACAGGCATCGTTTCGCTTTCTGTATATACCTTAGCATTAACAAGTAATTCTCCTTAAGTTCCGTACGTGTTACAGGTTACCTTATGCAAGACTGATTTGGATTTAATCGGAGGAATCGGAATCTGATTCCGCGCCAGCGTCTGAAGCTTCTCCTTGCGTCTCCGGCGTCGTTTCCGGAATTTTTCGTGTGTAGGTCGCAGATACGTATGCGCCTGGACCTTCTCCTTGCGTATGCTCGATTCCAACTCTGGTATACGACGAGTAATAATAATTTTTTTATTTATATATTATATTTGTATAGCTATATGTTGTAAATCTTTGTTACGTATTATATGTAGGGTATAGAGGAAAAGCACGATAAGTCTGCCTCTTACCTCTTACAATTTTAACATTAAAATACCAGCCCGATATTGTAATAAAAATACGATTGAAATACGAAGTAAATAAGAAAGTTTAACATGTAAAGTATTTATTATTGTCGGAGGATCGTACCTGTACTCGTGTCGCGACAAATTCCTGACGTATTTCTCTGGTGGAGTGTCGCTGTCGTGATTTTGAAAACTAACACTCCTCGCCGTCGTGTGAGACACTTGGGTCGCTGGCATCGTGAATTCCACGTAACAGTACTCGGCTAGGTTCTCGGGGATCTGATCATAGGAAGTTAGGGCCATTCGACAGATCAATTGGTGTGTCGTGTATGCTCCTGTCAATGATATCATCGATATTATTCTACATTCATATTTTATAGGATAAAGTAACTCTTAAGTTAAGACAACCAAAATACAAACAATTATTATCCAAGACGTGTATGAGTCAGTTTGAAGGTCGTAAGAAGGATTGTAGAAAAAAATATAAAAATAACCGGTTGCCTACATTAGGGTTGAACATCTATAACAAAGAAGGTACCTTGGCCTTCTTTCGGTAACCTAGGCATTCTCCAAACGATAGCACGATGTTGATGCTCGTATTTTGCCTGACCGGACGTCACCTCCATCAGCTGAGGTTCCAAAGTATCAACCGCACCGAGAAATCTTTCGATACCCTTGATCTTTCCTGTTCTCCTATGAGCTGACTTGACGGATCCGTATCTGAAGTGTTTTTCCACCCTGAACAGGTAGATCCAGCACTCTGGAATGGGGAAACGTACCATCACGTCCTCACAGGGCACTTGGCCCAGTTTTCTTGACGCGAATCCCGGCACGAGAATGTCCGCCTTCAGTTCTACCTATTGATAATGAAAGAACGAGGTCAAAGAGGGTAAGCGTCGAACCAGAGGCGTAAAACTGCCAAAGCAGAAACGAGTATCGATATTCGACAAGAACAAGCAGCGTACGCGGTGTCGAGGTGCGTGCAAATTTTCTGCATGAAAAGTGACATTACCTTATTACCGGTAACGCACATTACGGCTTTAAGCTGGAGAGGAAGCTCTCTGTTTTTAGGAGGCCTTACTCGGAACCTCATAAGTTCGATATAGCATGCATCCGGTGGCTTGAACCTTCAAAAGGGTTAGTCAGGTGTTAATTGCAATTAGTTGTTAGTTAGCAGCGTTGTAGCTGTTGTTACTATCATTTCAAGATGGAGTCTTATAAGTGGTTATCAAGAAGATATTTTCAAAAATCGTTTGTTGCTTGTTGAAGACGTACTTTATAATTCTAGATTTTTCGTATTCATCCTGTTGAACGCAGGAGTGGAACTCAACGTTCTCCAGACGGATCCATTCTTCGGTTACCACTGGAATTATATCGTGTCTGCCTACTACCTCTTTCCCTTGGCGCCACATGTCGTTTATTCCCAATTCAACGTCAGGCATTCCTGAGATAATGAAATTTTAATGAAAGTACTTTTATGGTAAAATAATTCCGAGGACAGATAAACAAGATCCTGGTGTCTATAGACTATAAATTACAATTTTATTGGAACTTTCTATGGTAATATGATGATAATTGTCAACAGTTGGCCAAATCTTACCAGAGAGGAAGCCCAAGAAGAACAATCGAACACGCGCTATTTGCTTCTCGACCTGGCCTTGCGCGTTCTGTTCCACGTACAGTTCATCCACCACCGTAATCTGCACGTCTTCCATTTTATAACTGAGCGCCCGATCTCGATGAGCCGGCAATCTGAACAGAGCTTCCTCGATCGCGGATGAAAACTGCTTCATATCTTCGTAGAGTTGAGAACCCAGTTTGAATAACTGGGAAATCTGTACAGAAAAGACCGAAGTCATTCAATGATAATAATTCTATGGTTTATTTTAATAATTGAAATTTTGCAATATTAGCTCATTAAGGGTCACCATATAGGATCCACTAAAGAACAAGCAATGAAGTAATGTACAAAAAATAAGTAATTTATATATGCGTATATAAAACACATCATTACATAATAGAAAGTTTGAAACTTTAACAGTTTGAAAGTTTAGAGATGTGAATCTCCGAATGTTTAAGAACTTGAACATTTGAAAATGAGACATTGCATCTAAGATCGAACCTTAGTAAGCATTTTATATTTATGTTACTTGTCTACGTTATAAACTCTATTTCCAAAAAGCTGTACAATTCCGATATAAAAAGAAATTGCACCTGTGGCGCGTGTTCCACGGGAAGACCGAGCTTCCTTAGATCGCTTCCAAATTCTTTCACCCCCTGATAATCACCCTGAATGGCGTACGCAGCGAACTGACTGAGTTTATTCGTTATCCTTTCCGCCTTTGTCACCTGACCAGGTCGTACGCCAGGTCGTTCCTTGTAGAAAATGTATTGCAGCTTCACCGTGAATATTTTCCCGTATTGGTCAAATTGCTGTGCCCCGATATCGGATATCGAGTAAGAAGGAACTAGAGGTAATTCTTGGAAGGGATCCTTGTCTTCTCTGCTGTTAAACAACTGGAGTACAGGACTGTCACCTTGGTAGACCAGTTTTATGAAGATCTTCTTCCAGAATCGTTGACCGGTTATCTTTTTCTTGCTAGGTTGGCGCAGGTGCATGTCCCAGCCGTCACCGGTGTACGTCACTCTTGGGAAGTCTTCCAAAGGTTGGCTAACGTCTTCGTCAAATAGGGGAGTCGGAGGGGTTTCCTAGTTTCAGATAAAAGCAAATAACAATATACAATATACTATACAATGTATGCGTACAATGTAATACATATAATAAACAACTAGTTTTATTAATTTGATCAGAAACATAAACATAGTTATAGATTGTTTTAATAAGAAAAATTTTTCAATCTAGTTTATATTTAAAAAAGCATGCATAATGTCGAATGAAGATTATAAGATTCAATTTGCAAAAACGAATACGTCGATATTTGCAATACCTGAGAATCTGTCCTGGTCATTTCAGCAGGTTGAGCAGTTTCCGTAGTGGGAATAGCGTCCTGTGCGAATCCTGACTTGTCGAAGGGATTGAATCGTGGCGAGGTATCTGTGTAAGCTGTGTTTTGCGGACTCTTTGGTGGTGGCGCTAGCACGGGGACAGCTCCTCCTTCGATTGCTCCGCCTTGATCATCCTCTTTTGGTCTACGGATACAAAATACATTAGCCAAACGTTGATACTTATATTTATTGCATATTTATTAATTGATTATTTAATATATCAGTGCTTACTTAATGAATACACTGAAATCTGGTCCCGCATCCGAATCTACAGAGTCGGTTCTCTTTACATTTGTCTCTGGTGGTGGTGCAGTCATACTCAGGAACGAGTCAAACCCATCAGTTTCTCCAAATCCAGTCACTGCTGTCTCTGACCCGGTCGCAGACGAATCACCCCAAACTAAATACATAGTAAAGAGTCAAATAAATGTAAATCTAAATATACGATAAATAGAAGAAAATATGTGCAATTTCTATTCATAAATACTTATTAGTTAATGCGCGAGCTTACAGAAAATTATAAGAAAATTCTTTTACCATCGCTAGACGTGTCCATGGCGGTAGGGCCGCCGCCAAAGGCATCCAAGAAAGGATCTCCAGCGCTGGTTTCCTGCTCCGCAGCTTTATCAAACTTCGAAGCAAAAATATCAAACGCATCGCCAGTACCCTCGATAACTTTCGTAGTTGCTGCAAAGTTATCCAATTGCTCTTCAGGCTTATACGCTTCGTTGATGGGAAATTCAGCTCCCGGAGTCGGACTGGTCGATGTCATGCCACTGATATCTTTCGTAGGTTCTTCGAAATCACCAAGTAAATCAGAAGCAAATGGTCCATTGGACTGAGCGGCTAACGCATTCATTTCCGTGCTTGCGAACAAAGGTTGTGTTCCGGGCGTTTGCATGGATGTCGTGAAATGCGAGGCCGTGGTATCTATGGTACCAAATGGTCCAGAAGACATCGTATCGGCAACAGAAAAGAACGCAGACTCGGTAGTCATCGTGGACAATTGCTCAGTGCCGCTGGTAGCGAATAATTCAGCTCCAGCTGTCGATGATTGCATAGTTTCTGAAACAACAGGGGATTCCGCAGCGAAATCTAAATCAATACCAGTCTTCTCTGTGTCACTTCCAACGACTCCGGTCGTGGAAGCTATAGATGGTCTCTTTTCACTTGTTACAGAAGCAGTTTCCGGGAAATCTGACTTAAAGGCATCCTCAGCCTGAATAGGAGATGCCTCTTGCTCTGTAATGCTGACGAATGGATTGTCCTGGCCAGTGGCACTGATCAAGGATACTCCTGTTACCAAACTGGTGGCGTCTTCGGCGTTTATCGACGTGGAGAAGATGGTAGTGGTTGTCGTCTCTGTATTGGGTGCGTCAAGGAGATCCAGGATGTCGCGATTCTTTGATGGCTCTGCTACTTTGCTGTCGTCGGACATTAGATCTGGCACGTTCGAATCCACGTCCAGGAAGTCGGCGAAACTATGCTCCGGAGTTGGCGATGGAGAGTGCATTAACGTTGGACTGGGTGTCCTTGTTGCCTGTAATTAACCATCAAGATGAAACGAACCAAAGTTCGACAGATAACAATTTTGATTTTGATTTATCTGGTAATCATTTATATACAAGATGGTACACATAATTTTTATCTGGCAATTGCATAAGAAAATGCCTGTAGGAAATGGTACTCCTCACTGATATATCTATATTGTCAAGGTCAATGTCCTGAGTAACTACGCTTCTACTTGAAAGGATTTGACTAGGTTTGAGTCAGGTGATAAATAAAAAAACTGTAACCGTAAACTACCGCTTTAAGGAAACAGTTGCGCTCCTTCGTAATTTGAGCGAATCGATGAGAACCAACTCTTCAACAAACCCTGTAACTTATATTAAATTCAACTGTACATGTTCGTTAATTTGAAAAATGATCATGCAGAGTAGTACGTGTCTCACCCATTTCAATGACCCTGATACTCATCAGTCAGTGGAATATCCTGATAATGCTCAAGTTGTCGAAGCATCCTGTATATAATTACCATTTATCTCATTACAACGAACCTGTAATCGATCCAGCAGATGATTAGAAGTAGCATCCATAGCTCCAGTAACCGACAAGATCAAGTCTTTGGTGTTTTTAGGAGGTGCCGGTGGTTGAGGTCTGGGTGGAGGCGGCCTCGACGGTGCAGTTTTGCCATTCTTGGGTTGAACTGGTGTCACAGGCACCACTGGCGACGGCGGAGGTGCAGACTGCAACTCTTGGCCGAAAAGTTCGTCAGCCGCTTGAGTAGAGATCGCGGCGTCGAACAGATTCGTGTTCGACTCGTTCACAGTGGTCTGAAAAATGTTCGCGGATTGACCAGAGAATATGTTAGATGCCGTAGTGTCGGTAGTAGTAGTTTCGAAACCAGTGCTAGGTGCAGTGGTCTCCGTGGCGAAAGAAGCGAAAGGGTTCGTCGAGTCGACTGTAATGGCTGATTGATAAGATTGGTCTGCTCCAAAATTCAGGAAAGGATTCTCCCCTCCTCCGGCTGTTTCAGTGTCAGCGAAGTCCTGAAGGAAAGGATTCGACGGTTGGCTAGTTTTCCTGTCGTTCGACTCGACACCGTAGTCGTCCATCAAGAAAGGGTTTCCACCTTTGGAATCCATGTTGCTCGATTGAAAGGTTAATGGACCAGTTTAAACGTTGCTTAAAATATTCTTTGGTATAGTACTTTCTAATATATAATTGCGCAGATCGCTTAGCAGAGAGTCTTTTACTGAGAAGAGAAGGAGAATAGATTAGATCTTCTATTTCTGCATTAATTCGGATTCAAGTATCTTCAGTTCGGTTTTTCCTGGTCCTAAGGTAGCGAAACTGGTGTCGAAAGGATCCACGTCCTCTCCTAAACCGAAGTCGTCGTTCTGCAAAGGAGTAAGTACTTTGGCTCCAGGATCTTGGTCGTCGATGCACAAATAATCTGCTGTTTCCTTCTTTTCCTCGGCTCTGGGATCAAAGTCAGGATCAGCCTCCGGAATGGTAGTTTTAATGATCGCTGTGAATGCGATAGGAACAGGACGAACGGGCAGCTGTCCAGGAATTTGCTGCAGTTCGCTCTCGAGAATCTTCAGCTCCGCTTTACCAGGAAGAATATTAGTGGCGATAGAAGTGTCGAAAGGATCGTTGTAGGAAATCTCTTCTTCTTCTTCGATGGGCTTCGACTCGATTCTTGGCGTCAGAGGCTTCGCGTCCACCTCGATCTTCTCGTCCAGCAAACTCTCCTGCCTCTGCTGTAGTTTCGGTTTCCTCTGTTCCTCGAACTTCTTCAACACAGAGTCCTGAAGCTCGGCGATCTTCAAGTTGTTCGGCCTGATAGAACTAGCTGTGAAATCGCTCTGTCTTCTCACAGGTTCCCCTTCGGCTCGTGGATCAAAATCGTGGTCGCTCAGGCTATGAGGTAACTTTGACTCCTGTTTCAATAATTCTGACTCGATTAACTTCAATTCTGTCTTTCCGGGAGCTACCTTGGCCACGAAACTGGTATCGAAAGGATCCACATCAACTTCCTCCTCCTGTATAGGTAACAAGTCGTCGATAGATTTCTGAGAATAATAAGGTGTCAGAGGTTTCGAAGGTAACGCTTTCTCTTCTTCGGTGGTTGTCAGTAGGTCTGGACGTTTCGACGGTGTAGGCAGTTCGAAAGCAACGGTCTTTGAAGGTGCTAGTTCTAGCACCTCTGGCCTCGAAGATCTGCGTCCACGGTCGCCAACCTCGCCAGTATCTTCTTCTTCTTCGAATTCAACCTGGAAGATTGGTTTAACAGATGCTGGTGGAAGAGGAGGTCTTGGCGGTAGCTTGGATACAGTAACGTCGACCGGAACAGCTGGCTGCTCGTCCTTTCTTGGATCGAAATCGTCGTCGTCCAGAGAATTAGAAAGATTAGGTTGTTCACCAAGCAACTCTTTCTCGAGGAACTTCAACTCTGTCCTTCCAGGAGGAATTTCTTTGATAGCAGAGGTGTCGAAAGGGTCTACGTAGCTGAGATCTTCCACCGGAGCTATAGGTTCGTCCGCAAGTTGACTTAGATCGGTTGTAGATCCTCCTAGAAGATCCTTCTTAGCTTGCAAATTACTGACCTTTGCTCTGAGCTCTTCTTTCAGCAAACCTGTCTCATAGTCTCTGTTCAATCCAGCTGGATCGGTCAAGGATATCGTCACCTCTGAAACCGGAAGCTCTTCTAGTTCTTTCTCGATGAACTTTAACTCTGTCTTGCCAGGAAGGATATTCTCAGCGAAAGTAGTGTCGAACGGATCTTCCTCGTCGACAAAAGTAGCTGCCTCGAAGCTTGCTTCTATTATCTCGGCTTGGAAGTCTACAGCCGCCGGTTCCTTAGTTTTGAAAGGATCGTCAGCCTCCTCGAGACGTACCGGCTCATCTGGCGCTGCGTCTAAATCGAACTCTGCGTCGTCCAAGTCAGGAATCTCCTCTAGGATCGTTTTCTCTTTCAATACTTCGAACTCAGAAATATCCAAAGGTCCGTTCGACGGTTTGTTGTCCGCAACGTTCTCCTGATTCACAGCTGGGCTGACTGGTCTTGGTAGAACCGGAGGAAGCTTCGTAAGATCGACAGGAATATCGGGAAGATCGCTGTCGTCGTCCAGCAAAGTCTTAGTCACGACCACAGGCTCCGCAACTACGCTGCTACTCTCCGCAAGTTGCTCAGATTCCTCGAAGTCATCCAATAATAAATCTTGTTGAAGTCTAGGCCGCCTGCCTCTCGTGATCTTGCACGAACTCACGTAATCGACTCTTCCGGAGAGGACCTCTACCGCGTTTCCTAAACTGACCAATCTGTTCCCCTTCTTATCTACTGTTTTTAGTACTTTGTCCGCGTTTGTAGTGTCGAACGGATCGTCGCCGGCCTCCTCCTCGGTTGGACTGTCGGGAATGTAAGCTAGTTGAACGTCGATATTCTGCAGAACGTCAACGTAGGTTGTATCGAACACGTCTTCGTCGGCGGAGTCTTCGTGTTCATCCTCGTCGTCGGGAAGTTCGACGAGACCGTCCTCGTTAACCAGAGGCTTGTCCTCTTTCTTTTTTCCCTTTCCCTCGAAATCCGGTGGTTCACCTTCGATCGGATTACCTTCCTCGTCGAAACCTACCCACTTTTTCGAAGAAGACTTTTTACCAGGATCTTCCTGGTCCTCTTCTTCTTCCTCTTTCTTCTCGTCTTCTAGCGGCGGCTTCCGTTGGAAGAAGGAAGTGGATTTTATACGATCGAGATCTCCTTGTGTCTTCTTGAGGATCGAGTCGACTCCGGCCGTCAACGCCTCGAATTTCTTCCACTCGTCGGAGCTGGCGTTGCTGGCTTGCTCGCCGGATTGCTCGGCTTTCTGCTGGGCCTCCGCCCGCTCGCGCCTGTAACGCTCGAGCTCCTCCGGGTCGAACTCGTCCTCCTCTGCCCCCTTCTTGCCCTTCTTCGGCTTTTTCTTCTTCTTCAGGCCCTTGGCTAGCTTGTGCATCCTCTAAGAGCTACCGTGGAACAAGCGAGGCCTCTGCAATCGGTATTCATACTTTTCGTTAGTCTGCCTCGAAGGTTCAAGCTTTAACCCATTGGCACACCGTTTGTTTTTCGAACGTCTTAAACGTCGTTATCGCCTTCGGCTTCCTTTTTCTTCTCTATCTGTACGAAAGGCGCTAAGCAATAGTAACACGAATTTTTATGAATTTTTACACCAAACCGAACGTTACACGCGCCATGCAACAGCCACGCTGATCAACTCTATGAAGAAAGATGATGATACCAGAGGCATATCGTTTCTCAAGGTCACCTCAGAATTTAGTATTATCTATCTGTCAGTGCTACGATACAACTTATCGTTTCACACGTTTTAGTTGAGTTGATTAGTTTGGCTTCTGAGGGGATCACACGTATAGTCTTCCTCAGACTGCTTAATAACTGTGCATGCCAATGGGTTGTTAGCACGTCCGCTACCATCGTATACAGTCATTCACAAAAATCTTGCTCGTTGACTCGATACACGTATAGAATGCTCGCTTTTACTAAAACTGATTCTAGCTTCATACGTTATTTCAAACTGTAGATTATATTAACATTCCACGAATATCCTATCTTCCCTTCAATTTCATTTCCTTGGTAGAGAATATGTACGCTATATACTGAAATATCGAGATGAAATTTCACGTTTGTTTTACCAACTACTATACATATAGCAAAATTTAATGCGAATAAAAATAGTCTTGTCATGAGATGTACGAAGACTTTCGTAACTCGCTTCTTGAAAATCGACGAATACAAATGTAAGCTTCGCTGTATCTCGTTATCGAATACATTGTACAGAAATACAAGAAACAAAACGCGATCGATAACAGTAGCGAACGTGTTCAAACCTTTTTCCCACGAGAAACCTTTTTCATATTTTTTTTTTAGGAGAAGGTCTTAGGTTTCGTAACAATAGCGATAGCAAATCATAGGAGAACGATGTTTTCAATTAGAAAAGATTTAGATTCACGCGATTATTACAGGTGCTTTCATGCAGATTTCGCCATTATGTGCAATTCTAAACGATCCACAGTGACCAAGGGTAGTCGCAGCAAGATATAATAATACTCTATACGCTTTCTATGCAATCGTCGAGTACTATCGACGTTCGATCGATCGGTGCAGGAAGAGGGCAACGCGAACAGTAAGCTGCAAGTGCGAAGCGTGCGATGCGAGTGACATGCGTGTGCTCGCGAATGAAACGACAACACCCACGCGACGTTTCAGGCTACTTTGCCGAATCCTCGAATACTTGTTGCACACTACCGATCTTTATTTAGTCGGTCGCTCTTTATAACCGTGCTAAATTCGTCCACTTCTTTTTTAACGCGCGCACGCCGCGAAACACGTCGCTCTATGCGCTCGTTCATCTTTCCGCGTCGAACTCTCGAAACGATGTCGTACACGTATTGATGTATACAACGCGAGCAACGTTATTATTAACTGATTTGCTCAGTCGATCGTACGAAAATCTACATACGCCTGATAAATTCTGTGCGTTCGACTTAATACAAAGAAATGGAAAACGCATTTGGTCACAAAATGATTTGTACTGTAACTATCAACTATAACAATTTATATGTAAGGGATGTACGTAAACTTTTGCAAGTGACTGTAGGTCGTTTAAATTCCACATATCGGTGGGACAACTCTTTCTTCGTAGTAACTCTTTCTCTTCTTCCTCTTCGTTGCATGTAAATAACGGATTTCAAGCAAGAGCAGCGTGTCACCGTTGAATTCTTCACGTGCAGACTGTCCACAGAAGGCTATAGAATGTTTGCAGAGATGACATGGTTCGCAAGAGCAATGTGCACAAATGCACGAAGAAGTTTAAAGAAGAGAAAACCAACATTGGAGACAAACCAGCGTCGGACAGCAGCCTGTCTTTACGAGCCTTATGGTCCTTGATACGTTTCTAATTGCATGGTACAGTTACCATTAGCTTGCTTAACGGTAAGCTTCGACTATTAACCGATTTTACCATTTCGCTACGTCGCTTTCATCTACTGTATCCTCTGATTCAGTCTAATTAGACTCAGACCTGCAATAAGATCGATTCAAATATATCAGTTATGGGATCGCTACGAGAAAGACGAAGGACAAAGGCCGTCGAGTTTGACGGAGAACAAAGCTGTAGGTTATCTGGAATTTTTCTATCTGTCTGATAAAAATGAAACGTTCGATTTGGACGGTCGTGTACGCGTAATGGGATCGTTGCCAGAACAGCCCGATCGATCAGCAGTACCGTACAACCGTGACCATTTTACCCTTCCTGTTGGCCTTTCACAACGCTCCTCCGTAGCGGTATTGCTGAGAAAATGCCAGAAATCTTGTCTCTCTCCTTGTGTATTTTATCAGTGTTTGGTTTTAGGTCAATGAGTTTGTATCATCACACAATAGAAACCGCATTCGTGTCTCATCTTTTCTGCATCTGATGTTGCCCACACGTAACATTGTACTTTTATAAAATACTAGTTGTCTAAACGATAAATGTATATGATTTCTGTGGTCTCAAATCTTGGCACGTAATTACCTTTACTTGATAAAGCCAATCAGGAACATGCGTTGCCTTAATAATTAATAAAAAGCATTAAATACCTAAAAGAATCTTAACTAATAGCGACTACAAGGACATAACGACACATAGCTGTATAACGTCGACTAAAACTTCTTAAAATATCGCTTTTGGAGGATAACATGAAAAATCCATCCGCTTTGAAACTTGAAATTAACTATCTGATCTGAGATTATCTGAAATTAATCTCAAATCCTAGTACATTGTGTCTTCTTTATAAAACCACTCCACAAAATATGTTTCTATTGCTAATAATTAATGAACAGAAAAGAGAAAACTATTCTGATATACTAAACAAACGTTATGGGTTGAAAAGATTATATATTTCTATGCGATACTACGTATCTTCTGAACAGATAGAACAAAGTTGTGCAACACGCGAATATCCCTTGCTAGTCGAGCGTACACCACGATCTATATCATTGATAAGAGGCTTAAAGTCTTACGCGACAGTCATAGTTAGCATATTAATCCGTTACGAATGGGGAATTTAATTAACATCAGTGTAAGCTATATATCTTTCGACAACAATGTCCATCTGCGCCATATTTTTAATTACCAACGATGCATTGGGATTATTCTTCCAGAAATATAGAAACAACTGTTTGCTACTACTATGTATCAAATAATTGAACAATTGGATTAATAATAATTGGATTGTTTGTAGATTCTTACGATCGTTTGGTAGAATTTGGGTTTTATTTGGACATTAACTTCGCCGAGGACCTCAAATTTAGGAAATACTTTAATAGAACCCTTCGTGTCCTCCATTATATCATATCTAATTTTAATTGCTATCTTTGTACTAGGTACTTCAAGAATTGTTCACACATATAAAGTATAAATATGATTATAAATATAAAGTAAATATAAGCAGAAACATACTTTACAATTACTAGGACATAAATGCACAAATAGAACTGCACAGAGGTAGAATTTTAATCTAATATCTCGTCCTCCTATATTTTCGTTTCTTTATCTCGAAAATTATTGAAATAGTATTTCGATCCTAATATCTTCCAATCTTTCTTATTACGATTCTTTACTATATTTGGTTCGACATCTTAATATCTTGATAAATTATTAATACTTGAAATGTCAAAATCAGAGGGCAAATTACTTTCCTCGAACTTAAGAAGTTTGCAAACAACTGAGAACCACAATTGACGAACAACATGGCAATTAAATCGACACCGTCGGAGGTCGACGAGTTACCAACGAGCAAAAGGGACCGACATAGTGTACGAAACAGAATTTCATCGATAATTGGGGGAGCAGGAGAGAGCACGTGCTCCAGATTACAGTAGGGTGGTTGTGTCGAGGCTGGTGTGCTAACAAACTCAACGACTATGGCAGCTCACCCCAACTAAAACCGATATCATCGTCAGAGTACACCTGCATGCAACCCAGGAAACTGTAATCGATAACGGTTGAGAAATCGGCAATCTCACCTACGACCACTGTTCTAATTCTACGACTCCACGGAGACGAGAATTCTGTTCTGTTTAATTCTATCGAACGAAGGATATCAGGTCATTCCACAAATAATGCCGCTCCTCTATTTTGCATCTGATTTCTCGACTTCGAATTTCTAAGATAGGAAAGTTTGGTATGGTAATTCCTGAAATTTACAATTAACAATTAGCAAGATTGTGAATAGCGTTAATAGCATTAAATGTAACGAGAAA
Organism: Bombus fervidus; assembly: GCF_041682495.2. Classification (NCBI taxonomy): domain Eukaryota; kingdom Metazoa; phylum Arthropoda; class Insecta; order Hymenoptera; family Apidae; genus Bombus; species Bombus fervidus. The sequence goes on along the minus strand of NC_091530.1, from coordinate 6,913,282 downwards.
GATGATTATAGATTGAGGAATTTTGATAAGTAATAATATGAAAAAATAATATATCAAATACGTATCTTCTAATATTGTTGTATATTACATCTTATTATTTTCTTCTTCTTTCTTTTGCATTTATCTATGAATATATCTTGTTACCTAGTATTGTTATTTTTTATCCTAACTCCGTCTTTTACTATAGTCTGTAATATGTAAATATATGTACAAAATTTGCTGTTAATTACAAATAAATTTCATTATTGTTAATATATAAAATATCCAAAATATAGTACGTACAGCAACAATTGATAAATCAAATAAATGCCCATATCTGCAATATTTTTAGTTGTCTTCATGAAAATATAAATTTGTATAAATATCTGTAGTTTAATCAACAGAGTGATCAGCCATACACATTAAACAAAATCTGACAAAGCATTTAATATAATATAATTGAAATGCGCCACCTTACTCAGGTAGTATAAAAAATTTTAAAAATATACAAGAAGATTGAATCTCAAAGAGGTAACCGAATATTTTCCATCGCAATTTAACAATTTCTGAAAGCAGAAATTAAAAATGATAAATGAGGTAAACTGTAAAAATAGCTTGAGGAAAAGATCAGATAAGATAAGGTATTATCTGCTGATAAGTACGGTGAACTTTTTTACGTCTTAATACAAACGTTGATATTTGATATTATTAATAAATATTGAACGATATCTAATTGCAATCAGATATAAAATACTTTTATGTTTTGAAGTTGCACATGTGAATAGCGTAACTTAAATTAAATGAAAGTTCAGCTTAGCCAACGAAAGTTTTACCGAAGAATAAAAAGTTAAGATGAAATCTTAGGAATTGCAAGGGACCTTCATAAAGTTTCGTCCTGCTGCAAATAAGCTTTTCAAACTTTCAGCGTTTCCCAGTGGAACTTGATCGTGACGATTGATTGTATTCTTTGCTTTTCAATTTTCTATCAACGAAGATCTGGTCGATAAAGTTAACGTTAAATTTAAAAAACGATCGATGATAATATCGTGAGATGATCTCAATGCCTGACACGATAAGGTATATTCTTATCTCCGGCATCTAGATAATTAAATTTGGCCCGAACAGCGTCACCAAGTGAACAGATATTATCGACCAGTACCGCTCGTGCCTTTGCACATAGAATCGACAGCAACGCTTGTTACCGGAGTTAATTACCAGCTACTATCAAACCTATGTATCAATCATTTATTTAAACGAAGTTTCGTCTATGATCCCTAACCTCAAAATGTAGGAAGAGATTTACCAGAAATTCTATTTCTGTTTTAGAAACTCTAGCTTACAGAATGGAGAACAATCGAACCTCAATTTAACCTCAAACTTTAGATAGAGACACGTGAAAAATTGTATTACTGTTTCGGAGATTCTAGCTTACAGGATGGAAAATGATATAATTTCAAAATTTAGGAATAGATCAAAAATTTTATTACTGTTTTGGAGATTCTAGCTTATGGGTTAGAGAACGATTTAACTTTAAAACTTATGTAGAAACTTATCAAAGATTCTATTTGTGTTTCAGAAGTTCTAACTTACGGGATGGTAAACAATTGAACCTCAATTTAACCTCAAAATTTAGGAACAGACTTATTAAAAATTCTATTTCTGTACCAGAGGTTCTAGCTTACAGGATGACGAACGATTTAACCTCAAAATTTAGGAAGAGACTTATCAAAAATTCTATTTGTTTCAAAGGTTCTAGCTTATAGGATGGGAAACAACTCAACCTGAAAATTTTGGAAATATCAAAAATATACAAAGAGATTTACCAGAATTTGTCTTAGAAATTTCCATTGCAAGATAGAAAACAATTTAACCTGAATTTAATTCCAAAATCTGACATGTTTTTTCCATTACTCTTAACCTCACAGTTTAGAAAGAGATATAGCTAACATTTTGTTTTTCGCAGATTCTAGGTTACAGGATGGAGAACAGTGTCACGATATATCGTTGGGTTGTCGACTGAAAAATTTAAGGAAGGGGTCTACCAGAGTGAAATCCAATAGAGGAGAAAAATGGTGCGCGTGCCGATTTATATTTAGAAAATCCAAACCCCATATGAAATCCAGCGTCGCTCCAATGCTCGAACACTGTACGTGGTCTTAACACATTCGCTGCTATTGATTCATTAATTTAATTAATGCTGCTAATACAATTATTGCATTTTCATTCTTGTTAATTCGGATAAAACTACAATTAATATTCTTTTCACAGAACATACTGTTCACAAACATTATTCTGATTGTTCTTATTTTAGCAGTGAACACAATTGCGTAACGTCACAGATTATAATACACTCGAGTTTGGGAAGATATACATTAATCATGATTTTTTAAATAAAATATACAATTTCATTTATAACGAGATTCTATGTTCAAATAAGCTTTACTGATATAAAAAATTAAACGATGAAACAAATTTCTATGCAGATTCCATTTCATAACGTTTATAAAAACACGAAATTGCATAAACATCCAGAGTCTATTCATAAGGATTAAGAAAAGTAAAAGAAGAAATGGAAAATCCACGGATGGGTAATCATATTTCACTAGCAACAAATGTGTTAAATAGATATTCTACTATTACTTAGTTGTATAATAATATTCTACCCAACAACATTCCGCCACATAACGTTTCCACAAATAAGAAAATAAAGAAGCTCTATATAAAACAGGAAATTCCGTCCCATAAAATTCACTCTACAAGACAATTGCGTATATCTAGAATCTTATTTGATACAACGTAGAAGAGCCAAGTCGACGAGCACCGATACATATTGCAAGTCGTTGAAGAACAATAGAGCACGATATCTGTTCTTCGTAGGAGAGTAGCTTGAGTTTCTGACGTAATTGAATAAAAGTTTCGGCGAAGAGCATTGCTGCAATATGCCGAACATTTGTCCACCGGATTTACCGAGGCGCACGCGTAATACCGGCACGGACGATGCTCTATACTCGACCAGTTTTATCACCTGTCTTATAACGATATAATTCGACAACCGTTCGATTTCGAATCGTTACTCCACTCTATTCCAGACGTCCATCATCGAGACTCCAGGCTGAAACGGAGAATTCGATTACAAAGAGGAAAAGGAAAGGTGAACATCGAATGGATGTCAGAACGTAATAAGCCCGATGCATAATCGAAACACGAAACACGTATCCGAGGGTAAATTCGCGAGGGATGACAGAAAGGAGGAAACGCGAGGCGTATCGACCAAGTCAGTTCTCAATGGGCAGCTTCATTATCGTCTTAGCAACTATCATTGCTGCGTCAGCATTATGTACGAAGCCACAATCGGTCTAGAATATTTCTACGTATTACAGTACACGAAATGCTTCTTTTTAGTTTACGTATCTTTCATTAAATCGGCCTGGAGCGTACCAAAACCGTCGTAGATATACCGAGACACTCTGTTTCCCTAGACATTGCTACCTCTAACACTATGACACAGTCTTCGCGTTCGATCGATTCTACTATATTCTAGAGATTATAGGATAGACAAGACGTCTACGAGACATTCAAGATCATCCGTCTATGGCTAGAGCAATTCTATCTAAGGTGTCTTTTTTCGAGAGGCGCAACCGGAAACCTTCTCGAGGAAACTCTGAAAGCGGCCGGACGAACCCTACGAACGAAATAGCCAGGATGCAAAGGAACAAGTGGAGAGGCCATAACGTCTCTCTGTGACTGCGACAAAGCAGAGGAACGTGTTAAAAATTCAGAGTGCAGATCGTTCAGGCGAGCGAAGCGAAACGTATTAGAACGCGGATCAATCGGAGGAAGCGTAGGTGTCGTGTCACGGCGGCCACGTTTCGCTCTGGTGTTCGCGGCGCTATACACCTACGTTTGAGAAAAATCTTTCGGCTAGTTGTACTTACGATTCCAGCCTCGTCAGCCACATCGGTACGACGCACATTTTTTTCGAGTCATCCCGCGGTCGAGATTTCTCTCTGTGTTTCTTTTGGTCGCCGGTGGGATGAATCGTCGAAGCACACACTCGGAGGAACGAGCACCGGAAGAAGGAAGAAGAGTGATAAAAAAGATGACGGAGGATGAAATTGAACTGATACCGGTGTGGCAGATATCGAATATGATTGAAGAAGAGAAGAGTGTCCAGTTAGAGAGAGACTCTCTGAGGAGGGGGAGAGAGGAAGAACGACGTCGAAGAGGAAATCAGCGAATAACGTTCGCCGGGTGACGAGGGAAGCTCGCGGGAACGTGAAGAAGACGGACCGTGGGCTCTAGCTACGAGTTACGTTTTCCCTTTGGTCTGGAAAACAGGAAACAGCGGGCGTGGAGAGCTGCGAAGGCCCTGCCGAAAGCGAAGCCGACTCACCTCGTACTCTCCTGCGGGTCGAGCTATTTCCAGCATCGATCCGTTTCGCGGAGAAGAAACATGCGCGTAGAAACGACGACGACCACCGCCCCCGACGCCCCTTAACGTAGCCCTCCCCACTTCCATAACGTGCCCCTTCTCCCTCTCCTAGCCACCCTTCGCTAGCGATGGCCTCAAAACGCGAACACGTTCGCGGATACCAAATTCTTCACCATCGATCTGTCCCTACTAACTTTCCACCTTCTTTACAGCTTCTTGCGAAATATCGAACGATGCGCAACTGGTCCGCTGGATCTTTAGAATTTTTACTCGAACACGGTTGTGGTTCCCTTGGTGATTTCGTTACGTGGTGTGTTTATAAGGTTCCATATACAGTGGTGTACATCAAAAGGTTCATAAAATAAGAAGCATAAAGGGGCACTATAATTTTACAAAATGGATTTATATTAAATGAGAACAATTCATAGACATTAGGTTATCTCATAAGTAGTGCGTCGTCGACGGCTTTCATATTGCTGGATGAAAATAAACAATTACCTTCGAGCAATCGATCAGTGATGAATTTTCTCGTACGTTTTATAATTCACTATCTTTTTCTGCGATACTTTCTATTCCAGTTCTTTAAAACCATAGTAACTAATCCTATTGTTTTGAACTTAACTCTCAGAAAAACCACATTACTTATGGAATGACCATTACGATATACAATAGAATGAATTTTTGGGAAAAAAGGTACTAAAATTCGTAAGTAGCGTATGAATTTTAAACTATCTTTTATCCGCTACTGTCTATTCTTATCACTCGTGACTGTTGTCTTATACTTCTATATACTTCAATCTATATAGGAATTTTGCTATTGTGATCTTTCCTAGATGTAATCTTTCCTAGTTTCATTTCCTCCATTTTAAGTAAGTTTGATTTTTACCTATCATTTGATCTGATAGATCCATCAAAAAGCGTATAATATAGCTACTGAAGCTTGGAAACTTGCGCAGAGAATGATTTCACTTATTGATTCTCCAATCTTGGTTTATTAATTGAAAAGATTCAAAGCGTGCCGAGGCCACCGTTAGCCACCATCCGCTTCGTGTCGTCGTGCTACTCTTTTGTGTTGATAAGCTGCTTTTTTCAGTACACTAATCAGTATAAGAACAGTGAACTAACTTTCATATTAAAAAATGGGAAATATGTATGATCTGTAATAGACTTACAGCGTATGCAGATAACTTTGAAGGTTATGTGTTTCACGTGTATGTGCTGGAAAAGATGTCATGCAATTTTGTGGATTGAGATAGGACGCAGGAGTTCCTATGAATGGTGATATCTTTGAAGGAAATTGAAAATAGAAACAACACGTTCGTGGTGCACAGGGGTGAATATATCTCCTGAGTAGTCAGTTTTATTGCTGGAATCGAGCCGAATTTCCGCAATTCGTGTGGATCTTTCTGAAAAAGGTTGCAAGCATTCGTCGTCGATATACAACGTTCATCGAATTTAACCCTGCTACGATCATTCTCGACCAATTATATTTTTCTAACCTTAAAAACTATCTTCGGTTTGAACAAAATATGAAAGAAGCCCTATTGGCGCACGAATTTTATATTAACCTTACTGTACTCTTTACTACTTCTGCATCTTTTCAGACGTCTTCTTTTTTGAAACACTTCATTCGTAAAAAGCATAGAATATACAAAATAATATTGAATACTAAAATCAAATATTCGAAAACTATTTATGTTTTAATCAATTCTATTGAAACAGAGCATCCATTACAGGTCAAACCCAAAGAAAGCAACAGAATTAAATATTTTCTTAAAAGATTACGTATTGTCTCTGTTTGGTAAAACGAGAGCAAAATTGAAGTATAGAAATTCTAGGATCGTAGCAAGGTTAATTGTGTACGCTCCCTTGTGCGTTGAAATTTCAAACAACTTACTAACGTTCCTATTGCTATTTTCTTCTGCTTGCTATTTTACCTTCGTCTTCTTTCAAGATTAAAATCCCAACGAGTTTCTCCATCGAGTTGTTTCTTAATTAAATTCTTAAAATACGTGTATATCTCGCCTTCTTTCTCTCTCATTCTCTGTAGTCGATTTCTTGAAGAAAATTAGTCGACTTTTGGCAGCAAGCTGCGAGGAAAGTACGATCGAGGCTATAAAGGGCGATGATCGATCAATCGAGCTCTGTATGTGTGTGTGCGTGTGTGTGTGAAGTTGACAAGCAACCTTAGAAATATTACAGTAACTTTTATTTAATACGTAACAGAATGTGTGGAGGATATTCAGGGACTGAAACGATGGTAATACTTCCTGTTGATCTTTTGCAATATCGACGAACATCTCGTTTTACCTTAGGATTGAAGTCTCACGTTTGTGTACATACATATATATACGAAGATTACAGGAGAGAAATATCATAAGTACAATTTTGTTCTGGTTCTGACATTAATTTGTGGTTAAAAAAAAAAGAAATAAGGAGGTTTACTTTAGTATAACGTAGTTAAAAAGAGGAACAACCTATTTTTCTGTCCAAAGATATATCCGTTTTAACGATAGATGACACATCCAATGAAATTTTGTGAAAAAAATAGGATATGATAACCATAGTACTCTCGAGATCAATAGTTCTGATATAGATATTTTACAGAAGGACGATCTCATAATCAAATTCAATACAAAGATAGTTTTGGTAGTATGTGATTGACTAACAAAACAAGGTACTGGATTTTAAAACTGCTCTCATATGAAAAACGTGACTTATCATGTCTTTTCTCTGTGGTCTTCATATACGTATACACTGCCGTTCATAATTATTCGAATGACTTTAAAAATAAATGAGTGGAATGATTGAAATTTAATACTATAATTCACGTCTCAATCAAAACAGTATTAATTATAAACTATAATTCATTAGAGATTAGTGTTCATTACTTCACCAAGGAATCGTATATGTTAGCTTAGTTTTTATACTAGAAGTGAAATAATTATAGAAATAAATATAAAATAATTATGAGCGGTACTGTATGTATATGTGCCTGTTTATATATGTATATATCTATATGTATATTTATACGACGATAATTTTCCAGTTTATCATCTATCTACATAATATCTTTAAGAAACAGCAATAATCGTGAATATTCAATCTCAAGGTGAATTTTGCTCCAAATGAAACGCATTTTTCGCTCAGTTTAATGTTTCGTGCGTCTCAAATAAATAGCTTTCTTCATTTTTTCTTCTCTCTTCTCTCCACGAACGATCGGTCCATTACATCTCCTACCCGCGGTCTATTTAAACGATAGACAACATATAGTTAACGCGTAAGCTAATTTTAGTCTTTCTCTTTTCTTTTTCTTTCCTTTAGAATCTTTTATCGCGGCTGTGCGCTGTTAGCTTCGCGCCTCGTTATTGCTAATTATAGTACCGCACGCCATCTGGCACTTCGTGCTTTATTTTCATTTAAGACGGATATACGAGCCGATCTCATCGAAGTAGGCTGCGGATATTTATGCAAGTTCACATTTTTATGAATGTAATCAAAAACTCAGATAGAAAACTGTTTTATCGACTACATGTTACAGAGATATTTTACATTATCTCTGTGTATTACATGCACCTTGGAATTTCTCAAAAATGCATAAAAATCCGCGGTCTACGCCGAGCAATGTTATCAATTCGCCACTTTTGTTAGCGTGTTCGCGTGATTCTTTACGGTCCCATAATAATAATGAAATTAAATTCGGTCCCGCACCATGCTCAACGATCTACACAGCGACTCGATTAACCTAACACATCACAGACTTCTAAACGACGTTACAACTCTACGATATCGCTCTGCTAGACACAGTTTCCGTCAGGAAAAATTTTCAAAAAATTTCGCATTTCTCCAAGGACAGGGAGACGTTAAAAAAAAAAGGTTAGAAAAAGGATAATAATAAGGCAACGCTTCGTATATTCAGACTATTTCAGACTTCCGGTCTTCCGTTTGTTTCATACGTGTTTGACGGGCTCGAGAAGGAAGAACAGCTGGATGAAACGAAAAGGCATAAAAATAGCTGACTCGAGATTAACAACAATGGTCGGTTTTTTTGATATTCGATTCTCGTTCGATTCTCTCCATACATGTGTGCGTATATACCGTACGTATATACAAAACATATGCACCTATACATACAATTTCCTTCTTGATGTTGTACGTTTATTTTACACATAAAATGAAGTTGGATTGTCGAGAAAAATACTCGGGAGCAACGGTAATTAATGTACACACACTTCGAACAGGGACCATTCCAAACTCACACATTCTCTCTCTCTCTCTCTCTCTCTCTCTCTCTCTCTTTCTCTCTCTCTCTATCTGTACATTTCGCGCGCATTGTTAACGCATTACCTACGGAAATCCAAATTGATTTGTCGGGCATAACGCATTAACGACGCCGCATACTCGAGCACAGATCCAGCTAAAAAAAAAAAGGAAAAAAAAAGACGAAAAAGAAAAAGACAGAAATAAAGGCTGTCGTCGGGAATTTTTGATTAGCACTTAAAAAATACAATCGTGTTACTGACCTTCGTTCGCGTCATTTAAAACGACCTGTGTCTCAAAATGGCTCGAGAAAATAGAATACGGGTGATACGATGACAATTAACAAGAATAAAGTCGAAGCAATTAATGGTAATAATAATAATAATAATAATTAATATAATTATAATATTTAATAATAATAACGATGATAACTTCTTATTCATCTTCTCTTTCTTTTTTTCTATACAAGTGCACAAATATTTACAGAATCAATATAATGACAGATACGAAAGTGCCGTTGAGCGTGTTTCTCCTAAGTCCTTTCTTCCTTCTCTGTCTCTCTTTGTATTTCTTTGCCTCTCACATTTTCCTCCTTCTTTCTCTTTTAATAATACGTCATTCCTGAACAAAACTCTCTCTCCCTCACCCAGTCTCTTCTAAAGAGACTCAAATATTTTGGCACATTTCAGTTCTCGTGTCCTCCTTAACACGCGGCCCAATCACTTGGCACAATTACTCCGACCATCGTGCGTGATTTCTTAACATAATTTTCTTTTGTTTAAATAGTGAGCTAAAAAGGTAGCAATTAGTATCTCTTTTTTTTTCGCGTTTCTCTCATTTGGAAACATTGTTTTTTCACTGCTAGCTGGGTTTACGACATCGAAATTAAACTACCCTCGGAAAATCTCTCCTCTCTGAACTAAAAACGATCGATCGTCGATGCGATTCCTATTAATTTTTTCTCGCTTGACTCTTTTGGTTTTTTTTTATTTTATTTTCTTTTTTTTTTTTTTTTTTTTTTCTTTGGAGCCACGAAACCATGTTTCATTTTCAGCGATGATCTTCGACTCGAAAAACATCTTGCGTTATTGCTAGCCGAGGATATAGAGGATGCACGTGAGTGGTAAATATAACAGTGGCTGACATGGAGTATCGATGTCGGATTAGAAAACAAAAAGAAGAAAGGTCTAATGGTCGCTCGAGGACGAAAACGAAAGGAGTACCCTAGAAGTTTCTGTTTCATTCCAAAGTGTCTCAAAAATTTGTTTACGCTGGTTCACACACGAGCCTATGTCTATACTCGCATTAACGATGTCTACTTGGATTAAAAGTTATGATTCTTTTCTCTAAACAAACACGAGAAAGTGCCTAGGGCGAACGATGAAACGTTTATGAGTTGCGCCTTCTCCGAATTACTAATTCACACGAAATTACAAATACGAGGAGACGTGGTTTGTTTTTTTTTTTTTTTTGTTTTCTTGTCTTTACGTTAATCGTTTAACAACTCGCAAAGTCCTGCGAAATATTTCTTTTTGACTTAAAAAACTCTGCGCTAGAGACCGCGCCTCCCTGCTATAGGATCGCCGTGAAAATTCCTGACAGCGCAAGATACGAACAAGTGTGAAAGTCTTTCGATTCTTTCGCGGAGTGAAAAGGCTGCTGCCGTCCAAGATTTTCGCGGTTCCGGTTCGCTTCTCTTTTTTTTTTCTGCGCGGCTCGGTGTTATCCTGGGGAATTATCTGGTGACTTTTGAAAGAAGTAGGACGATCTCTTTCAAGATTCACACATCTTTGGAAAACGTTATTATATAATATCTTATGCGGAGTAGTAGCGATTTTTCCCTCGGGGCATCTCGCGGTACAAATTACGCTGAGGAAACCTAGAGTGTTTGCCGGTTACGATGAAAAACAAGCGCCACGCCAGTCGATCGGAGGATCCTTCGACATTCAAAGTCGAGGATGTCGATGTTCTCGTTGCCTGTTTCCTGGGTGGACGCCAGACCTCGAGGCTCGAGGAACGATAAATCACAACGAGACGGGGATTTTCCACGCCCTTTAAAATGCTTGCTGACGCGACGATCTTCGAATATCAGATGGCACCATATACGACACGGAAGACTACACCAAACCAGCGGTACTTGAAGTACGATAGCCTGGCAAGGAGTTTAATTACGCGCGTGTACGAAACGTAAAATTGTATAACAGGCACCAGTAAAAGAACCAGTCCTTGGAAGTATCTCCAGTCAGACTTTAAAGCCGCCTCTCTCAATTGCCTAGCCTTTCGCTACACGTTTCAGCGAAAATATATCTGGCTCGATGGTATCCCGAAAGCCTCTGTTCAAAATTTATTGAACCCAAGACGCAGGCACCCATTGAGGCTCCCGTTCCAGCGAATTGATCTCCGTCAGCAGCTGATTGTACGCTCGGTCCGTGTCCGTATTTATAATGATCATATCAAACAGATGACCGTATTTGTCCTCCATTTCCCGCGCTTTCTCTATAATATCCTTTAACTCCTCCTCCTTGAAACTCTCGTTATTCTTGATCCTCTTCTGTCGTAGCTTCTCCAAACTCGGCGGCGCCACGAACACCACGTACGGTTTTAAATCCGAATTTCGAAGGATCTTCAGGCTTTGCGGATGGAGATTAAGAACACAAATTTTACCGGAATTTACAACGGATCGTATAGCCTCCACGGAGGTACCGTAATAAGCTTTCTCGTATTCGCCGTGCTCGACGAACTTTCGACAGAGAATATCGGACTCGAATTGAGAACGAGAAATGAAGTGGTAGTCCTGGCCGTCTACTTCCGAATCCTTCCTGGGACGACTCGTGTCTGAAACAATGAGTATCCTGTAGAACGGTTGTCTTTGAATGAAGAACAAGTGATTTATTCGTATTACACGCGTGTTTCAAAGATGATGCGACTCGAACAAGAAAAATGAAGAACGGTTTGAATGTTTATGACAAAAAGCAAACGATTTGTTAAACGTTTGACATTAGCGACAAGCATAGACTGTAGAAAACGGTAAAGCAATATTACTTGTGTAATTTTCTGATCTTAGCCCTTGAACGTTTCCCTTTTCTGGCGATTATTTGAATGACGAATAAAGGAGCGCGTGAAGGAGAGACTGTGGTTGGCTGGTCGAGTAGCGAAAGAAAGAAAGAAAATGAAACACTATGCGAAACCATATGCCGAAATAAATGAGAGATTAATTACAAATCGGAATGGTAAACGTGTACAAGCGTCACGACACTTTGATGATTTTGTTGTTCTAATACAGGACTGAATTATTTCGAATCGCGACATTTTCAAAGTACGCGTGCAACACGAAGCTCCTGCTCACGAGGAATTGCCGCTGCGAAACGCTCGCTGTCTTGCATCAGCCTCTGTCTCAGCTCGTGTCGTCCAATATTTGGTGGCCCTATTAGGACTACCGGTCTTTTGTGATTCGCCCTTGGATAGTACAACGCGACTTCCTCGTACGTAAGCACCTCCTCGCTGTCATAATCTAGAAAATGTAAATGTTTGATGAGTAAACAAAGGGTGAACGTACTGAAACGCCTTCCATGAATCTTTTCATATCTACCGTCGATGGCAGTCGTTGCGTAATGCGGATACCCGTCGTCATTGTAATTCGCCCCAAACTTATTTCGTTTCTTTTTCTTTGGATTCTTTCTGGCGCACAACAACGTACTAGATTTCTTGGAGCCGCGTACGGTCGATTTGTCTCCGGCGATAGACTGTTTCATGGATTCTCGCCTAGATGAAATTCGGATTATCAGTCAGACGATGTTTAAAAAAGTTTGATAAGCAAGAAATGGAATATATATAGAAAAGATTATATATATATTGACATACTGGTGTTGGAAGGCTTTGCTGGGTACCAGACCAGCCAAAGTCTGATCCTCTTCACCCTCTCTATATGCCTGCCACCAATTAGGATCCTCTTGAGAGATCACGTGTAACACGTCACCCTTTTGGAAACTGACACCCAGTTCTCGGCACGGTATATAAGGATCTTCTTCAGGATCATAGTCGAAGTGGGCTCGTATGTGTTGTATCTGAGAAGATGATATTAAAGAGTTAAGTCAATATCAAATATTACAGTTAATGTACAGGGACTCAGGACGGTGTTCTATAAACTTAATGTTTCCATCAACTACAATAACTATTTTCATACGTCAGAAAAATGATTAATTCAATAACAGCAATAATAATTAATTCAATAATATGAATAAATATATGGATAGGACAAGGTGTCGATCACCGTGCTTCCCGAATATTAGTAAAAATCACTATATCCTGATAACACATTAAATATCGTCGATACCTGATTTGTGTCTTCCCTTCTACTTGATAGATTGTTCCTGTGACTCGTGGGCGCCGGGAGCACGAGGAAAGTCAGACTACCCTGCATACCGGCTAGAATATCGCACACCTCGTTCACGCTCTTTCCACGCATTTCCACGCCATTTACTTCCAGAACTTCATCGCCTTCGTGTAGGAGTCCAGACTTGTCTGCCGCTCCTCCGCGTACAACACGACCTTCATAAACATTATTACGGTTATTCAACGTACAATTCAACAATAATAACTTTTGCGTAATTCAACAGAAACTTGTGTGAAACACATTTAGGCGGAGTTTAGGAAAAAGCTTAGAAGCAAGTTACACTGTGTCCATAAGCGTCAAACACTTAACTAACGTGTTTCTCACATCAACATTTAACGTTACATCGCATCGTCTTCTTATAAAATGTTCGCAGACTGTGTTATTGACCCTTGTTCGAGGTTTTCGTACAATTTTATCAGAAAAAGAATGCGAAATACCTATTATAACAGCGTCACCCTCGTTTCTAACCGTAGCACCTAATGGTTCGTTAGTTTTCTCGATTCTGATAATTTTAATGTTGTCCACGACCCGGGAGCCTCTCCAGCTAGAGGTAGGGCTCGGTGGACCGCTCGGCGACGAGGACGAAGGACTCTGTTTCCTTTGTAATCCGTCGACGTAAGAGATGATAGAGTCGTGAGCGAGTAGAAGAGCTTCCATATCGTAGCTCGTCAAAATTCCGGTCAGCTCCTCCACGGCGGCGATAGTTTCCGCTCCGCCGACACCTGTTGCCGTCGACGACGACTGCCATTTCTCCAGTATGTCTACACACTGAAATATTCACCAATGACAAAAGTTGTACGCTTAAAGGGGCGATTGAACAGAAGAACACGCAAGATACATCGTATTTCCCTATTTTCATATTTTCTATAAAACTCGGTACACCGTTAGGTAATTGGAAAATTATTCTTTTACTTGGTTTTGCATCTGAACGCGTGCTTCCTACGCGATATTACAACATCGATATTAAAATATTATTTTTCATTGTAATTGAACCGTTCAAAAGTCACATGGATCAACTCCGCAAAGTAAAAGAAGATGAAGGTATTAAATTTTCTTAATTTTTCCTTGCATTCTACCCTCATGATCCGATTACGAAATTGAGGACTCGACGAAAAGACGGAGTTGATCATTTTGAGAGGTTCGACTATACCTTTGGCTTCTACAAAAAAATTCTTTTCATCTTCGATCGTGTCATATCATTTTTCTCTCATTTTCCTGTCTGCTTAAAAAACTGACGTAACAAACTGACGGCGCATTCTTATCGTTTTGTACTTTTCTCTTGCGATCTTCGACCAAGTCGGGTCGTCAAAATTTCAATGACAGTGGGTACGTACGTCGCGAGCCAAACTGGAAGCGTCTTCAGCGTGATGTTTGAGAACTTTGCTGGATCTTAAGCGATTTCTGAGGGCGTGATGGGTGGCGAGGGCAGATGCGAATCGACTTTGCACCAGAAGCGTCCGCACCGCTTCGAGTTCCGCTTCCACGCCAGGTCCCGAAATGCCTAGAGCACCGGAAATATTGCGCAACTGAAGCTGTAGCCTCTCCAGCGTCGCGACGACCTCTCCGTACGCTGAAATATGCAACGAATGCCTGTTACAAAGATTCTACAAACGTCTCTCGCCCGCAGAGGCACCGTTGCTTTCTACCGTTCGACTATTCCTCCGTGAAAGGGTAAACGACCGGCTAATGTCTTCCTTAACCCTTATGCCAATACTCCAAATTTTCCGCGTACTTCAAGAGAACCTATACGCAGTTCCCGTATGGAGATTCTTTTCTCTCCATTTACACTTGGCAACTACAGTATAAATGGAGAAATGAATAAATAAGAGATCTTTCCGATTTTACGTTTCATTTTTATAGTATTTGTACGGTTTTCATAGTCGTACGAAGGTGCTAGTAAATCCTACGGAATTTAATATACTTGCACCTAATCAATTAGTCTGGTAAATGTAGTAATTTGCTATTAAAAAAAAGCTTCCTGCGACTCGTTAATGGCGTGCGCAATTTCTCGCAGGCACTGTACGATCCAATAGGTAGCTGGAATTGTAGATTTTATACTTAATAACTTTTTAAATCTTACTTTATTAAAAAATCATACTGTCGAAATTATTTGAACTTGAACTGCAATAATTATTTTAATAATTATCTCTTTCCCATCATTACAAATTTTATATTATATTGATGAAATTATCCTTATTTTTCTGTTAAAACTATTGGACATCGATGATACTGATCTTACGAATACCCAGAATTCAATAATTATGAATTTGCAATAGGAATTTGGAATATTTTGTCTACCCTACACTCGTCATAGTGTGACGCTAGAATATTTCCTGAAAAATTCTCCTACGCGATTACTATTACTTACCCAAGCTATGCCAGCTATTGGAACAGAGATACACGTGCTCACGTACAATCAACTTCAATTTGCTCGGTGTCAATAATTATTTTCTACTAACGAGATTTCCAATCGTAGGTAGACGTTGTTCGAGTGCAGAAATACGAAGGAAGATTGGCAGAGCATTGGCATAAGGGTCACAGCAACAAATATCACGGCAAGTTGATTAAACGAAGGAAACGCAATTACGATACACCGATGGGATAAAGTCTTGGCGAAGTCTGAAAAACGTTTGAATTAAAAAGGGAATGGAGGAGTTATCGGAGCATAAATAGGAGGCCTAATGGGCCACGACGAGTGTCGTTAGTGCGTCATCGAGCGAAGTGGTCCTTGAATCGCTGGCGTATATCTGGAGGGAAAATACGACTTACTGAGGGGCCTGGGAGGCTCCTCGACTTCTAGCGTGGAGCTCGCGGTGACATGCGGTGCGCGGCTGACAGTGGTGGTGGTGGTCACCTCGTCTTGGGCGTACGCGAGATTTTCCTGACCCGAGAGACTGGTCGCGTGGCTTTCCAACGCGTGCAACTTGGTAGAGCCGCGTAGCGACCGATTGAGTATCTCCTGTCTCTCCTCTTCATCCTTTCGTTTCCGCAGCTGTTCCTACAATCAAACCCGTTCGTTTACACCCGTTTCATCGATTCCAGGCACACCCAATTATCCGCTGAAAACACTGGAAAATTCAACAGGTTGAATTATACGCAGGTACGTTTTCACGCGACAGTGAATTATTTAATAATTACGTTGGCGTAATTAAAATGTGAAAAGGTTTTTTCTATTTTACTGAACATCTCTGTTAATCCTGTTACTATGAAAATTTATAATTTGGACACCGATGATGGATAGATGATTTCATCGTCGGTCAATTGCAATTTAATTCGAGAAATTTTGAAATGATTATCGAGGTATTTTATTATATTAGGTTGTTCCAAAAGTGTCTTTCTTTTACAAACACGTCCTTTACAACAAATCTTTGTACAGATATAAAACCTAATTTGTCAAATATTGTGGTTTTCATCTGAATGGAATAAAATGAATCGTACACCATTCAATGGAATAATATAAAACAAAGAATGTTTAAAAGAATCTTCGGGAAGAGTAAATATTCGCTAAGAGTTCGATAGAGAAGTTTCGCTTGCGCCACAAATGACCCAGATTGCCTACGAAAAATTAAGAGTAACTAGATGTCAGGACATTAAATTGTATGAAGATAACAGCGAAAAGTATGTCGTGCTGTGACGATGGCAAAAACCGATCGCTCTTCTCGAAGAAGAAACTTCAGATAGCGATGATCTTGAGCATCTCCTTTGCTTTGTAATCTTTAGAATTGTCGTAGAATCGACTGAACACGAAGATCGTGTCACAGTGTTTGAAATGAAAATGTCTATGGAAGCAAAGTCAGCAATGTCACGATAACAAAAACCGATTGCTGTTCTCGAAGAAGAAACTTCAGATAGCGACGATCTTGAACATCTCCTTTGCTTTGTAATCTTTAGAATTGTCGTAGAATCGACTGAACACGAAGATCGTGTCACAGTGTTTGACACATGCACAGCAATGTCACGATAGCAAAAGCTGATCTTCTCGAAGAAGAAACTTTAGATGGCGATGATCTTGTACATCTCGTTTGCAATGTAATCTTTAGAATTGTAGAACACGAAGATCATGTCACAGTGTTTGAAATGAAAATGTCTATGGAAGCAAAGTCAGCAATGTCACGATAACAAAAACCGATTGCTGTTCTCGAAGAAGAAACTTCAGATAGCGACGATTTTGAACATCTCCTTTGCTTTGTAATCTTTAGAATTATCGTAGAATCGACTGAACACGAAGATCGTGTCACAGTGTTTGAAATGAAAATGTCTATGGAAACAAGATCAGCAATGTCACGATAGCGAAAGCTGATCTTCTCGAAGAAGAAACTTCAGATGGCGATGATCTTGAGCATCTACTTTGCTTTGTAATCTTTAGAATTGTCGTAGAATCGACTAAACACGAAGATCGTGTCACAGTGTTTGACACATGCACAGAAATGTCACGATAGGAAAAGCTGATCTTCTCGAAGAAGAAACTTCAGATGGCGATGATCTTGTACATCTCGTTTGCAATGTAATCTTTAAAATTGTAGAACACGAAGATCATGTCACAGTGTTTGAAATGAAAATGTCTATGGAAGCAAAGTCAGCAATGTCACGATAACAAAAACCGATTGCTGTTCTCGAAGAAGAAACTTCAGATGGCGATGATCTTGAGCATCTACTTTGCTTTGTAATCTTTAGAATTGTCGTAGAATCGACTGAACACGAAGATCGTGTCACAGTGTTTGAAATGAAAATGTCTATGGAAACAAGATCAGCAATGTCACGATAGCGAAAGCTGATCTTCTCGAAGAAGAAACTTCAGATAGTGACGATCCTGAACATCTCATTCGTCCTGCAATCTTTGGAATTATAGAATCGACTGAACACGAAGATCGTGTCACAGTGTTGTTGAAGTGATAATGTCTAACATTAAACAAAGCAAACAAAGTCTATGATGTTACGATAGCTAAAAATGATTGCACTTCTCGAAGAAATGCTGTTCAAAACGGCGATTGGATAGACTTGCAAATATTTTGATTATTCTGTAACGTTTAGAATCGTTGCAGAATCGATGGAACACTAAGATCGTGTCATAGCGATGCAGATAGAACAATGTCTATAGAAGAAAAGCGTACGGTGTCGCTATAGCAGAAATCATGACTTTTAATGTCACGCGGAGACGTACCTTGCATATCGAAGATATACAACGTTTGTTATGTGCCTTGAACATGATGATGTTGAACATACCGAAGATGCTGATACGAATAGGAACATTGTTATTTTACCGGTCGGTTCCATTCGATCGCAATTCATCCGCAGACAAATTTAATTGTCTTACCTTGTTCGTCACACGACGTGGCCTTGTGCAATTTTAGCAAACGTCGTCCGTAAACAGTACGTACATTTGACAGCCATTGAACGTCGAGATAGAATAAGGAAAAAGGGACGATTTAATATAGAACATTTATTTCAGGAATCCGGGCACAATATCGGACACGTTGCTTTGCGCGGTTGATTTATTAATTATTCATCGACTCGTTCGGTTTCCGTTTGAACGTATTTCAGCTGGAATAAACGACGACTCATGCAAAACCTACCTCGTGTAGACAGAATTCCTGGCGATTTTTCCTAACGATAACACGTTTAACAAGCAAACATCGTAACACATTGATGTAAGAAACACCTAAACGTGTGACAATAAACGATCCATTGAATAAGAGACATTGTATCTATCGTGACATCGAGCAAGCATTTGAAATTTAAAATAAAAATTCACCTGATTCGACTATCCTCGGTCGAGATGATGCCGCGTCTCGTTCAGATTATTTCAGAGTTATTTTGCCTTGGCAACTAGGTGATTGCGGATTTTGTCATTAGGTGGTACTCACAAAATCCGCAATCACTTAGTTGCCAATATTATGCTCCACTCAACCGATCTAACGCTGGAATCGTCGACGTTCGAAACGCAAAACGAAAGGGAAAGGTACTTATAGTGTTGCGTTGTTAGGTCATTTTCGATATTCGTCAGCTCTAAATATGCGGTATAACGAAACCGATTCTGTAAGAGAATTTTCGAAGCATAGGAATTTTCATGGTAACGAAGGTAACTTTCCACGACGCAGCTAATAAAATATCGACTTTGTTTTCTAATTAGCGCGTCCATGTACATACGTCGTAAATAGAGCGTAATAGCAGCTTAAATACAGGAAACTTTAGGACGAGAAATTGTCATAGCGCGTGTACGTTCTACCAAAAACGATGGGATCGTTGCGAATTACAAGTCGATTATTTAAACTTTCTTTTTTTCTTTTTTTTTTAATTCAAGTAACTCGTAGTAAGTAAAGAAGCTTGAGTTTAGATAATTCAGCTACCCTCAACGAAATACGAAAGAGCTAAGCAACACGCAAAAAAAAAAAAAGAACAAACAACGAAATTGTGCAAACGAACGCGCGTACTGCAACGAGCGTCTCGTAAGCGCAGCTAAATTTGCTCTCGTTACGTTGGCAACTAAGTGATTGCGGATTATGTTAATACCACCTAATGACAAAATCCGCAATCACTTAGTTGCCAACCCGATAGAAAAGAATCTCTCTGGAAGGTTAAATCGCACGTTGCCGAGCGTCGAATTACAATCGTCGCGATATCAGCAGGAGACTCGTTCGGCGATCGACGCCCACCGAGTGATAAAGTGCATCGCTGACGCAAAAATCATGGCAAAAGCGATTCGCGGCCGTTTATGTAACGGCCATGGCGATTAAGCACTGGCAGGACAGAAATACTTGCACGAAGCCCCGTTTACTCTCGTGGTACACGCGTATGGCTTCATCAACGTCAGCTCGATGGAATTCCTATAATTCTGGCAGCGAAAGTTCGCGTACAAAATCGAGTGCATAAACATCGCCGTGTTTGTCGATCAGGCAATGTAAAAATCTGTCAGAAGTTGAAATCCTGATCATGGAGACACGCTCGCGCGAATAACAACGCGGATAACAACGTATATGTACATCGTTTCATAGAAAGAAGACTAAAAAGAAAACAGCCCACTAACCTCATTAAAGAAATAAAATAGTCAAACTCGAAGATGGCATCCCGCTGAGGGTAGCCATCCACATGATATTTAGCAATTAAGTTAGACAAATTTACCAAATGTCCAGCTGGACAAATTGTAAAGTACAAATCAAATAATAATAAAAACAAAAATTTTGTGTGCTACACTAGATTAGCCGTTTAGTAGTGACATACATATATGAGTATGAGTGTGTGGGAGTATGTGCGTGCACAGCGTCTCGTAAACAAATGAATGCAACTGTTCCGTTGGTAATGTGGTATAGAAGATGGTGAGACAAAGAAAGCGCTGAGACGCGTGCAAATTTATATCGACGAATATCTTGTACATCGCATATTAGATAAATCTGAAACTATTTTGATATCAATTCTAAGTGTAATCTAAGTGTCCCTATACATTTATTTCTGCGATTAAAACCCTTTGATTGCTACGTCGTAATCACATGTTTTGCTCAGAACTCCGCGCGAGTATTTTTATTATTCAAAGCATATAATGACAAAATAATAATAAATTGATGATGTAAGATAACATTCTTCCCTAATGGCCGTTTATCTTATTGGTGGTCACGGGTTACCACACTCGAAGATGGTATACATCCACATATTATTTAACAATTAAGTTAGAAATATTTACCAAATGTCCAGCTGGACAAATTGTAAATTACAAATTAAATAATAATTAAAAAAAAAAAAAAAAACAGAAACGTACATCGTTTCTCGTCTATAACTGGCTGAACATTTTGTTCGATTTTTATCAGCCGCTTTTCGTAAGAAGATTGCGTGGTAAGAAGCTTCGGTGACGAGCTTTGATCTGTTGATTTTCTAACGTCGATGCTAATTCCAAGTGGAAAGAGAGTACTTTAATGCGGCACGGAGAAAGAGAACAATTTTGTAAGTTTAAGATCATCAGGTTTATACTGGAAACAGATAGGAAATTTCATTCTGATTTCATTTAATTTTACGACGATCGATATGAGCCGAAGTATTGAAGAAAGATGCTCGCGTTTAATCGCCGAAAGCAAGTGAAAGCAGCCAGCGGTTTAAATATTTAAAATTCTCAATTACACCATGGATATTTTTATGCAAATTCCTGTCTCTACGAACGTGATTGAAAGAATGGAACCTACGTAGAGAAGATAATTTAACTTACTTCAGGCAGTTAGCTGTTTCTTGTCGAATATACTTGTCACAAAGAAATGGCAATATTCGTTACGACCAGCTACTGTCGCTAATAAAATACAAAAATAAAACAATCGTCTCGATACTTTGCCTTTCACCAGATGTCACTTACTTCTCGCCACGCATTTCAGGTATACGTTTCAAAGTTTTTTCAAAGTTCTTAACACTTTACCGACCGCTAACGATTCAACAGCATATGCACGTTCGACCGGCAACTCAGGCGCAGATTCTCCCTGGCGCTGGCTCTGTTTCGGTTTAGACTCTCCAATACCATTCTTTTCGTTCATCGCGAACGGTAAGTTTTTCAAATTGGTATAAAACTGTGAATGCTTACAAAGCAACGCAACTGACGCAACTGAGCAAAGTACCTTAGTACTAAATAACAAATTACTGCTCAAATAATGAGAAAAATTGTAGGCGATAAAAAGTCGATTAACGGGCTATCGGTCGGTAAAGTGTTAAGGTCCAACTAACTGACTAAACGCCCCATTTCTCTATACTATTGGTTGGCAACTAAGTGATTGCGGATTTTGTCATTAGGTGGTAATGACAATCACTTAGTTGCCAACCCAATACATTTCCAATATTTTGTTCATTTTCGAATATCATGCGCATTAAAGTCCACGCTTCTGGTCGTCCTATTTTTCCCTCGTGTTCTTCGCATGAGATCGTAATATGATCTCGCATCGCTCTGCATTTTTCATAGAAAAATGAAGAGACGATTGGAAGAGCGAAGAGTCGATCTGGAAGCTGAAAGAGGATTTCTTCTGGGAAAAAGAGAGAGAGAGAGAGAGAGAGAAAGAAAGAGCTGGAATTCTTCGTCGTATAATATCGTGGAAATTACGAGAAGGATAGCTCGTTATCGTTCAGCAGGCACGGCGTGTTCCTGGTTTGGTGCGGTGGCGTTCGAGTATCTGGTTTTTAACGAGCAGAAGAAGAAGGGGGAAGAAAAAAATCCGGCTTCTCCGTAAAGTGGCAGGAAAGCAAAGACCGAGGTCATGGTAGGGAAAAGGGGCGACGGAGAGAAAGAGAAAGAGGGAGGAGGAACCGAGGTCTGACTCAAACCGTACGCGAGCTATGTGTTCCACCTATCGAAACTTACTCGTAACGTTACACTCGAACCGTGTAATCTTAGACTATTGTGAGCGGGGTTCTTTTACATTCCAGACCACACTTGACTCAGCGTGACGAGACGCGGCAAGGCGCGGGAATTTTAGAAGGCAAACGTAGCGTGGCGCGGAGACGCAACCGTTCTCTGGTATTTCTCACTCGAATTTGTCGTCGCTCGACGGTGAATTCATAAGTGTCGTTATACAAGTGCGCTGCTAGACCACGAGTACTAGTTTCTATTTTTAGTTTCTAATTATTTTCTTTTTCCTTTTTTCTTTTTTTAATTATTTAATTTCTGCTTCACAATTTGTCCAGCTGGCCATTCGGTAAATTTGTCCGACGTAAATAGAACAGCGTGATAGAACAAAATGGATCGTAATAATTCGATAAAATAACGCGAAACAAAACATGTTCTTCCTCATAACGTGTATTTCTTTTTATAGAACGAGAGAAACCTATCGCACAATCTAACGTGAAAGATGTTGTTTGCGAGACTCGTTGATCGAGAAATTGAATCGCGTTGGTCGATTATTACAAATCTGTCGATCCATTCGTATCGTACGTATCTTATAACGAAGAAACGTTACATAAAATAAAATTTGTCGGAGTTTCGCAATAATCGTAAGCTAATACGTATCCGGCCTTATTCGATGTACACGCTGAAATTAATACGGATACTATGGAATACAACTCTAGAGATCAACGATCAGTATCGCGATATCAGGGACATTTTAATCCAAAATTCTACCTACAACGAACGTATCATAGTGTAATGAAAAATGATTCCTGATAAAATAAGAGAATCTTCGAGTAACGACTGTAAAAAAAGGAGGTTTAAAGAATAATTACCAACGTTGCATCTTTAAATTGTTCTTGGAATTTGGAATTATCAATGAGATCTCCTTGTGTTTAAAAATAAATTTATAGAAATAAGATTTTTTTGATGAGATATTGAATTCTAATTATATTCAGCTGACAACTAAGTGATTGCGGATTTTTTCAATGCCACCTAACGACAAAATCCGCAATCTCTCAGTTGCCAACCCAATATAAATGTGCGAACATCTGCCCTCTCGAGCAATGAAACGTTTCACCGTTTTTGTTTCATTTGATCGATTTCTAAAAGAAAAAATATACCATACACTGTATCTGTGTTGTTTTCTCCGTGTCTCTGATTCGTTGCGACAATTAACCATCGTCCGATAAACGACGCGCAATTCGATTCAGCAGAATCGCGTGTTTACTGTTCGTGTGTTTATTTGAAAGTAGAATTAGACGAAAGGATGGAAGATGGACTAATTGCTTTGAAATTGTTGACAGTAGCGCCGGACGAGTTCAGTTCTGGTCTGGTGAAGAAGCTTGGATCATCGCCATCGAAAAGTAATTAATTACTTTGTTACTTATTATTAGGTTGGCAACTAAGTGATTGCAGATTTTGTCAATGCCACCTAACGACAAAATTCGCAATCTCTCAGTTGCCAACCCAACGTATCCTAATTCTAACATAAACAGCATTTACGTTCAAATATTCTCCTGCGAATTTTTTCAGGAATACAGTTCATATTTACGAAGAATAATTACAACCATTCATTTCCTTCGATTTTTCTCCGTTTTCTCCCACGTTCTTATTTTTTTTCGCTGTTTTTTTTTTTTTAACTTGGTTCTATCGCCGATTAACGCGAACAATCGGAAAACTGTTAGCCAAACACAATGGCGCAAGGTTATAGGTAGAAAGAGAGGAGGAACGAACCGATGACACGAAATAGGAAATTCGACAAGTATAGAAGCCATGGAAGCGGCTCTCTGTTCAATAACCATTGTGCCCAGGTCTCGTAATTTCCTGTTGGAACGTGGACAGCCCGTGGCTGTTACACGTACTCTTAAACAACGATCGTCGATTGCTGCCTTTACATTGTTACATAATGCTAAATTATTCATGCGGAATACCACGCGTTTCCCGCGGCCGATACTTTTCGCACACCCACCGAAATTCCCCGGCCAACGTTTCAATTATTCACGGGATTAATATGTGAAATTATACGTATCCTTAACCTACAATCAGTCGAACGATTTCAGTTGAAAGTGATTCTTATTGAAGAAAGCAAGGATTATCTGTTTAATACGAGAATTGCCCTGATAAAAATTCTGTTATTTTCGAAGAAACTTTCAATACCAAGCGACTTAATGAAAATTCTTTTATTTTTACAGAACCTCTTGGTGTTCAACAACCAGTGACATAATGAAAATTCTTGTTTTTTTTTTTTTGTTTTGAGTCTTTTAAGTGATCTAATGAAATTCTTTTAATCTTTCAGAATCTTTTAATAACAAGTCAATCGGTGATCTAATGAAAATACTATTATTTTTCCAGAAACTTCTAACCCCAAGTGATCTAATGAAAATTCCTTTATTTTTCCAGAACCTTTCAAGCGATGTAATGAAAACTCTTTTAATTTTTCAGAACCTTTTAATACCAAGGCGATCAGTGACCTAACAAAAATTCTATTATTTTCCCAGAATCTTCTAACACCAAGTGACACAATGGAAATTCTTGATTTTCCCGGAACTTGAAGTAAATCATCTGATGAAAATTCTTTTAATCTTTCAGGATCTTCTAACGCCAAGTCAACCAGTGACCTAATAAAAACACTATTTTTCCAGAAGCTTGTAATCCCAAGTAACCTAATAAAAATTCCTTTATTTTTCCAGAACCTTCCAAGTGATCTAATGAAAACTTTTAATTTTTTCAGAACCTTTTATTACCAAGGCGACCAGTGACCTAAAGAAAATTTCTTTATTTTTCCAGAACCTTTCAAGCGATGTAATGAAAACTCTTTTAATTTTTCAGAACCTTTTAATACCAAGGCGACCAGTGACCTAAAGAAAATTCTATTATTTTCTCAAAATTTTGTAGAGGTTTATGTGTAGAGGATGGTTGATCGGAGAGGTTTAATGGACGAGATTGCTCGTTGTTGAAACCATCGAATATATTTAAAATGATAAATTAATATACAGATAATGTTTGCAAAGACGCTCGTACTAACCGATTCGCTAAGACAGACATAAATCGTAAAATAGGATCGCTAATGACTCGTGGATTAGATCGCTGATAATTCCTTGATAACTGGTTGATAACTGATCGACAACTGACTGTAACTCATTTCCTTGCGATCGCGTCCGCTTGGTGGGGGGAGAGTCAGAAAATTCAAATTCGACTTTGTTTGGCGGTTGTACGTAGCGGCGACATTGTTTTGCTCGGAGTTTATTTATTCTTACATTGCGCGTATCCTAACGATGTCGATACTCCGAGGCAAAACAACAACATTATTTGAATTGTCCTCTAACTCATGTGCCACTACAATCTTCTAACATTCGGTGACATAATGAAAATTCTTCTTTTTCTTTCAAAACCTCCGCTAAATTATCTGATGAAAATTCTCTTAATTTTTCAGGATTTTCTAGCACCAAGTCAATCAGTGACCTAATAAAAACACTATTTTTCCATAAGCTTCTAACCTCAAGTGACTTAATAAAAATTCTTTTATTTTTTCATAATACCTCAACACTATACAACCAGCAACCTAATGAAAATTCCTTTATTTTTCCAGAACCTTCCAAGTGATCCGATGAAAACTCTACTATTTCTCCAAAATGTTCAAACTCCAAGCAACCTACTGAAAATTCTGTCATTTCTTTGGAATACCTCAACACCAAACAAGTATTTTCCTCATGTTATTCCCTTATTTTCGGAATCGTTTATCCTTTAACACTAATTTTCTTATATTTCCTAAACAACCAGCAACCTAATGAAAATTCCTTTATTTTCCAGAACCTTTCAAGTGATCCGATGAAAACTCTACTATTTCTCCAAAATGTTCAAACTCCAAGCAACCTATTGAAAATTCTGTCATTTCTTTGGAATACCTCAACACCAAACAAGTATTTTCCTCATGTTATTCCCTTATTTTCGGAATCGTTTATCCTTTAACACTAATTTTCTTATATTTCCTAAACAACCAGCAACCTAATGAAAATTCCTTTATTTTCCCAGAACCTTCCAAGTGATCCGATGAAAACTCTACTATTTCTCCAAAATGTTCAAACTCCAAGCAACCTATTGAAAATTCTGTCATTTCTTTGGAATACCTCAACACCAAACAACAAGTATTTCCCTCATCTTTTCGGAATCGTTTATCCTTTAACACCAATTTTCTTGTATTTCCTACACAACCAGCAATCTAATGAAAATTCCTTTATTTTCCCAGAACCTTTCAAGTGATCCGATGAAAACTCTACTATTTCTCCAAAATGTTCAAACTCCAAGCAACCTATTGAAAATTCTGTCATTTCTTTGGAATACCTCAACACCAAACAACAAGTATTTCCCTCATTTTATTCCCTTATTTTCGGAATCGTTTATCCTTCAACACCAATTTTCTTGTACTTCCTAAACAACCAGCGACCTAATGAAAATTCTTTTATCCTTTCAGAAGCTTTCAACGTTAACGCGACTAAGTAATGTCCCAAGAGCTTCAACTACCGGTAAATCATACACAACTATTTACAATTAGACTCGTACAATATATTTCGTACTCGAATATTCCTCAATACACCTTCTTCTCATAAAATACCACTAATCTCTTTCTAAACGTTACATTCCCCACGATTATCTCTATCATCGTCGCTCGTCTGACTCGGTGGTTAGCAAGTAACGAGCGTTGCTTTCCATCGGCTACGCATAACCGAGAAAACGTAATGCAATTTACTGGCTCGCGTGTCTGCGAGTGCACGAAGACTCGTTGAAGAAGAACGTAGAATTGAAAGCTAAACACCCACCGCTAATTCCGCGTTGAATTATTCACCGATCTCTATCGCGCGAAACGTCCAGGTATTCGAAGCAGAAACTGAAGAAACGTAGAAGCGCGTTATCGTTCCTTCTTTTCGGAACGGCCAAACCTGTTATTATTTTTCGTAGCTGATATTGTTTCCTACCTGATATTTCCTGATGGAATGCAGTTGCTGTTGCGTGGGCTCGGCATTTGCGTTATCGGTGCTCTCCACATTATTGTTCTGCGTGGACAAACGTAGATTATCTTTCGGCGGTCTGGCAGGTGCCCTCTTTTGATCTCTCGGGGGGATGGCAGGTTTCACCCCGTTCAAACCGGTCTAAAAATTCGTTTCAAAGAAAACACAGCTGGCATTAAAGCACCCTGAGGCCACATGCCGCCATCGCGACTACCCAAAAGTTGCCTCTTCCCCTACGTTTTCTAGAAATTCGTTCTTTTTTCCTTCACATTCTCCTCTACTTTGTCGCGCCCTTACTAAACGATCTATTTTTCCATCTTCTTCCCTCTAACTTTTTACGCTTCTTTATATTTATATTTATATGTTTCTTTTCCTTTTCTTCTTTTTTTTCTTTTTCTATTTTTCATATTCTTCGCTACACTTTGTCACACGATTTTATCTAACCAGTTCGGTTTCGTTTGCAACTGTTCGAAGAGTCGAACAAGTCCGTGTACACGACGCTCGTTCTCTTTTCGCTGTTGATTACGTTGAAAGCGAAGAGCGAAGATCGTATAAAGGAAACAGAAAGAGTACGCAGCAAGCGAGAATAAAGAAGAAGAAGAAGAAGAAGAAGAAGAAGCAAAGCACGTGCATTAAGAGGTTTATACGTTTGCTATGGCTAGCAGGTGTTCACAATGGGTTTTGTCTACTTTCGCATGCTTGTCAACTATAAGCGTGCGTTGAGCATGCGTTGCAATCGCGAACACGGTCGATGCTCTCGCCGTTTTTACTCCATGCCATTGAAACCCGAGGCAGAGATCGCGTGAACATTGGCAATCGTTAGATTTCCCATGTGCCTGCAATCTCACATTCTTAACAATATAAACGAAAACATATATATTAAATCGTAGCATACGAAATGCGTTTCTTCGGTTAAAACGTATTTTCGCTTCTCGTTCTACTCAATTTATCGATGCGAATACCGCGAGCGTTACGTCTCTTCTTTTCAGAAACGTCGCGTCTTTTCACGTTCACGTTGCTTCTTACGTCGTATCCAAAGCCGATTAGAAGAAAACCTTCTACCTTTTCCATAAATAACATCGATGTTGCGAATTTTTATTATATCTGCCGATGTAACGTTGGAAGAGTTCGCGCATTTCGTATGCTAAAATTTCAAATGACGATAATACGTATCCGTGGATACGTTCCAGGTGAAAAGTCCGAACAATCGGAAGGTAGATTTCGTATGTAAAATTGAAGAATATTTAAGTACCTGGTGATGGTCAAGATCGTCGAAGCGCTTGTACGCGTACGTACATTTCTTCCTGACATCCATGCGCGGTATCGTCTCGCTCGCCAATTCCCTTTTCGTCTCGCTAGAGTCGCGTAGCTCGCCCCGATCTTCGTTCCACCGCGCGAACAAATTCGATTCCGATCGCCAGCATTGAACACCGACAGGACAATCCACGTCCAAACGAACAGTCGGTAAATCAGTTTCGCTTTTCCACGCGCTCTGACTCGCTCCCAATCCGTACGAGTTACGATTATCGACATCGAGAACTTTGCATCTTTTATATTCGAGAGACAGCCGCGAGTTCGTGAAATTCTGCGCATTCGGCGATTCCTGTAACGCGTGTAACGCTCGGTCGCTTCCGTTTCTCCGACACTCGGGGGCCTCCGTATCCGACAAACCATTTTTACCGCGAGATAATTCGCGCAACGAGTTGCTACAATTTTGATCGGCTTCTCTATCG
Organism: Bombus fervidus; assembly: GCF_041682495.2. Taxonomy (NCBI): domain Eukaryota; kingdom Metazoa; phylum Arthropoda; class Insecta; order Hymenoptera; family Apidae; genus Bombus; species Bombus fervidus. The sequence continues at coordinate 6,884,133 of NC_091530.1, read as the reverse complement.
AACGACGAACGTACGGGAGCACGTTGAATCGACGATCGTTCAGCGAATGGATCATCGTTAAAGGAACCTAGTTCGTCGTTCGGCGAACAGCTATGTTTGCCTCGCGTAGTTTCATCGTCGAACCGGTCAACCGAGAAAATCACAGTGCAGACGTCTGTACGCGAAACATCGCCGGTCGATTTGTAAGAGAAACGAATCTGCGGGCTGCCGCGAGACACCGGCTTCTCGCCGGTCCGTGCAGAGGCGGACGACTCGCGACAATTGGGACAAAACGATGCCTCTGTTTTTTCTTTGAGATCGGAGAATATGGAAGATCGCGAGGCGCCGTTGGATCCTCGCGCAGCCTGAAGACGATCGTCGCAGCACGACGCGTTGCAGCAATCGTCGAAGATGGCTTCGAGATCGTCCGAGCGATTATCAGAAATTTGTAAAACACGACGCGAGCTGCTGTCGGAGTCGCAGAGATGGTCCGACCTTCTGTCAGCGGTTTTAGTGCTACTGTCTGAGCGATTAGAGGTGCTGGTAGCAGAAGCGTGAAGCAACGTACTTTTGCGTGTTTCATGGTGCACGATAGAGAAGAAGCTATCGAAAAGCAGACTCTTGACTTTGGACCTTACCTTCTTCTCGTGCTTTCTGTCTAACGTACGGGGTGACCTAGCAACTACGTTCTCCGTGGCAGCTATACTCTGATCGCCGGCGGTTGGTAGCGTGACGAAGCTACCAAGGTCGTTCGAGCGAACGCACGGCGAGGCCACGATGCTCGTAGCGCACGATTCGCGACTCCCGTCGTCCCCGTGCACCGTCAAACCACCGTTATCCCTGCCGATAGTGCCGTTACGTTCGCGTTTCGGCTCGAGGGTGTTGTGCTTGCTGCTTCCGGGCGTCTTGTTCGGCGGAGGATAGACAGGGTGGCACTTGGTCACGGGGACGAAATCGGGCGGACAGTCGACGGCCACCTCGCGGTAGGTTTTGCCGCCGACCACCAGAAAGCTACGATCCACGTGCTCGAGATCGGTGGACGCGTCGCTCCTCAGGGTAGAGTAGCCACTGGAGATCTGCTGGTGCCTCTTCTTCTTGGGCCGCTGCCTCGAGGACGAGGAGAGGCTGCTGCCAGACTCGATTCCCAACAGATCGTCGCTCGATCCTGCTCGTATTAGCTCTTCCACGTCCAGACTCCTCGTCTTCGCCTTCAGCTTCGCTCTGTCCTCTTGACGCCTCGGTTTCGACGATTTCACCGATTTGCTGGACGGAGTGCTCGGTTCCGACGACTTGACCAATTCGCTGCCACGTTGGTGCTGATGTTGATCCTTGCTACGGCCAGGGGACGACACTCTGTCCTGCGGATCACGCGGAATCCTCGGAATCGCGCATTGTTCGTCTATGAGCCTGGTTAGGTCGGACACTTCGTCGGACCTCATCAGAAGGCCCTGTAGATCCTGCAGATCGGCCAGACCGTAGGCAGGATTGTCGAAGGACGTGGCGTCCCTGGCACGGCCGAACAGAGGCGCTACTTTGATCTCCGGCACCACGGGTCTACACGGCGAGCCGAGATCTATCCTCCTAGCGTCGTACGTGGGCGAATCTTTGCCACGATTTTTCGCGTGTCTCAACACCAGGCTACTGTCCAGCGGAGCGGTGCTGTCCGACCTTCCCGACGAGCTTCTCGGGCTGGCCGAGTCGTCGCTGCAGGTCTTCAACATGGTCGGATAGTCCTCCTTGGCGAACGGATAATCCTCTTCCACGTCCACGTCAACACTCGACTCCTTCTGTCCGCTGCTATCCTCGTTCACTCCTTCGTCCTCCTCGTCCTCCTCGAAATCCTTTAGATTCTTCTTCAAGTTCTTCAAGTCCGGCGAACTCAACGTCGACGGACTCCTGTTCCTATATTTGTCCGTGTCCAACGCTTCCTTCGAAGCTTCTCTCTTCTTCTCTTTAGCGCACTCGTCCTCGTCCTCGAGGTTCTCCGATTCGATCTTCAGCTCGATCTTCAGCATCGGCGGCTGACCGTTCGTTCGAACGCACTGCCTACCGCAGGTCGCATCCGTCACGTCCGTGCAATCCACGGCCGACACGATTCTAGCGCGTTCGTCGACTTGGTTGGTGCGTGGTGGCGATTTAAGGGTGTCGTTTTTAAGGTTTAGGGAGAGGTCGAGGTCGCTAGCGCTACGGGGACCACGAATCTCGTTCCGATAATCGGTCGAGCGGTTCTTTACCTTGTTGGGATAGGCCTTCTGTAGAAGGGTGTCGGGTACGTCGACTGGTAGCTCCCGGTGAGGCCCTAGCCCGCCAGGAGCCCACATCTCATCGGGACCCAGCCCTTCCTGCGGCTTCTGCTGCTGCTGCTGTTGCTGCTGCGAGTCCGTCACGCCACTGCCGCTACGCCTTCGGGACCTGTCCGCAACAAAATGATCAGCTTGTTAACGATTTTCGATGCGACCAAACCCTTCCAACCTCCTTTTCTTCGGCCTCTCGCTTTTTTTTTTTTTTTTCACGCGACACACACGTCGGAGACTCTCGTCGTCTCGACCCCGCGCGAGTTCGGCCACGCTGTTGTGTCGTGAATAGAAACGACATATTCAGCGAACCCACTCGCGCCAGTTTCGTGGAACAAAGTGGCGCAGCAGCAGCTTGCAGACTCGAGGGTGGTTGACACCGATTTCCAAACGATAGCGATCTTTGTTGTACTAATTTTAGACCTTTGAGCGGCGTACCAGCACGTTGAAAAACGAATATCATTGGCGAATTATCGATCGTTGTATTTTTGCACTTTAACGACCGATAGCCGATTAATCGGGTTTTCGTCGCCGATAATCTTTCTCATTATTTGACCAGTAATTTGTTATTTAGTACTAAGGTACCTTGCTCAGTTGCGCCAGTCGCGTTGCTTTGTAAGCTGCCACAGTTTTATACCAATTTGAGAAACTTACCATTCGCGATGTACGAAAAGAATGGTATTGAAGAGTCTAAATCGAAACAGAGCCGGAGAATCTGCGCCTGAGCTACCGATCGGACGTGCGTATGATGTCGAACCGCTATCGGTCGGTAAAGCGTTAAAGTGTCTCTCTGTTCGAAGAACTCGGATGCGCGTATTTCTTTTTTTGCAAATTTTGACAAACAATTAAATAAATCGAAATATTTTCCTCGTTACGCGTTACAATTTTGTTCGCGCCTATGGCTCGTTGTAATCGAGCTTTCACGTTCTAAAGCCCTCGTCACGCTTATTTTCTTCTTTAGGATGTACCGTCGTGGAAGATAATTTTACCTAACGAGACGTTTGTTGTCTGAAATTGAAGAGCTTCGTACACGCGTAAATATTTGAATACGTCTAGCGCGAAGCAAATATCCAATTTTCTATTTTCGTTCCTTCAACCACTAAAGTGTCCCAAGCTGCGCCGCTGCTTGTAAAAACGCTGCAAGAAACCAGCTAATAAAAGTAATTTATTTCGAACAAGGTAAAAAAGAAAAGAAAGAACGAGAAAGATGAAAACAGGGCGTGGATAAAAAAAAAGAAAAGATAGGGCAAACAGCGAGCGGGATAACACCTAGGTAAATATGTTTAGCAACAGCGAAGAATTTGCTGGAACTACGAATTACCGAAGGTTTAGCATACGGTGCCTACACGCGATCAAATTACTGGAAAAGCGGTGCATCGATGAACTTTTATGGGAACGCTTAGACGTACGGGACAGGGTTATATGTAAACTACGGAAGAAAGGAATTAACCGACTGAAGATAACGAGTTACCCGAACGCGTTTCTTACGTGTAATCGAGGTCAACTGAAATTACAGCCACTTACCGACGTATAGCGATAATTTAAACCTAAGATCCGCACCTTCTCTCCTGCACGCATTCTCCTTAACGATCGAGAAAAACTTTCTTGCTAAACTCTTTCATCGTAATTAATCATCGTTCCGTTTAAATCGTTCGAGCTCGCGTTCTCTCCAATTTCTCCCGAATTTTCTTTCTAATCTCCGTCGATACACGTATCGACAAATTCGTCATAGTAAAAGCATACAAAATTTCTGCTAATAACAAATTGGTCACTTTGATCGTCCTAGTAATCCTACTATGGTTCAATTATCTCGATTAGCCTGGTTAATTGTCAAACAGAGGAGATTAGGTTTATGCTAACACACACACACACACACAGATATTTCAGGCGCACTACTTTCTAGTCTATATTCACGTGTTATTATCCTATGAAATCATTTTCTTTCGTTTGCAAGTTAATTCTATTCGACGAACAAACGGCCAACTGGCGCGTACGCTCGAATTTGCTTCGAACGACATCTCGGTGAAACATTGGACGCTCCTTAAAGCAACGACAGCAAGTTTATCGTGGAGATTTAAGCAAATAGATAGCAAAGATTAAGCTACTTGAATATCCGTGGAGAATACGAGCAATTAACACGTCACACGTCCCAGGCATAACGTTCACTCGATTAAACTTCACAGCGGATCGTTGCAAGTCCGGAGGACGGACGAGCGTCGCTTTCTCGTGCGGCGATCCTTTTCCACGCGCAAACATACGTCAGGAGTGGCGTTAAAAGGAGGCGTGCACACCTTTGGAAAAAAGGACGCAACGCGTTGTTATAAAAAGATGAAAACTTGCGGCGGTGCGTGTCGAACCTGCGCCAACAGAATCTCCGTAAAAGTGGAAATTTACGCGACACTGGTCACCAGGTAAGGGGAAAACCCCGCTCCTTTCAATTTCACCCCTTATAGTGCACGCGATACCATGATAATTACAAAGTACACTCGACAAAGTCTACGCGTGTTCCTCGAGTTTCTCGGCCAACCTTTAGACGTACTGACATTTAAAACGGCTGACGCTTCACCCTGACGTCGGAACGCTGCTCGTCCGATTCCAAGCGACGATTACACACACGCCACAACGTGTACGTAGCGTCGCTAATCGTGGAATTTCTGTCGCAGCTTTCGCTCCAATCTCCATTCACCGTTTGTCTCATCCAACTTGCTCTGTTCTCTTCCAAGTTTTTATGGAGGTGCACGAGCTAAGCGCCACACAATTCGTGACACAGCGATACGAAAGCAAGCGGATAATTCCACGTGCAAACGATCGTCGTAGGTCTGCGCTGAAAAGCAGGCGACCCATCGTGAGCCACCGGTGGCTCACGAAAGTAGCTACAGCGATCCGCGTTTACGCAAACTTCTTTTTTCACCGATGATGTGATTCTCGTTGAAATTTCATTAGAAATGGAAGGAAAGGCATTGACGATGATCCTACAAGTTTTAACGAATCTTGAAAGCTGCATGGAAATTGACAGATTGTTCGGAAGCACGCGGTTCATAAAAATCGTCACAACTGGCCAATTTCCATTATCAGGTTCATCGCGATCAGTAAACGTGTTCCACGTTCGCCCAGGACGCCCTGGGAGTAATTTTATTATTCAAAGCATATAATGACAAAAGAGTAATAAATTGATGATGTAAGATAACATTCTTCCCCAATGGACCATTTATCTTATTGGTGGTCACTCGTGACCACACTCGAAGATGGTATCCCGCTGGGAGTAACCATCCACATATTTAGGAATTAAGTTAGACAAATTTACCAAATGGCCAGCTGGACAAATTGTAAAGTACAAATTAAACAATAAGAAAAACAAAAAAATTTTGTGTGCTACACTAGATTAGCCGCGTAGTGGTGATACACATATATGAGTATCAGTTTGCGCGAGTATGTGCGTGCACAGCGTCTCGTAAAGCAGATGAATGCAACTATTCCATTGGTAATGTGGTATAGAAGATGGTGAGACAAAGAGAGCGCTGAGACGCGTGCAAATTTATATCGACGAATATCTTGTACATCGCATATTAGATGAATCTAAAACTATTTTGATATCAATTCTAAGTGTAATCTAAGTGTCCCTATACATTTATTTCGGCGATTAAAACACTTTGACTGCCACGTCGAAATCACATGTTTCGCTCAAGACGCCATGGGAGTATTTTTATTATTCAAAGCATATAAGGACAAAATAATAATAAATTGATGATGTAAGATAACATTCTTCCCCAATGGCCGTTTATCTTATTGGTGGTCACCCGTGACCACACTCGAAGATGGTATCCAGCTGGGGGTAGCCATACACATGATATTTAGCAATTAAGTTACACAAATTTATCAAATATTCAGCTGGACAAATTATAAAGTGCAAATTAAATAATAAAAAAAAATTTGTGTGCTACATTAGATTAACCGCGTAGTAGTGACACACATATATGAGTATCAGTGTGGAGAGTATGTGCGTGCACAGCGTCTCGTAAAACAGATGAATGCAACTGTTCCATTGGTAATGTGGTATAGAAGATGGTGAGATAAAGAGAGCGCTAAGACGCGTGCAAATTTATATCGACGAATATCTTGTACATCGCATATTAGATGAATCTAAAACTATTTTGACATCAATTTTAAGTGTAATCTGAGTGTCCCTATACATTTATTTCGGCGATTAAAACACTTTGACTGCCACTTCGAAATCACATGTTTTGCTCAGGACGCCATGGGAGTATTTTTATTATTCAAAGCATATAATGACAAAATAATAATAAATTGATGATGTAAGACAACATTCTTCCCCAATGGCCGTTTATCTTATTGGTGGTCACGGGTTACCACACTCGAAGATGATATCCCTCTGGGAGCCCCATCCACATGTTATTTAGCAATTAAGTTACACAAATTTACCAAATATTCAGCTGCACAAATTGTAAAGCACAAATTAAATAATAATAAAAAAAACGTAGTTGTCAACCCAATACATTTTATACAGTACAAATAATGTGTATAAATATTCTCAAATTCGTCTCACGTTTCACGAATGAAATCATGATCATCGTGTCCTTCCGTGGTGTAAATAAAATTTCGACAAGTTTCTCGTGACGCAGTTAACGAATATCCGTGGGAATTTTCTAAGGTCAAGGCAAGGCGATCTGTGCGATTATTCGCGAAGAGAATCGAAAGAGAGGAAAAACAAAGTCTCCGGTAAAAAAATACTGTCTGCAGTGTCTAGAGGAGGAATTTGAAAGCGACGTTAGAAAATTCACAAGAATGTTCTCCCACCGGTAGCCTGGCATTCATACCTCGGCTATTACCGGTCGAACGAGAGCGGCGTGAATAACGCGTTAGAAATTTCAGCCGAATATCAAGGCGCGAGGTCATTCGATCGGATTCTCGATTGTCCGCCCATTGCAATTACAACTATCGTGCTTTGACGCCTTTGATTCCTAGTACGCTGCAATTTTCTCTTATTCGACGAACAAAGGGTCCACGAACTTGAACAGCCACTTTTCACCCGTGAACAACGGAGAAATGGTTCACCTTAACGCGGGTTGATCTCAACGACGGTCATCGATGGTGACTCACGTGTTTCTTTTTTTTTTTAATTTGTTCTTTATAATTTGTCCAGCTGGACATTTGGTAAATTTGTCTAACTTAATTGCTAAATAACATGTGGATTATTTGATGGATGTGACTATTTTATTTCTTTAGTGAGGTCAGCGGGGTGTTTTCCTTTTAGTCTTCGCTATTCACGTTGCTCAATTTTCCACGAGAGGATCGAAACGAGACAAATTTCATAAACTATCAAATTTTCCACGATCCTAATGATTTGGTTAATCATTCATAGTGAGAGAAATGTACGGCATTGTAATACGACAGTTTGGAAAAATGAGACTATATCACAGTGTGGTACATTACATGGTACACGATGCGGTACATTACATGGTACACGGCGTGGAAATTATTTAAAATATATGAAATTCGTGGCTGTGAACGTATTCGTGTGCTATGGATTCTGCAATTTCTACCTCATCTATCTTATTGGCTCTGCAATTACGCGTGCCACGTACAGTGACAAAATTGGCGCTTTTATATTTCACACAGCGTATTACGTGTTTGCCAGTTTAATCGCAAGCTTGAATTTCGTAAAATTGCAGAATCTACACGAAAGGGTCAACGGCGGAAAAAACGTCGAGCGAATCCTTGCAATTTCTTTTCGTAGCTACGATGCAAAAGAACAGAATTCGATGATGTAAGTTGATCGGAGAAGACAGCGAATAAAACGTTGCGTTGACGCAACGTGCCACCTTAATGGATTAAGCTGCGTTCCCAACAATGAGAAACTTTCTATCGACGTTCCGCGTTTCTCGAAAAAAATTGGCGATTCTTCGCCGATGTTTCTCCGTGTTTCTTCGCGTTTCTGTTGCCAGTGACAAACGTCTCTTCTGTTGTCTGTTCTCGTAAAAATGAAAGAGAACGCGAAGAAACGCGCGGCATCGCGTCGCAACAGAAACAAACGTTTGTTCGCTGTGCACGGAGTTTGTCGATCGTTTTACAACGCATTTGCGTATGGACAACTCGATGGCAGGAACAAACATCGCTTGGAAACTCAGACGAATAGCAAACGTTCCTCCGATTAAGTCGCTTCAGTGTGGACTAAACGTTGCCGCGAGTTGATATTTGTTGGCTAGCGTTAGGAACATGCGGTGACAGCAGGAAGATCCTCGTAGTTGCTGGAGCGAAGACGTATCGTTAAAAGCACAGCCTGGTGCTTTTTTCAATTCGGACGCTGTGTTTGATCGCTCTTTGCTTCTTTCCAGAACTTGTCGTTTATTAGCGACTTTTCCTGTTTTCACGGCCCGAGACCGATAAAATTTCGCGTCTGCTCGCAGAACTTTGCTCGTTTATTTTCGACGAGAAAGAAAACGAGCACAGTACGTAGTTTGTTCAACGTCCTCCAATTTCCTGCCTTTGAAGAAACTCCGTGAAACTCCGTGCTCTCCGTGCATCTTTCACGAGGAATAAAATTCTTTTTTTTTTCTTTTAGCTTACCATTTAAATCTCGTTAACCTCCGTGCAATTTTACAAGCTTCGACTTCTAGGCTTGTTGACCTTTCGCGCTTAGATATCAAGCGAAGCGCTCGACGACGTAAGCTGCGATTATTACGTCGACTACAAAGGAATATCGTTTAGTTATCAAAGTGGAAAAACGTGGACGTTGTATCGTTTCTCGTTTCCTGCAACCACTTGCGAGCAACCTGCAACGATCGAACCTATCGCAAGCCAAACGAATCACATTCCACTTTGCAAATTTCATGTTTTATTAATCTCTGGATTCCGTGGAATCTGTCAAGGCCGCGCCTAACGTAGGGCGCGTTAAACGCGTTAGGCGCAAGCCGGGTTGCGCTCTTTACGGGGCCACATCCTATTGGCTTGGAAACTAAGTGATTGCGGATTTGTCAATGCCACCTAATGTCAAAATCCGCAACCACTTAGTTACCAACTTAACTGCAAAATTTGATCAGACCTCGTAAACGATTACGCCCAGGGCCAGCAAAAGTATAATCGCGTTGCTGACTCGATTACACGTAGAATAATTATCGGAGGGCAGATTGCAAAGTTTCCGGAATTGCCGCTGCGACCTGCTTTAATCGTAACTGTTATTGTCACTCGACGAACTCTTCAGTCTGCCCTCGTGTATGAAGAAAAGTTTTCTATGTGGCGGAAGTGTTCGAGTACTTTGGTGAACCGTCCTACCGACGAATTCGAGGAACACGATATCGCGAACCGTACGATTGAACGCGAACGTCTTTCTGTATTTTTCTTTCTTCTTTTTCTTTCCTTTAGCGTGGATCCAGTTACAAGGGCAAAGGAAGGGAGCGAAGAACAAGAGGTGCGACGATATTATGTACCGCGGCTCGTACCTAAGTGGCGACCACGTGAATTCACAGGCTGTACCGAGGTTGAATCGAGACAATGCCAGCAGGACAAAAGCGACAGAAAACGCGCACGCAATATCGCGGTGAGCCATGTGCGCGGCCGTCGAACGTAAACGAGTTCATGTGCTTTCTCTGTGCCTCTTTTCAAACGATCGTTTCAGGGAACGCCCGCGACGTTGTTCTCCTTCCTTCTTAAGACCATTCTATATAGATCTGATGTTCCGATGCATCGAACCGACGAATCCATTCAGTTCACACAATTAACCTTCGTATGGATGACTAGGTATTTATCGCTAGTTGCTGTAAAAAGTATCGCAGAATCACCGATCCGAGCACCGTGTCGCTCCTTCTTAATCATTTCAGGTCTAATCTTCGTCTATTTGTTCCAATGAACAATCGTTCAAATAGGAACGAATAGACAAAGATTTTAGTTCATTCAAATAACCCTTGTTTGGGCAATTACATATTTATTCGTAATTCCTTTAGTAATTTTTTATTTTTTTGTTAACGTATTGCAAAATCATCGACCCAAGCAACGCTTGTTCCTTAATTTCTCTCCTTAACTATTTTATATCTAGTCGTTCATTAGATCAAGCAGATAAGGGTTTACTTCATGTAGTTAATCTTTGCTTGGAGAACTAGGTATTTATTTCTAGTTCCTTTGGTAATTTTTGATATTTTCGTAAAAATACTGAGAAATTATCGATTCAAACATTTTGCTCCTTATTAAACGTTGTGGACGTGATTGTTCGTTGGATCAAATAGATAAAGGTTCAGTTCGTGTAGTTAATCTTCATTTGGAGAACTAGGTATTTATTTCTAGTTCCTTTAGTAATTTTTTTGTATTCTTGTACAAATATTGCGGAATCATCGGTCTGAGAATCATCTTGTTCCTTCTTAACTATTCTGGACTTTAATTTTCATGAAATCAAGTAGATAAAGATCTAGTTCATGCACTTAGCCTCTGTTCGACTAACTAGCTATCTATTTCTAATTTCTTTACTAATTAACTTAATTCTAATTGATTTCGATTTGGTTTTCGTTAGATCACCCCAACTGAAAAGTGGAGCTACTTTCCATATAAAATATAGTCGATTGCCAAGCCATAAAGGCGTAAGATGTCGCCATCGTTACAAACCTAACCTACAAAATAAGACCAAAAACAAATAAAAATAAGAAGGCAGATGAGAAACATTCGCTCGACTTAAGACTTTTCCTGCATCGCGATTCATCGTAGTGTATCGTGTTACGATCGACCAAGGACGCTATAAGGAGCAAGGAACAACGCTTGAAGGACTATGATCGAACGTAGTACACAGAACGACAAAAAGATAAAACGTATTGAGTGACACATAACGTGGTGTATGTACAAGGAGCGTGTATTACGTGCATCTATCTCTACGTGACTACTCCGACGATAGGAAACTCGACCAGCCTCTCTCTCTCTCTCTCTCTCGTTCTGTCTCTCTTTCTCTCTCTCTCTCTCCAGTCCCGTCTAAAGCAAGAAAACACGATATCTAGGCTAGTAGTCGGTGGACTACGCTTTTAATAGGGATTTACTCTTAAAAGGGAACACAACGAGCACAGTCTAGTCGATTTGACGGGGTACTTCTAGGAAAAATGGCCGAGACCGGCGAAACGACCTCCAACACAGCGTTCCTCTTTTATTTTTCCTAGTCGTCAACGCCATTTTCGTTTCGCGCCTTTTTCACGAGCTGCTTTTTCCCCCCTTCGTTCAGAGAAACTGCCCCTCTTTCCTTAACCCGTTTATTTCGTTCCGAAAACAGAAGTACACGCGCATTCGTACTCTCTGTTTAAGTGCTATTCGTTTTCTCGCTTTCCATCTGTATACGTACGTGTATGTGTAGGTATATATGGTGTATACAGGGTGACCTATAATTATCAAGCGTGATTTTGTTCGGAGAAACTTTTGTTGGAGTTGTTGGTTCGATGAGCTTGACAAGTTCGTGCCGATTTTGAGTTGAACAGTAGTTTGGAAAGTAAGCTTATTTTTAACGTAACAGATATATTATATTAAAATTTCGAATTTTAAATTCTACGATAGCGTAGTTTGGAAAATAGGTATTACTTTTAACGCAATGTTTATGTAATTTACAATTACCACTCTGCCATTAGTATAATCTGCAACGCACCGCAAGATAGCGTGCCTCTATGAATATTTAAATTTCCTGAATATTCAAATAAAGAAAGCTACGTGTTTTGGAGAATTAAATGAGCGCAATGTGTGCGTCGGTTTACGAGCCATTCGGAAAATACATTGACAATCAACTACGTAAATTGAAAATTTTAAAAAGATGACGCTTATATACATTTTTTATTTTGCTAGAAAAGTTAGAAATCCTGTCAACTCGTAATTTGTTTTTGGACAATTGACTCTATCATCTGACTTGCGAGAGACGAATATAGCAACAAATTAACCTAATGTTCATCTCATAAGACATAAACACGGTCATCTCGCAAGTCTCGCAAGAATGCAGAAATTCTATAAGCCATTTCACCGAAAATCGGCACGATCTTGTCGAAAGTTTCCTTAGGGGAAGCTCGAAGAAAATGGTTAAGCCCAGGAATGTTAAGCGACATTTCGATGATTCTCAAAAGCGGCAGGTTCGTCTTGGAAAATACCCGGCAGACCTTTTATCCCAAGAGAGATACGATTCTCGTCTAGGACCGTTCCACGAAGTACCCCGTTGTCTGAGAGATTCAGAAAGCTGGACAGACCTAATCGCATTGCGCCTCTTGAGCACTCGAACTCTCTTCGGCCGTCTTCTTCTTGCTAGGAATTCGCTAAAATCGTTCCATCTTGCTTTACGACTCCGCTGCGACACTTCTGACCTAACCTCTACGGGAATGCTAGACGACTCCATTCCACTCGGAATCAGATACTCTGCTCTTGGAATTCTACGCCTCGAAATCGCTTTCGTTCAACGAAATCCCCTAAAATCCTCTAAAATCGATAAGACGCCGATTATTAACGCCATCACGCGACCTGTCACGCTACACTAGCGCCACGTCGACTAAATCGCTAACTATTAGCTCGCGATCATACTTAACTAATTTATTCGTTTAAGCGTTTTCTCCGCTTGTTCGTTAATCGTACTTTTTTCTCAAATAAAACGTTATTGAATTTTCGTTAGAGACGCGCATGGCAAAGACCGTATTTCGTTTGAAAATTACGGTTGAAGCTAACCGATTTTCATAAATACAGAACGAGATATCTGCAGTGTAATCGACAGTATTTTATTGTTATATCGTTATATTTCTATTAACATTATTTTCACGTTATAATAAAGAAATATATATCTTTCATTTACGATTATCATTCATGTGATTCTATACTTATTATCATCTTGGTTTACACGAGCATTATCATATATAACGTTCAAAGCCAAAAACTTATTTTTCTGAACGTGATAATATATTTTTTACTATAGTTTATTACGTGCTATTCGATGCAACTCGTCTCTGTTTATAAAAAGGTATTGGCCCATTCGTATCAAGAAATCATTGCTTCAAAGAATATTTTAACGGGCGCGAATCAAAATGATGATATATCATTTAGAATACAAGCCAATCGGAAGCTACATCGATCATCTTCAAAATTACGAGGTAGAGAAAATCGATAGCGTAATAAACGTTGTTCTTTTAAGTATATTTTGAAATTTCTCCTAACCTTACCTTATTTATGTTATTAAGTCTGTGACGAATGAATTCATGGAAGCAGACTGTCTGTTTCTCGAGAATTGGATATCAGTCGTGCATCCGGATAACGAAACTTAGAAAAACAAAACCGATCGGTTCGACCTTCTAAAAGACTGGCGATAATAAATACGATACTCGAATATTCTCAAACGTATTTCCGCGTAAGACGACTTCGGTCTCGTTCTAACCATTTCAATTGAATCTACCATCATCGTAACTGTTGTTATTTGTTTATTTAGAGGTATAATCACGACAGCTATTAGTTTATTCTTCGGATAAATCTATCACACCGTTCTGAGCTGAACAACTTTTATTGCACTTTCTTATATGGACTGGGTAAAAGGAAAAGAATATCTTAAACCTATCGATTAAACCTATCGATTAAACCTATCGATTAAACCTATCGATTATACCTAGAACTATCTTCTAGTTACTATTTATTGTAACTAGCGCATCTGCATATAGATGGCGAGCGCGAACTCGCGTTGTCATTTTCAACATAAACAGTAACTCATCGTCCGCAAACAACGAACGTTATTTTCCACCGATCACGCGTAACGAAGAAAATGAACGGAATTACCGGTCGTCGTAGCGTTAATTCGACGTAGAATTTATTTAATCTCGGCATCGAAACCACTTAAAGATCGGAAGAAACTCGACGCTGGGATAACAGTGGCGAGCCAATCTTCTGCGAAATCTTCCATACACGTAACCACGCTATTACGATGTTTGCAACGCTTTTCCTGTTTACGAGTATGTTCGTTCCATAACCAGACGGAGAAACGAGCGGCATTCGATCCTCGAAGAAACGAACCGAGCTGTTCGCGTGCATCGAAACGCGGTGGGGAAGTTTGCTCGACGTGGGAAGCTTCGCGGCGAGGAATTCCAACCGCCATTGAAAAATCAGAATGGCAAACGTCATCGGTCGAACGCGTTGCATTCAGCCACGTTTCTACACGATCGGTGAATTGCGGCCCTGGCTTCCACCATGAAGACAGCCAGGTAAGAAACTGCGTACACAGTCAGGTAACCAAGGCTGTGGAAAGTGAAATGCAGCATCCAAAATTTCCACAAAGCGACTGTATCTTTTAAAAGAAAATCTTACGATCGCTCCATTCGAACGTCAAAAGCTTATTTACGATACTATTTTTAAGAAAATCCAACCGAACAAAATTAAACTAAACCGAAAGAAAGGTGTACCTCGGGTCTAACAACGGAAGCAATTTATTTAAACAGCTTATTTGAAAAGACGAAAAAACGTACTTTAGCAGAAGACAAAGTACGAAATCTCTACGGGAAGACGCACGCTCTTGAACAAATAAAATCAAAATTCACGATAATTTCTTCGCTGCCTTCGCATCGACAGTTTCGTACAGTCGCCATTTTTTTTCAAGTTACGCCAAACATTCGTCTTGGCGTTGACAAATTTTCTAACGTTTTCTCGTCGACAGATTCTCGTTTATCGCGTTTAATAATTCACTGATGCAATTATATCGCTCGCAACTGACCTACGCTGTTCTTCCAATCGTTGGCCGATGTTTTCCTACGAGATTCGAATCCAGACAACGGTTTTAGTCACGTTAAAATCAATTATCATCTTTCTCGTTGCAAATGGTATTGGTAATGCAATGGTAACTGTCGTTAGATATATGTTGCTTGCCTGGCTTTGCCAAAATGATATTCGTACGCGAACTTATCATCAGATCGAGACTGAACATCGAACTTGGCAAATGATCGTAAGATTTTACGAAGAGATACAGTGGCCTTGTGGAAATTTCGTGACGATTCTCCTGTCGATTCCTTTGCCATTTACGAGAACGAGCCTGCGTTTTCCTGTGCAAGGCTTTCCTGTCCGGTCAAACGATTATGCAGACCCTCGTTCAGCTTGACTTCAGTAAGTTGCAAGCTCTTTATCTCCGTTTGAAATACCCGTTCTATTCAATTTCTCGTCTCAAGTCGTGCGGCTTGTACGATTTGCAAGAATTTACCATTTCGAAATTTTTATTTTCGTTGGTCGAGTTGCTCGGCTTTGTGTCTTAAGCCTGAAAATTGAAGGCAGCTCTTATGCTACTTCAATTGTATCGAATTTACCAAATATTCGACTGGACAAATTTTTAAGTAGAAATTAATTAATAATAATAATAAAAAAAATTGTATCGATGAAATTCGAGTTTCTTGATAAAAGATAAGAAAGGTGACGTGCGATGCTATGGGAATGATAATTAATTTTTAACTTTAATTTTAATTTTTAATTTTTTGCGAAAATTTAAACGTTAACGTAGCGTAAATAATTGCAACAGGAGAGTGGAACAAAATTGACCGACGTGAGAGCAGGTGACTCGACAACGTCGTTCGTAACGTTTTCGTTAACAAATTTTTCTCGTAAATTATAAAATATCATGAAAGAAGAAAATGCAAGAGCGCGTTCGTCGTGAAGGAAAATTTATCAGAAAGATAAAGATCTCTGACAGGTAAGAAAAACGCGCAGCCAGAAAGAAAAACGCGCGTTGCCGGAAAGAAAATAGAGAACTTAAATTATGAAAGAAGATTCGTGAAAGTCGAGGAAATTGTTTAACGACAATAAACAAAGTTAAGGTTAGAATTATATCGAATTTTAACAGTTTTCCAGCTTTGGATAGTTAAATACTACGACTTTGACTTGATACGAATTCGACAATTGAATTGAACAATTTTCAGTGATATTTCGCGTGACGATAGCTACGTTTCTTCGCAAAAATAGCTTCAATTAAAGCAATTATTGCGTTTCGAAGATTCGTTGCACGCTATTTAAATGTCTCAGTGCATCGCACGACTTTGCCTGTTCCACGTAGCTTCCGAAAAACTTGCACGCGAATCTGTTTTCTCATTAACATTTGAGAGAAAAGTAGGCGAATTGCAGGGTAATTGATAAATTCGTTTCATACGATTCTATATGATTTTGCGTCAATTTTCCCAATGAAAATTGTTACTCGAATACAGTTTCCCTCTTTCGCGAAAGCACAAAACTAAATTAAAATCAAACTTCCGAGTTTCCTCGAATAACACTATTATCGAATAACACTTACTTGATCGCTTCCAAAATTTAATCTAAAGTCGTATTTCTAAAATTCAATTGCCTGTTATCTCTTTTGTTCGTCTAACTCCATTTAAATTCTTGTATTAACAAAAATTAAAAAACTGACCAATCGGATGATAATGGCCGGTTCCAAAATTTAATCTAAAATCGTACATTCCTTGTTATCTCTTTTGTTCGTCTAACTCTATGTATTTAAATTATTGTATTAACAAAAATTGAGAAACTGACCAATCGGATGATAATGGTCGCTTCCAAAATTTATTCTAAAGTCGTATTTCTAAAATTCAATTGCTTGTTATCCCTTTTGTTCCTTTAATTCTATGTATTTAAATTCTTGCTTAACAAAAATTGAGAAACTAACCAATCAAATGATAATGGTCGCTTCCAACATTTATTCTAAAGTCGTATTTCTAAAATTCAATTGCTTGTTATCCCTTTTGTTCCTCTAATTCTATGTAGATTCTTAAATTCAACAAAAATTGAGAAACTGACCAATCAGATGATAATGGTCGCTTCTAAAATTTAATCTAAAATCATATTTCTGAAATTCAATTGCTTGTTATCCCTTTTGTTCCTCTAATTCTATGTATTTAAATTCTTGCATTAACAAAAATTGAGAAACTGACCAATCAGATGATAATGGTCGGTTTCAAAATTTAATCTAAAATCATATTTCTGAAATTCAATTGCTTGTTATCCCTTTTGTTCCTCTAATTCTATGTATTTAAATTCCTGCATTAACAAAAATTGAGAAACTGACCAATCATATGATAATGGTCGGTTTCAAAATTTAATCTAAAATCATATTTCTGAAATTCAATTGCTTGTTATCCCTTTTGTTCCTCTAATTCTATGTAAATTCTTACACCAACAAAAATTGGGAAATTGACCAATCAAATAATAATGGCCGGTTGCAGAATTTATTCTAAAATTCAATTGCTTGTTATCCCTTTTGTTCCTCTAATTCTATGTAAATTCTTGCATTATCAAAAATTGAGAAACTGACCAATCAGATGATAATGGTCGCTTCCAAAATTTAATCTAAAATCATATTTCTGAAATTCAATTGCTTGTTATCCCTTTTGTTCCTCTAATTCTATGTATTTAAATTCTTGCATTAACAAAAATTGAGAAACTGACCAATCAGATGATAATGGTCGTTTCCAAAATTTAATCTAAAATCATATTTCTGAAATTCAGTTGCTTGTTATCCCTTTTGTTTGCCTAACTCTATATATTTAAATTCTTGTATTAACAAAAATTAAGAAACTGACCAATCAAATAATAATGGTTTCAAAATGTAATCTAATATCCTACGTTCCTTGTTATCTCTTTTGTTTGTCCAATTCTATGTAAATTTTTGCATTAACAAAAATTGAGAAACTGACCAATCAAATAATAATGGCCGGTTGCAGAATTTATTCTAAAATTCAATTGCTTGTCATCCCTTTTGTTTCTTTAATTCTATATAAATTCTTATATCAACAAAAATTGAGAAACTGATTAATTAAGACGCATTAAAACATTAACCGACTATTGTCAACAATTTCCCCGCAACTCTGCCCTGTATATCGATTTCAGATTATACGCAAGTCTGTGCTTACTTGCATTAGAATTTCACTCGAATTTCAAGGTTCATCCTAGAACCGCCTTAAGCCATGAGCCATCCTATACATAGGATTTACGCGCAAGATACGCACGAATCTGGACGAACAAATAAATAAAATAACGCAGAAAGCACGTTCTCACGTTGCTTCGCCCTAAAAGTAGATATGCTGCACCGTGCTCTGGGTCAGCGTGTCGAAATCGCAAAAAAGACTGTGGTATGCGATAACGCCGATTTGTACGACTGGCCATTCCAGCGAAAATAGCGAGTACAAGGTATTTGCCAAGACCGGCGTTAACGAGCATGAATAGGCGAGCAACGGTACTTACGGACAGGTAGACATAATTCTCTGTTCAACCTAAACCAACATCTTAGCAGCCTGGACCGTTTCAACGCTGTGTTCAAACTTTGACAAACTCGATGGCGATTTGAAAACTCACCGAAAATTCGTACTTGCAATTTCTAACGCGATATAACCGCGTAATACGTCCGTAATAACGTAATATCGTCGTGCTTTTGATTTTTCGGCATCGATCGAGAAATGGCCGTAGAAAATACAACAAGACGGCAGCGCGTGTCATGAAACAGGTTCCTCAGGTGCAAAGGAAATTATTCGATTTTTCGATTTGGCTTGTATTATATCGGCTATTTGTCGAATCGTGTTTTCTATTAGGTTGTCCGAAAAGTTTCTTTTTTTTTCTTTTATGAAGAAATATTCGTTTTTTAATAAATAAATAAAAAATAAAAATTCTTTTTTCTTTTATATTATTTCGTCGAATTACGTACGAGCCATTTTATTTTGTTGAGACAAACAACGTGACATTTCACGGGACTTGGTTCCTATGAAGCTGCACTGTTGCAAAAAACAAGTTTGAGAAAGAAAGACAACCTAATCGCCGACAACCTAATCGTCGAAAGTCAATTACTTGGAAGATATGCCGGCTGCTGAAAAAATGGAATTGTTCGATGTTCCACAGAAATCAACCGAATTTTTTAGATTTGTTTCTTCGGTTTTCCTCGTTTATGAACTCTATCGTTTCTTTTTTTATTTTTCAACGCCGAGTTTTTAGTAACAATACCTTTCTCAACGATGAATCGTTGACTTTTTATCGAACAAAAATGCAATTTTTGCTCGTGTTCCTTCACGTTTTTCGTAAAATTTATGATAGGAACACTTGCTCTGCGTTCCACGTGTATACTCGTCGTTGTTTGATTTTACCTGCGCACCTCGTGCGGCATTTTCGAAAGGAAACTCCGCAGGTAACAGATTAACAGGCTGTGCGTGTTTATTTGTGCAAAAATACACAAGAAAAATATAGAATACGCAAAACTATATGAAATATCCATAAACTATACGACTGATTAAAAGTTGAGGAAATAAAACTCCAAGTGGAAACTCGAAGAGGTGAGCTGCGACGTTCGCGAGACGACGCGAAAGTCTGCGGCGCATGGGACGATCGATTCCGAAAATCGAAAAGCAAAAGTGAAAAATTGAAATGCAAAATACGTACATCACGCTGTAAGAGAATCCTAACCGAGAAGCTTCGGAAGATCGGCGAAATCGGAAGATATTTTTCTATTCTCGAACAAGTTTTTTATTTTTCTATTCGAACAAGTAATTTTTCACCAGACGAGAAAAAACCAGTGTCAGCTGGTAAAAAACTTGTAATTAAATAACGAAAGGTATTTTTCTAACATTGAGATAAACAGAATCGTTCGCATTCTCTGGCTACTTTTTTTAAAGCTCGCGTCTCGTATCGTGTTACAAAGCGCGATAACCAACGACGAATATTTCAATAACTGTGTTATCTTCGTCTAACGATCAGTAAGCTGAGAAAGTTACAAAGCTCTCCTGGCAAAAGCGATGAGATACGCTCGACACCAATAAACGCGTTTATCCGAAATATTTTGCAATTTCCGGTTACGTCGGATTGTTGATAAAAAAAAGTGTTTGGTAGATCGACACACCGAACGATAATACGATGTATCGCTTAACACTAGAACTACCACAGCAATCACATTGACTGGTTTTACAATTTTATTTTAAATTTCCTATTTCGTTTCATATTTTTTTTTTTTTTTTTTTTCGCAATGATGTAACGACTTTCGCAACGATAACTAAAAGAATAATATAATGAATTTTATTTTGTCTTTTACGTATTCAAATTCAAAATAATTTTGCATCAAGGCTACTTATACCAATAGCAGTAAAAATGACTGGTATTTGTCAAAGTGTAAAAGGGTCCTGCAATCTGTTTATCGAACCCAATTAACCAGTTTCCTCGTTTCGTACAAGTTGCCACGCGTTTTTAAAATTTGTACCACGTATCGTTCGATACGACGATATCAGTTATCAGGAAAATTGCGTATCGATCGCTAGATCGCTAGATGCTAACGCTAGAAATAGCACACCGGTGAAAACGACTGGTTCATCGTTAATAATACTAAAAATGTACTACATAACGTGGAATTGCTTCTGTAAGGATGCAATAAATCGATAAATATAAAAATATTCTATTACGTATTTTTTAAAGACCAGTCATTTTCACTAGTTTGGTAGAAATAGTTTCGTGTTAAATATCGGTAGTTCTAGTGTTAAGATTACCGAGTTACTGACTTTCCAATTTGCATTTACTCTTTTCTCGTGCAAAGATAGCAAGAAACGTGTATCGCTGATCTGTTCGATTTTCTAGCAATTAATAATTCAATTAATTTCATTTCACGATTTCTATTTCGATCTCTTCGATCTATAGATCGATTTGTCTGAAAGTTCCTTCGCTCAGCCCTCTGCGTCTACCTTTTACGATCGAAAACGACTACAGTTTTTTTTTTTTGGAAATAGTTAACAATCAATTTTCATTGAGAATTATAAATTATTCTGCCGTGGTACTGTAACGTGAATAATAAATAATTATCGTATGTTTGATTCTAGCTGAATCTAATGAATTCTAAAACGGAGATGCTGACAATTATTCGCACTAATATCCAAATTCGATAATAAATATAACATAAGAATTAACAACCACCAAAACCCTCTAGTAACTCAATTACTTAACACGACGGATCAGATTCGCAGACTAAAAAGACACTACCCTTTAGATTTAAGCATTAGATTCAACTAGAATCAAACATACGATAAACAATTATTATTCAAGTTATAGTTGCTACGTCCCGCAACGCGAAAACAAAATTTGAACGTGCGACTCGCGATTAAAAAAAAAAAAGCTATGTCTTGTGATAAATTTACCTAAGGATATTAAGACAGTTTAAAATTGTAAATAAAGTCGGCAGTTTGAACAAACATTGGGGATCTTGCCAAACAGTTTCAAAAGAAAGATCCCGATGTCTTTTCATATATTCTGTCCGACAGATATAAATAAATGTAGCGACTTAGAGCAGCAGTTAGTAATTGCCATTTGTTAACAGAAGAGTTTACATCCGTCAGTCTATCAGTTAGTCTCAACCGAAATCGAGTTGGAAGTTATAAGTATTAATTGCGTTGACTATGGAGTCGAAATAAGTTCGTTATGGTTCAATTAATCGACAATTTGTATATCTAAGAGCGATCGACAATATGCATATTCAATTTTGTATATTCTCTTCCCTGATAATTTCGAGTTGTACGATATTCGGCATTGGAATAAAATTATTCGTCGATAATTATAATTGGCGATTAAGAATATTAAGTATACGATTAATGCGAATAGAAATTTTGTGTATTAATTATATATTATAATCGAGTAAGATTTGAATAAATCGTAGCATATTGATAATTTATTTCGAACAACTTTAATATTCCTCCGTGCCAGTATTCCCGCACATAGCAGGTTAGTCCAAACGTGGAATTTATTGCCAGTTGCATTAAACGCTAGTTAACGCTACCCGTGTGCATGCAATTTCTTGATTAAATCGTATCATCGCGTTGAAGAAAACGGGGCAATTTAATAAAACGTAACAATAGTACCACGCCAGAATAATTTACTTATAATTCTCAATGAGAGTTGATTGTAAAATTCTTCTAAATAAAAAAAAGAAAAAAAAATGGTACCACGCCAGAATAGTTTACTTATAATTTTCAATAAGAATTGATTGTAAAATTCTACCAAATAAAAAAAAAAATGGTACCACGCTAGAATAATTTAATTATAATCCTCAATGAAAATTGATTGTAAAATTCTACCAAATAAGAAAAGAAAAATGGTACCACGCCAGAATAGTTTACTTATAATTCTCAATGAGAATTGATTGTAAAATTCTACCAAATAAAAAAAGAAAAATGGTACCACGCTAGAATAATTTAATTATAATCCTCAATGAAAATTGATTGTAAAATTCTACCAAATAAGAAAAGAAAAATGGTACCACGTCAGAATAGTTTACTTATTATTCTTAATGAGAATAATAATTAATTATTATTATTAATAGTTATTAATATCTTATTATTCTTAATAGTCAATAATAATTGAGAATTAATTCTCAATGAGAATTGATTGTAAAATTCTTCCAAATAAAAAAAAAAAATTATTCACACTACGGTAAGAATCTCTGGTCGCAGCTACCGTTTTCTCTAATTAATCGATCGTTTAATATTTCGTGAAATTGAGAGCATCCTATGTTTCGGTGATCACGCGGCTACCAGTTACGCGAGACTGCCGAATATGTTGGCAACTAAGTGATTGCGGATTTTCTCATTACCACCTAATGACAAAATCCGCAATCACTTAGTTGCCAAGCCAATACACGACGAGTGCGTGCATGTGGATCAACGATTAAGATACAAACGAAAACACGATTGGAGTGGACTGTGTTACACGTGCTTGAACAGCAACGTGATAAGACAGAGTGGTGGAAGATTTTTATAAATAGAATCGCTGTCCTGACAAATTGTTCCGTGTGGAAATCGCCGCGATATCGCTGCATAAAAACACGCCACACCGCGTTCCTTCTATTCCCGTTCGACTTTCTACTCTCAATTACACAGGATGCTTCGTAGACACCTTTTTAATTTCCGCCAAGCGGACCAAGTGTCTCCGCAAGAAGAGGGCAAACTATCGGATTCTCCAGCCCCCTCGTTCTTTCCACCGATTAATTTCCATACAAAGAACGATCTCGACTATTCTCGTAAGTAGAATTTACCAGACCACTTTACCGGCTAACGTTAAATTGGCCAAATAAGACATTTCTACGGCGACGATAGCAGAGAGCAGCGGCGGAAGTGGAAAGACCGCTCGTACAGCAGTTGAAATTCGTTTCAGGACACGCGAAACGTTTAATCTGTTTCGCTGTGCTTCGATGTTGTTCGACCGGTGAATATCGAAATACACGGAATTATCCAAACGTCGAGAATGCAAGAACGCTAGAGCTTTAAATGTAAATGGTGATTCAGTGGTGAACGACGACAACATCTAGCGATTAGAACGCGCATATTTATGCAAATTCCTGTTCTAACGAACATTTGAAAAAATGCTACTTCGATAGAAATAGGTTTCACTCACGAAATATCGTAAGAAACGCTACGCTCTCGATTCGCGTGCATTTCGAGCGTTTTAAAAATCATCCAATCTGCCATAAATGCGTGAAAATCTGTATTTTAATCAGATTTGCTAAATTAATTAAGAAATTAATTTCAAATAATTAACTGCTTTTCTGTTTTCTGCTTACTCCTTATTGCGTGAACACGATAAGCGTAAAGAAGGTATAGTACCAACAGCAAACTTATTGCAATTTTTGCATTACGTTTTCAACAAAATACCGCGTTTCACTGCGATTTTTCATCCCTGAAAATTGCAGGATTAAACGTATATTTTACGGCTTATTCCGATGCGATACGTCGCTTACAATTGTTCGGCAATTTCCTGCTATCCTGATAAATAGTAGTATTGGCAAACCTAAATTTATCCGATTGGATTTACCCGAATAGCAATCAATATATGAACACGAATGGTCTAAGCTGAAATTTCATAAAAGTCTGTCTGCGGACAATTGTTCTTCGATTTTAATCCCACGATTTAAATTAAACCTGGCATTTTCCCACTCTACCACAGTCAAATAATATGGAAAAGAAAAGAAACGTTGTACGGTGGCTCCCTTCTATGTAATAAGGTTAATTGCATTTGAATACTTTTCATGGAAAACTTGTATCTTTCTATATACTTTATAAACACTTTAAAGACTGTCGTCGATAAAACTTCAAACCAATTTTAAGCTCCTGTACAACACGTTTTATACACCACATATATATATCTTTTTTCAAAAATGGTCTCGATCAAGATTCGTGTCACGTTATAGCCGATGAAATTTTAAAATGCTTACTACGATACGTACACAACGCGTGACATAATTTAATCACACAATTAAAAAGAATCGAAAAATCTGCTGCATCTGCTATTTGCTTCCAAAACGAAAGAAAGATCGGAGACGAGCTAATACTACATTTGCAGACTTAATGGGACGAGATGATCGCCACAGTGTCAGTTACAGTTAACGAAATTTCAAATTGTTTCGAACAACACAGCCAAGCCATCGATCAAAAATGTCCCATGGTAAATTTAAGGACTCGATAACGAGGCACCGTGGCGCGCGCGAAATGTGTTTACGAAAATCGTATTATTGTAGCGTGACGCACACGTTTGTATGCGCTTGAATAGGTCCGCGAGGCGAAAGATTTCGGGCCGAAAGGAAACTTAACCCGAAGAAGAGTGAACGTGGTTTGAGACCTACCAGTGTAGCGTTTTGAGGATTCTCATGGCGTGGCTTCTCAACAATTCGTCCTTCGCTCAAACCTCATGGACGGACTCTCTCTCTCGAACGATCGAGCTAAGAATCTCAATGGTTCGCTATATGTGCAGACTTTCCATCTTCCTCCTTTTCTCTCCCTATACTCGTCTTCGTTCATTCGCGTACTCTCATTCTCTTCTTCCGATGAGTCTTCTCTCCTTTTATCCTCTTCGTCGTGCTCTTCGTCCCGTTCGTAGAATCGTCGTATTAAACGATGGAAAACAACTTCCAGGATGAGATTCCTCTCCTACGCTGTTCCTCCTGTATCACCTCGCTGTTCCCGCCCTTTCTAACATTCCCGCCGCCCTCCAGTCGCACCACACGCACAGGTATTCCACCTCGAAGATCAGCTTGCCTCCTCCCCTCCACATCGACCCGCACTCTCGCTCCGGTTACGCACTGCCTGCGAAACACCGATGGATAATCAGAGAACACTCGATCGTTTGCTGGCGTATCGATCACGTTCCTTCGTTTATCACTTTTACGATCCCTTTCCCGAAAATCAGTTTCCCAAAAATTGTCACTCGTCGGGGAAAAGGTACGTCGCTAAGAATCTCGATGCTGTCCGATGGAGACGTTCGCGTTTCCCAAAAATTGTCACTCGTCGGGGGAAAGGATACGTCGCAAAGAATCTCGATGCTGTCCGATGGACACGTTCGCGTTCCTGTTCGGTCGCTATCACCTTTTTGATTGATAATTCCGTGGAAGATCGGCGCTGATTGGATCCTCGAATAACGAGCGGATGTATAGCTCGGCCACGAGATACGGAAGACTGTCAGTGGCTCGTGCGGTCGTCCATCTTCTCGGCTTTTGGTTTTCGCAATCGATGGATCCGCACGCTCTTGGATATTCGGAGAAAGGACGTATCGTTGGACGACGGAAGAATCTGAACGGCTGCTGCGAACGTTCGCACTGGCGGCTGTCGCTCTGGCGATGAATTCTCTGCGAGATTGACACTCGGATCGCTAGAGAAAGGATACGTCGCCGGACGACGTGGAAGAATCTCGATGGCCGTTCCTCGCCAGGTTGCTACCTGGCTTTTCCAACCTAATGATTGTTACGCAGACTGAAATTATTCGACAGAGGATATATCGTTCGGTAGACGCTGCGAGACGTCCATGTTCCTTGGTCGTAAGCCGAGAGACAGAGAGAGAGAGAGGCAGCGAGAGAGTCGGTTAAGAAAGAAACGAAAGAGACGCGGAACGAAGAACGGGGCGAAGAAGGAAAGAAAGAAAGAAAGGAGGGACACGAAGAAGCGCAGACTCGGCGTGCTGGCGAAGGTGTATGCACCTTTTGAAGGCTGCATGCAGCGGCCACGAGGAAAGAGGAGAAGGAGGAGGAGGAGGAGGAGGAGGAAGAGGAGGCGGCCGGAGACCGCGCTATATCGTATGGAGAACGCTCGTACCGGTTTTGGCCCGCCGACGGACAGGTATTCCCGACTCCGTTAACCGCCTTAATTGCGCCCGGCTCATATCACCCGAGGGGGAAAACCCAAGCTTTTCGTTACCCTCTCTCCTATATTCTCGCGCGCCGCCCTTCTTCCCTTCGAGCAACGATTAAGGTTCTCGCGATGATGGTACGCGGCCGCGAATTCGCATTCGCCAGTTGCGTCCCCGATCCTCCACTTTCTCCGTGCGCTCCTCTTCGACCGCGGGTCTTCCGCCGTTTTTCCTTCCAACTACGAGACTCCTTCTCTCCGACTATATGTCGAATTTCATCCACTGCGTATATCAAAATCCCGTAGTTTTCTTCCAGAATCCGATCGTCGATTTTCCACTTGCGACAAATCTGCAAACTTTTTTACCGAAAACCTGATGCGCGTGTATGTATATACGTGTATGTATGTAGGCGCGTGTATTTAACACCAACTATATCGTCCACTCGTTTTCTTCCGAAGAACTTTCGACTGGAAGCGCGCTCAACAGCGACGATATGGAATTTCGCGAAGAGACTCGCGGACGTTGATGCTGTCGCAGTTGGCGGAAGAACCGGAATCGATGGTTTTTCGATGGAAGACGGTGCCAGGAGCCGAGCACTCCTCTTCTTCTTCTTCTTCTTCTTCCTCCTCTTCTTGTCCGTGGAATCCGGCGAGTGGCACTCTGTGGTTGTTGGACGCGCACGATTCTCCTACCACTCGACGATCCAGCAGCCAAGTATCTCGGTGTTAGCGTGGATCAGCGCGAAAAACGCGCCGAAACGATAGTTTTCACTTTCAAGGCCGACGTTTCCTTCTCGATCTTTCAAACGTCTCGACCGATGGTCGAAAGGGCCGCTGAGTATCGGCGTGTACGACGCGATACGATCGTGGAACGCACGAGGAACGCTGGCATCCCTCCAGCTTCGAACTGACGTGAGTTTGTTGGCTTCGCTTTACTCCGACCGAGGCAAGCCGGTGTCCCCTTCTCTCTTTCTCTCTCCCCCTCTCGTTCTTGTCTCTCTTCCTCGTTCTCTCTCCGTATGTTTCTCTTCGTCTTTCCTTCCCCGCCTCTCTCAACCTCTTTACCTTTCCCTCAACGTCAACCTCTCTCTCTTTCTCTCTCTCTCTCTCTCTCTCTCTCTCTTCTCTTCGTCCGGTCGCCACCACTTTTCAGCTGCGCGTTCCTACCTTACCTCCCTCCAATCGTGCCTGTTTCATACCCCTCCAACGGTCTCCACGCATCGTCAGGTTTCCTCTCTTTTTCCATCGTACTCGTGTTGTAGGCATTCTTCCTCTCTTTTCTTCTTTCTGCAGCGTAGTCTCTTCTTTATACCGTATTACTATACTCTTTCTCTCCTCTTTCTTCCTTATCCGTTTCTTCTTCCTTCTATTCGTGAGTCGATGCCGAGTTTTCTTCTTCTTCTTCTGCTTCTTCGTCTTCTTCTACCCTTTGCTTACCGTAAAGGAGCTGGCTTTGTTCGAACCACGAAATTCCGGCTCGCCTTTTGTTTTTCCCGACGTGCTTTCGCTCTTTTCGGAGTTTCGATCGCGCGCAATTCCTCGGCCCGAGAAAAGTGACAGATTTCGTGTACCAGCGGTGGCTCATCTGCTGGGATCTTCGGCCAGTGTTCCGTATAAGGTGGTTCGTACTCCTGGCTTTTATCTTCTTTTTTTTTCTAATTTAATTATAATTTTCAATGATAATTGATTGCAAAATTTTTCCAAATAAAAAAAAATTCTTTTTTTAATCTTCCGTGGCGATTTCTTTCTCGTCGACGGTCTTCCTTGAGTTTTCCACGTTTGTTCGTTAGAATCGCGTCTCGAGTCTGCCTCCTCCAACGATTCCATCTCCTGTCACGCGAACGAAAAATACCAGATAGCGTGGACAATTGGCGAATCATCGTACGAACTGCGATTACGCGAGCTGTTGAGATTTCCAACCGAGTTCCTACGTCGGAACAAACAAATCATCGTTGACCGTCGTTCCAACGACTGTTCGCGGATCTTCGAATTTGCCCGCCTTTCTTCCTTGCGAACGTCCTTCCCAACGTCCGATCGTACAATTTTATTTATCCGAGTCTCGTTCGTTACAGCGAAATTTTAGTTTCTTCGGGCTGAATTAATCGACCTTCCGACTCGATCCGAGTTGAGCGTCAATTACGCGAACACGAGACTCCTATTGCGTAAACGAAGGACGATGTAACCGAGAAAAATCGACGAATCCCTGGTTTCTTCACGTCGGACGAATTCTTTTGCTTCTTTTCTCTTCTTTCCTCGTTCCTAACGTATTTCGCTCTTTCTTCTGCCTCGTCAGAAGATAAAACCGAAAGACACCCACGACACGAGAATCCTTTTCTTCCTTCGGCCGAGTGAACTGAACGCGTATCGACTTTCCAAAAATGTCACATCCTTTGCATCGGTTTGTCGCGAACTTTCCCCTGTAAATTTCGTTTTTTTTTTCAAGAATTCTTCGCCGTTTTCATTCTTCCGAGTTTCCATTTACCGCGTTATCAGAGCGCGCGCCTTTTTCGAGCACCGTTCGAAACTCGCGGACCTCTCTTTTCTCTTCCTCCCGTCGCCGATCCCCTCTTTCTCTCTTTCTCTCTTTCTCTCTCGCTCTCTCAGCCAGCTATCTCGCTCTCGGTCCTCCCTCTCGCTCGGTGTCGTCGCTCCTGCGTTCCGAAGATCACGTAGCCTAGCGTTGAAGTCTCTCGGTCCTCGCGTACCTACACTGGATATCGCGAAAGTATTCCAACGCGTGTAGAATCTTTCTGCGTGTACACTTTACGCAAAACATTGCGCAATTTCATCGACGGTGCAACGAGACACACCTCGCTGTGTTTACATTGGGAAAATTTGAATGGAAAGCTGTAAATTTACGTGGAAGATATACGACGCGTTTAGTGCAAGTACGCGTGTACGTGTTGGTGAAAATTATCGAAATGTTCGAACAATTATTCGCTGTATCGACAAGTTACGGTACTCGGTGAGACTATCTTTGGCATTGGCAGCATCCATTCACGCGGTGTATCAATTTTTCGCCGAGTGTATATTTTCCGACAAATGTCTCGTACCTTGCGCGTACGTTTTTGGATCGTTTTCAACTTTTGCTATTTCAATCGCGATAGTCGTGTCACTTT
This sequence comes from Bombus fervidus, assembly GCF_041682495.2. NCBI lineage: Eukaryota > Metazoa > Arthropoda > Insecta > Hymenoptera > Apidae > Bombus > Bombus fervidus. The sequence goes on along the minus strand of NC_091530.1, from coordinate 6,854,652 downwards.
AGAACGTTCACAACATTTTCTAGAGTATAATATGTACGTAACATGTTCATGAAATGTTTCGTGGGAAATGTTTGAATATTTCTCCCAGTCACTGTGCTTTCGTATTATACGAAACGTTATGGAATCCGACTAGTACTGTAACGAGACACGGCTAATACATTAGGATATTTTAAAACAATCTTTCGTTTTGTAAGCAAATTACAAATGCACATTTTTCGTTTCGTATTATTTTATTGAATTACGCGTCATCCATTTGATTTCAATAGAATGTAATTTGGTAAAATGATAGCAAACGAAAAATTTCTTTTTGTTATTGTTATTTAATTTGTACTTTACAATTTGTCCAGCTGGACATTCGGTACATTTTTCTAGCTAAACCAAAAGTGTGCGTCTATTGGGTTGGCAACTAAGTGATTGCTGATTTTGTCATTACGTGGTATTGACAAAATCCGCAGTCACTTAGTTGCCAACGCAATATTATTTCCTTAGAAGACAGAAGAAACTTTTGGGCAACCCAATACTGAAAATGTGTACAGAAGATATGCCAGATATTTAGCGGAAGCGCATAGTTGGCAAAGATCATCAAAATGTTTGAACAATTATTTACTGTATTAACAGGTCACGATATTTACCATGCGTTTTCTATCACGTTGTATATTGTAACTGTACGTTTTAGTCTGTTCTTCATGTTGTATACTAATTTCTCGATATGTGTAATTTTGTGTGCACATATCAACGGTCGAAAAAGAAATCGGCAGGTACGCAGAAAAATACAAGAAAAGAACGGCAACACATCCAAACCAGCTGGCTGCTGAAGCGAGCAAAACTCACATAGAAAGAAGAAAACAAAAAACACCGCAAAAACGATTAATTATTATAATTAAATAATAGTAATAAAAAGAAAACAGCCCACTGACCTCACTAAAGAAATAAAATAGTCAAACTAGAAGATGGTATCCCGCTGGGGGTAGCCATCCACATGTTATTTAGCAATTAAGTTAGACAAATTTACCAAATGTCTAGCTGGACAGATTGTAAAGTACTAATTAAATAATAAAAAAAAAGTGTTGTGCTACACTAGATTAGCAGCATAGTAGTGACACACATATATGAGTATAAATGTGTGGGAGTATATGCGTGCACAGCATCTCGTAAAACAGATGAATGCAACTGTTCCATTGGTAATGTGGTATAGAAGATGGTGAGACAAAGAGAGCGCTGAGACGCGTGCAAATTTATATCGACGAATATCTTGTACATCGCATATTGGATAAATCTGAAACTATTTTGATATCAATTCTAAGTGTAATCTAAGTGTTCCTATACATTTATTTCGGCGATTAAAACACTTTAACTGCCATGTTAAAATGACATGTTTCGCTTAGGACTCCACGGGAGTATTTCTATTATTCAAAGCGTGTAATGGGAAAATAATAATAAATTGATGATGTAAGACAATATTCTTCACCAATGGACCGTTTATCTTATTCGTGGTTACCAGTGACCACACTCGAAGATGGTATCCCGCTGGGGGTAGCCATCCAGATGTTATTTAGCAATTAAGTTAGACAAATTTACCAAATGTCTAGCTGGACAGATTGTAAAGTACTAATTAAATAATAAAAAAAAAGTGTTGTGCTACACTAGATTAGCAGCGTAGTAGTGACACACATATATGAGTATAAATGTGTGGGAGTATGTGCGTGCACAGCGTCTCGTAAAATAGATGAATGCAACTGTTCCATTGGTAATGTGGTATAGAAGATGGTGAGACAAAGAGAGCGCTGAGACGCGTGCAAATTTATATCGACGAATATCTTGTACATCGCATATTAGATAAATCTGAAACTATTTTGATATCAATTCTAAGTGTAATCTAAGTGTCCCTATACATTTATTTCGGCGATTAAAACCCTTTGACTGCCACTTCGAAATCACATGTTTCGCTCAAGACGCCATGGGAGTATTTTTATTATTCAAAGCATATAAGGACAAAATAATAATAAATTGATGATGTAAGACAACATCCTTCCTCAATGGCCGTTTATCTTATTGGTGGTCATGGGTGACCACAGTGGTGCCTTGGCAGTTGACAATAGTTGACTGCGACGTATTATAGCAAGGCTTCGTTTATTTCAACAAACCATTCGCATTCGTTATTTCGTCGTAAGCAAAACGTGCAGAATATATTGTTGGAACGTGTACAAGATATTAGTAGACAGTATTTGCTCATTCTATATATAATAGTAAGCTATGTGCACACTTTTAACTTCAATTATATATATGATTATAAAGCAGCATTTACGATTATTTTGTAAGCTATGTTTATAATAATATTCGTAGATTAGCCCTCAAAGATATGGATGCAAACACAGTGCTCCGTTAGATGCAAGATTTGTTCTCATTTTTTTTTTTATTGGCGTTCTAATAAAAATGTTTAATTGTTCAAGGGGGCACTTTTCATTTCAAAGTATCTTCCATTTATGGGTTATATTCAAAATGCTCTAACAGTCAATTTTGATTCAATTTTTACAATTGTAAGAAGTTGAAGCGCTCCGGTCATCAATGAGTGTTGACAAAAATTCATAGAGTTTCGCATAAACAAAATATATTTGTAAAAAAAAACATGTTCTACGTTGTTTCGCGAAAAATTATCCAGGTTAGCTGCGGAGATGAAATCCGCTCAGAAAATTTTTTCCTCCACTGCCCCAATTTTCCACGCTGATTTCGCGATTCTCTTGCTACTGCTCGTGTTATTTACTGAGAAATGTTCGCCCGGTGTAACGTCGAGGATTGGGAAAATTCTGAGACTCGATGGCGCTCGAGTGTCTATTCAGAGCGAAGACAGAAAGTGATTCTGTTGCTTCTTATCCACTAGGGATGTCGACTGCCAGACACGGTTTTCAGAACTTTTAACAGACGTTCTGAGGGGGAAAATTCGTGTGAACGATGGACGGTGAAGGATCCAGCGAGTTTGTATTTAAATATCGACAGGAAATTAAACAAAGAATTAATTATTGAAATATATCTGTTCAAGTACTAGTCGGAGAAAGCACGTGGGTACATAGCAACGCATAGTTTGGTTGCACGTGACGACCTTTCCGGAGAAGATTGGATTTTTCAAGAGAAATTGAAGTTTTACGATCAAAGTTCGCGTTCAACTTTGGATTCGAAGAACATCCAAGTTTCACTTGGCGAGCCAAGTTTTCTCCGTACGCATCGATAAATACCACATCTATAACCTAAATATACTTCTTTTTCTTTTATTATTTAATTTGTACTTTACAATTTGTCCAGCTGGACAGTCGGTAAATTTTTGTAGTTTAATTGCTACATGACACGTGGATGTTACCCCCAGCAGGATACTATCTTCGAGTAACTTAAATATACTTGTCGTAAATCTTCATTTTTATCATTGTCCTAAATAATATCCTAATAATAATATCCTAAATAATAAACGCAAATCAAGACGAACGCAGGTTGCAATTCTATAATATAACTAATTACAGATGTATCTGATATAGATCGATAGATCTCGCTAATAAGTATAGTTTCCTCAATGGAGAAAACGTGTACGCGATGTTCAAGCCAATACGAGACTACGAGTTGAAACTTGGCAATACAGCAAACGCGACAAGACGCGAAAAAGTACGCGTATGCTGTTAGCGAAAGGACGGCAGAAAAATGATTGAAACGACGAAAGAAACGAAACGAATGGTCTATCTGTCGTCGAAAAGTGAGAAATTGGATCAGAAATGTATGCGTAGAAACTGGCGAAAAATACGGCCAGTCGTGGAATTAAATCACAATTGCTTCTTGGAATAAAATCACCTTTTAGAAAAGATGCCGCTTTCTTAAATAGAACGGATATTGGAATTTTGTTCTAAAAACGCGCGCACGATATTTTTCCCATACCTGATACCTGTTGTTCTTTTTTATTCCTTTAGTTTCCGATATCGTCTTCTTTCTTTAACGTTCGTCGCATCCTTCTATAACGTTGGTAATTTTAATCTCTATCTTATCGACGAAACCTACAAGAATCATTTTTATCTCGTAGAATAAAGGAAAGTAGGAATCGCGATCGGCGGTCGATCTGGTGCAGAAAGGTGGCGATTTAGCAGACCGTCCCTGTTGTCAAAGTGCAACATCGGTAAAACGAAAACAGCGGACCACTGCAGCCTGTCCATTCATCGAGCGTCATTTGCGGTAACAAAGGCGATAAAGAATGGGATCGGGACAACCGGATCGTAGCGCTCGACTCTTTGGTCTTCGTCTCGTTTGCTTTTTTCTACGTTGCCGGGTTACAGCGCCGGAAGGAGTCTCTTGTTTTCGATTTTCACAGGAAACCGACAACGAGCATATCGATTAGGCGAGAACGCCAACAACCAGCTCACAATAGAAACTACCAGGATAGAACGTTGTAACGTCGTTGAAATTCATACACGATCCTAACTTCCAATAGAATTTCACCGACAATAAGGGAATATCGAACTCGCCGACAAACGTACGATCTGTTGCGCTATGGAATTATTGGATTGGCAACTAAGTGATTGCTGGTTTTGTCAATACTACCTAATGCCAAAATCCGCAATCACTTAGTTGCCAACCTAATATGATAATATTCCGGTAACGTTCAGTTTTTCTAAAAAGACTTTCCCTCTCCACGCATGCGCTCACGCTTACTTTATACCTTATCAGCTATTTTATGCTAATCTACAAAATGTCCAGCTGGATAAATTGTAAAGTACAAATTAAATAAATAAAAGAAGAATTTTACGCTATTGAGAGCGATTGCAATACCGAGAAATACCATGAAAAAGATAAAAAGAAAAAAGATGACGATGGTATAGAAAATTGTTAAAAATTGACAGAGAAATAAACGACAGGAGTTTACCGGAGGTTTGCAAGTGATGGAAATTTGCAGTTGGTCCAAGTTTAGGGCATTGGAGACGCATGGAGGGCGGACAGGAATTTCGCGTTAATTTCGCAAATAATTACGCGCGGCTGTATATCGCTCATCCCGATTAGAGCCTCGTAACTGCGTTTTTTCTCCGCTGTTGGTTACGTAATCGTTTCGTAATGATGCGGTCGAGTTAATTCGCGCGCACGCTCACCTGCAAACCCATCGATCGGACGAAACAGCTGGAATACGTTCGTTCGGAATTCACGTAACAATAGAAAAGCGACGCGGACCGGGATGAGAAGTGACTGGTTTGTCAAATAACGCGGAGATTGCGTAAAGGCCCCTATAAACGTTGAAACTCGTCGCGACGCGTCGACACCTATACGTTTTATCTCGAATCTGCCTTTGTTTACCTTCGCGTTGCCGATTCTTCTCAGTTTACCGCGCGTTTTTCACAATATCTGATTATTTTCGAATTTCCCGTATTTATTCTCTGGTGTGTTGATAATAAAAAATGAAAAATCGAGGAGCAAATATAATCGATTGGCAACTAAGTGATTGCGGATGTTGTCAATGCCACCTAATGATAAAATCTGCAATCACTTAGTTGCCAACCCAATAGAAGGAGGAGACAAAAGATGAGAAAAGTTTGAGAGAAAAGATGTGGTTAAATCAAGGGACATAGATTTTCTAATTCCGCGATTTATCAAAAAGAATACGAAGTACGGACGAAGCCAGTGATCGTAGGAAATATTTCTCTATGGATTCTGCTTTTTAACACATTGTTGACCGGTTACGAGTTAACACTTTGACTGCCATGTCGAAATCACATGTTTTTGCTCAGGATGCCACGAGAGTATTTTTATTATTCAAAGCATATAATGGCAAAATAGTAATTTGATGACGTAAGACAATGTTCTTTCCCAGTGGACTGTTTATCTCATTGGTGGTCACGGGTGACCACACTCGAAGATGGTATCTCGCTGGGGATAGCCATCCACATGTTAAGTTAGAAAATTAAGTTAGAAAAATTTGCCAAATATCCAGCTGGACAAATTGTAAAGTACAAATTAAAAAATAAAAATAAAAGAAAAAACTAAGAATTCTAACCACATGTGTGAAAAAGAGAGAGTTTTGCCCGCTCTAACCTTCTCGAAGATTTCTTTCCAATCAGACAGCCAAATAAGTTAGGAAAATTTACTAAATGTCCAGCTGGACAAATTGTAAAATACAAATTAAAAAATAAAAAAAAAAGGAAAAGCTAAGAATTCTAACCACATGTGTAAAAAAGGGAGAGTTTTGCCCGCTCTAACCTTCTCGGAGATTTCTTTCCAATCAGACAGCCAAATAAGTTAGGAAAATTTACTAAATGTCCAGCTGGACAAATTGTAAAATACAAATTAAAAAATAACAAAAATAGAAAAAGCTAAGAATTCTAATCACATGTGTAAAAAAGGGAGAGTTTTGCCCGCTCTAACCTTCTCGAAGATTTCTTTCCAATCAGACAGCCAAATAAGTTAGAAAAATTTACCAAATGTCCAGCTGGACAAATTGTAAAGTACAAATTAAATAATAAAAAACAACATAGCCAAATTAACTATACTCGAATTGAAATAATAGAAACCTTCCTAGCGATTGTTGGTAATAGTATTGAAATCCCCAAGTTATAGCAATAAACAAATAAAATAATACAAAAAAAGTAAATAGTAATAAAAATAGAAACAAATAGGAGCGTTTAATAAAAAAAAATTATTAAAAATAAAAAAAGAATTTCTTTCAAAGGAAGCAAGTTATTTATTTCCTGCAAAACTCCTGTATCGATACCAGTCGCTTTCCGATACCGACTCATCGATACAGATTTACGTACATCGTAACGCGTATCGTGAAACCTACCTGTCGATGTATGCGTCGCAACGTGTCTCAGGTTTCATGATACACGTTACAATGCATCGTGTTCGTCGCGATCAGAAGCAACTTGTATCGACGTGGGAATCAAAACTGCGTCTTGGTCGGTGAACAAGGCCCGATCGGACGCAGCTTTCCACATATCGCAGAGGGTGGCAACGATACCGAACGTAATTTACGATAGACTCTGATCGTTGTGTTTTGTTTCTCGATGCTTGGCCGAACTTTATCCGACAGACGTTGAAAAGCAGAATCACGTAGACGCGAATAATTTCTACGATCGCTCGGTTCGTTCGTTGCTAGTTGCTTCGATAGCGCGGAATTAGAAAATCCGTCGCTCTCGGTTAACCGTGTTTCTGGCCATTTCTTTTTAGTCTTCGATTTTGTATTCTTCGCGATCAACCTCCTAGTGCCGATAACGACACTGGAATTGGGAAATGCTGGGACATTTTGAAATACGCGTTTCAAGTAAGGTATCGCGCCACGAACTGGAAGGAATCGATAACGCGGAGGTAAACCGAAGCAGATTACACGAAACTTAGGTGCCGATGCGTCGCAACGTATTTCAACGCGCATAGGAGCCTTTACAACTTTTATATTCTTCCCGGTTTTTCTTCGTTTTCTTCTTTGTTTGCTTCCCACCGTTTGTTGGATCGGAAAAGCGTTTCTTCAATGTACTTTTGTGCAGATAATCTATACGGCAGAGGTTCGCTCGTTCGAACTCGTCTCCGTCCTTATTTCGAATTATTGAAAATTATTGGGAAAATGTCGGAACAATCGGAGAAGCTTTCGATGTTCTCGAAACGAGACAGAATTAAAACACGTTCATCGAACGCACAAATCAAACGGCAGCAGACCGTGAAAAGAACGTCCGACGATAATTCGTATAGACTACGGAGGTTGATGCGTTTGCAGAAAATTGAAAAATGGAAGAACGCATGTACATTGGACAATTTATCATAGACAGAGTTGTAGAAAATATACATATCGCCTATGTAGAGTGCATATCGTATGCAAAAATATAAAAAAATATTTAAAACATAGTACTCGTTGGCAATATAAAATTTCCATTTCTCTGCTTGTGTTGACAAAGGTGTAAATCTCGTATGGAACGATCGGTCAACGAACGTATCAATACGTATCGATCGATGCTTGTGTCGCGACACGTTTCAGCCGAAGCTTCAACGACGTACACGAGCTTCGAACATCACCGACGAGATAACGCGAGAAAAATCGTATAGTCACATGGCCTCGCTGTTGTATAATCGAGCTACGCGATTAAAATGTTGCGCGTATGCGCGCGGGAAAACCTCCGCTGGATAATTGTACGAATTGACCGGATGCTCGGTGAAGATGGCAGATGTTTGAAACGGTTGGACGAAGTGGCACAGTCTGCGAACGTTAACAATGCCTGTAATTTTCTACCGCCAACACTGAGATTTTTGTAGAGTACTGGCGGTTAAAAGGACGAAAAGATTGCCTGCGAAATTGGTACGGCAAGTGAAACGTCGAACCAGAGCGTACGATAGTCAACGAGCAGGACAATAGCTCGTGATATTAAATTCTTAGAAAGCAAAGTTAGGTGGAAAGCGTCGTTAGAACGGTCTAAGCAAATTTTCGGCTAGTTTAGCGCGTAACTGTAGTCGTTGGCGCTTCAAAATAAATGAAAATAAATCCAGTCGTATAACCTTCACGCTACGAAAACAATTCTGTCCACAGGTGACCATAAATAATATTTAAATTGCAAACAAACATTCAGTCAGATATCTGGGCATGATTCTGGACAGAAGAATGACATGGAAACGACACATCGTAGATAAATCCAAACAACTGAAATCAAAATTTAAAAAATTCTACTGGCTCATTGGCAGACGTTCCAACTTAAGCACGCAGAGTAAAATAACGCTATTGTTGAGATGTGCATAATTTTGTGTGTTAGACTAGATTAGCCGCGTACTAGTGACACACGTATGTGAACGTGAGTGTGTAGAAGTATGTGTGTACGCGGCGTCTCGTAAAACAGATGAATGTAACTGTTTCGTTGACAGTTTGATATGGAAGATGGTGAAGAAAGAGAGTGCTGAGACGCAAGTGTGTATCGATGAATATCTTTGGAATCGTTTATCAAATAAATACGTAATTATTTTAATGTAAATTCTAAGTGTAGACTTAGTATTCCTATACCATTATTTCTGTAATTAAGATCCAAAATTCTCAACAGCTATATAAAGCCATATTAAAATCTGTTTGAGCCTATGAGATCCAACTATGGGGAACTGCGAGTAATTCCAACATGGAAATTCTTCAACGATTCCAATCGAAGACTCTAAGATCCTTAATAGATGCACCTTGATATGTTACCAACGAAACAATACATGGCGACCTTAAGATACCTACAGTTAAAGAAGAAATATCCAAATTCAGTAATAGATATGTTGACATATGCATAGTTTTACGTGCTAGACTAGATCGGCCGCGTAGTAGTGATACATGTATGTGAATACGAGTGTGTAGAAGTATATGTGTGCGCGGCGTCTCGAAAACAAAGGAATGTAAATTTTTCGGTTAACAGTTTGGTATGGAAGAAGGTGAGACGCGTGCAAATGTGTATCCATGAATATCTTTGGAATCGTTTATCAGATAAATATATAACTATTTTAATATAAGTGCTAAGTGTAAATTTAATGTTCCTATACCGTTATTTCGGTAATTAAGATCCAAAATTCTCAAGAAGATATAACATAAGAATTAACGACCACCAAAACCTTCTAGTTACTCAATTACTTGACACGACGGATAAGTTCCGCAGACTAAAAAGACATTACCCTTTGGATTTAACTAGATCAATTGGATTCAACTAGAATCAAACATATTATAAACGCTTATAATCCAAGTTACAGTACCACGCCAGAATAATTTACTTATAATTCTCAATGAGAATTGATTGTAAAATACTTCCAAATAAAAAAAAAAGAAAATTCTCATTGAAAATTATAAGTAAATTATTTTGGCGTGGTTCTACGTCATGTTTAAGAAGTATTTATCTCTTGTTTGATTCTAGTTGAATCTAATGCTAAAATCTAAAGGGCAATCTCTTTTTAGCCTGCGGATATGATCCGTCGTGTCTGGTAATTGGGTAACCAATGTGTTGAATGACGTGGATTTGGGTATGGTCGTTGTCACACTAGCGTTGTCAAGAGAGGGTTGGATCTGTGGTGTCGAGATTTGAAAATTAATTACCTAGTTGTCTTAATTACAATACGTTATTGTAATTAGTTCACGTTAAACAACTATCGTTTCCTGTTTAATCAACATCTGTTTAATCCATTTATTGTAAATAAATTAATTGTAGTAAAGATTTTTTTTTATTTGCAAGAATTTTACAATCAATTCTCATTGAGAATTAAAAATAAATGATTCTGGCGTGATACTATAACGTGAATAATAAGTGATTATCGTATGTTTGATTCTAGCTGAATCTAATGATCGTAGTAAAGATCCTAAAGTATTGATATTATTATATTTATTAATTGAATCCACCCGTCGTTTCTTCTCAATTCCAATTTCTTTTATTTTTTTCTTATTCCACTGCAAATATCATCGGATCCATTGACGAGCGAACATTCTTCATTTCATCGGGCTATTAAATGGCTGGTAATTTCGGCCCGATCCATCGTCATATCGACGTTGATTCGATAGCATTCAGCCGTGCTACCGTTAAACGTCCAGCTCAAAGCGTGTCTCGCTCTGAATTCGTCTGAAATTCGACCCCGTTCTATTCATTGCCATAGGAAACCTAGCGTCTATGGCGCCACGATTCCCAAGTCTACAGGTTCTCGATATCCCGCAAGCAGAACCACCGACGCGTCATTCAACCGACAGAGCATTCTCCAGACGCCGAAACCAACACGAAAACACTTGCTCCTCTTAGAAATTTGTCTCACAAGTGGTTTCCAAAAGCCGACCCTCTCACACGAAAGTCTGATTGCCTTTGGCGACGGTTGTCGAAAACGATAGGAAACAGAGAGCGAGGTGGTCGCGGCTGCACAATAGACGAGACGAAGGACGTGCACGTTGCTGTAAACATTGCGAGCCTCCGATGAAGAGAAACACGCACAGCCGCGGACAATCGGAGAATTTCCAGCGACCATCGGCTGTAACACGTGTACTCGAGCACCCAGATTTCGGCTGTCGAGTATTTTATGGAGAAGCAACAGCGAGAACAATGCCTGGCCAGCGAATGTCCCGCGGGGAGGTTTCCAGCAAAACCAGATTCGAGTCGCGGAAATTGCCAGCCAAAAGTCTTTCGAGGCCACCGACTCTCTTCTTCTTTATTCTCGTGGCCGAGAACAGCCGCAGAACAGAGTTCTGCTAGTCGCGTTGCTTCGTCTTCTTCGTTGTATTAGGCAACTTTTTTCTTTTTTTTTATTTGGAAGAATTTTACAATTAACTCTCATTGAGAATTATAAGTAAATTATTCTGGTACTATAACGCGAGTAATAAGTGATTATCGTATGTTTGGTTCTAGCTGAATCTAATGTGTATTAGGCAACTAAGGTGGTTAGGTTAGGTAGGTAAGTTAAGATTAGGTAGATAAGTTAAGGTTAGGTAGGCAACTAAGTGATTGCGGATCTTGCCATTAGATGGTATCGACAAACTCCGCAACTACATAGTTGCCAAGCCAATATTACACATACGAGTCGTATTCAACGATTCTTACGGAACGAGAGCGAAGAAGAAGAGGAAGAATTAAAAGAATCTTTTAATCGCAGCTGCTCGACGAGATATTTCGAATGCTGTGGATCTGAATGCGGGTAATCGCGAAGCTCGTGACAACTGTCATTTATTTCTTTCAATAGCGATTTTTTTTTTTATTATTTAATTTGTACTTTACTTCTAGCTTTATTGCTAATTATCGTGTTTTCTCTTTAGTATTGAAAATAGCGAATTTGGAGGAGGAAAAAAAGCAGAGAGAAACGAATGGCAAGATACAACAGATACATTGAAAATATGGTATTTTGTGACATTTAGTATTAGCTCGTCCAAAAAGTTTCTTTCGTTTCATAAGATGATAATAGACGAACAACAATTTCTATTTTATATTGATCTATTTCGTTATATTTCTATTATGTTCGTGTATAATTCAATAAACTAATATAAAAGAAAAAATATCGTGCGTCTATTATTTCCTTATGAAACGAAAGAAACTTTTCAGACAACCTAATATAAGAAACCTGTCGTTCAGACTTCGTTTCCCAACTATGGGGAACAGCGAGTAATTCCAACATAGAAATTGGTACGCACCTTGGTACGTTACCAACGAAACGATACATCACAACGTTACACCTTAGACCTAAGCACTAAATTCAAATAGAATAAAACATACTATGAATACTTATTAATCATGTCATAGTACCACGTCAGATAAATTTGCTTAAAATTCTCTAACGAGAATCGATTGTAAAATAAACGCAAATAAAAAAAAGACTTTGTTTCGTTTTCCTTGTATATCGTAAGAATATGAATTTTCTAATTTTCTTGTGCTAATCGATCGTTGTGTTCGTAACAAGCACGGGACAGCCTGATATTCGTGGACTGCAGATTTTTCGAACGTGTTACACGCGACGACTATTTAGTCACAGGGGCACTGACCTCTTTTCCCTTAAGACTGGTCCGGACAGGGCCACTAGTTTAGTCGAGCAACGAGTAAAGCCGAATTTACACCGTTGATTCGTTGAAAAACGTCGCTTTCATCCTCGTTTCATCCGCACCGGACGTCCGTAGCAAACTCATTTAGCAAATTAGTTTTACTCGACTAAATTACTCGCCATGTCCGAACCAACTTCTACGACTTGTAGCCGTTAAATCGGCACGCGTGCTAATTCGAAAGATGTAATTTTCCTATTCCACTGGAAAATCCAGCGAAATCTCCTCCGTTAAATCGTTCTAGCAAACTACTGGGCGAAAATTTTACCACCTGTCCACACACGACTAACGGCTAAATTACTCGCTGTCTGACTAAATTACTGCACGTGTCCCAGTGAATTGTCTGTAAATTGTTAGGTAAGAAAATTAATAAGACGCGTTAATTAATAAATTGTTAGATGGAAGAGTATCCGGTGAGAATGGGGAAACGTAAAATATCGGAAAATATACAATTGCACGAAGTACGTTTTAACAATTATCTTATATGTGCCACTGAATGAAAAGGAGCGAAAATTGCTGATGTAGACACTCAGTGGCGTTGGACACTTACAGAGAAACTGGCGTTAAGAGTACTTTGGTCTTTCAAAAGTCTAATAGAATTGTTCGTGTCGCCGTCGTCGACTAATAACATCGAGAACGTTACGAGCCTTTATTAAACCGATCCACCCTTTGACGTTGCCGAGCGTAACACGCGGTGCAATAACGCGGTCGTTTGAGACAGATTACACCCGAGCGTTCTGGTTTCATATCCGCGAGTTGCAGCGCAGAGGGTGAGCCACCTAAAAGGGAACGTCTATTTCTGGTGCTGCTGCTAATAACGTAAATCGTGTCAAGGGCAAAGCTGCATCATCTCGGGTCATTTCAATTTTCTCTTTCGCCTGTGTTCATCTGCTATCGTCGTGAGTTTAATGACCACGATAAGGACAGATTTAAGTATGTATGGGCTCGTTTCCACGTAACCGACATCGAGAAACTTTTTCATGATGTTGCTGCTTTTCTTGAGAAAGTAGCAGCTCGACACCGAATGTTGCCTCAGTGTGCACATAAAAATGTTTCCGTAAATTTTTACGAGTTTCTATCAATCTTTATACGTTGCTGTTTGTTAAGTTTCCTGTAAGTTTCTATAAGTTTCTGTAAGCTTTTATAAGTTTCTATAAATCTGTAAACGTTGCTGTTTGTCAAGTTTCTTTTAGGTTTCTATAGGGTTCTATAAGTTTGCATATGTTGCTGTTTGTTGCTCGTTAAGTTTTTGTAAGTTTTATAAGTTTCTATCAATCTTCATACGTTGCTGTTTGTTAAGTTTCTTCTAAGTTTCTATAAGTTTGTATATGTTGCTGTTTGTTACTCGTTAAGTTTCTGTAAGTTTCTATAAGATTCTATAAGTGTGTATGTGTTGCTGTTTGTTAAGTTTCTTCTAAGTTTTTATAAGTTTGTATTTGTTGCTGTTTGTTACTCGTTAAGTTTCTGTAAGTTTCTATAAGTTTCTATAAGTGTGTATGTGTTACTGTTTGTTGCTCATTAAGTTTCTATAAGTTTTTATAAGTTTCTATGAATCTTCATACGTTGCTGTTTGTTAAGTTTCTTCTAAGTTTCTATAAGTTTGTATATGTTGCTGTTTGTTACTCGTTAAGTTTCTGTAAGTTTCTATAAGTTTCTATAAGTGTGTATATGTTGCTGTTTATTGCTCATTAAGTTTCTATAAGTTTTTATAGGTTTCTATAAGTCTGTAAACGTTGCTCTTTGCTAAGTTTCTCGTAAGTTTCTATAGGTTTCTATAAATTTGTACGTGTTGCTATTTGTTACTCTTTAAGTTTCTCTAAATTTTTACAAATTTTTACAAGCTTCTACATAAAGCTGCTGTTGGTTGAAAATGTTTTTCGCAACATGCAGCGACAAAAGGCGACAAAAAGTTGCTTCGCTCTGCTCCAGTGGAGCCTTAACGTTAAGCTGCATCCTCGCCGAAGCAACAACGAGGAACATTTCACGACGGAAACAAACGTCTGTTTGAAAGCGACACAAAATCCAAACGTTCCTCCGACTATGTCGCTTCAGTGCAAATAAAATGTTCTACAAGTTGATACTCGTTGGATACTGTTTGAAACATGCGACAACTGAAACGTTCTACTCATTGGCTTCGGTAAGAACGTAGCTTTAAACCGTGGGTTTCGATACGACGATCGAAAACACGTTAGAATCACGGAAGCTTCGACTAGAAGTCTTTAAGATTGCGTCAGATGGCGAGCAATCTCGATTCTCGAGTGAAGCGACTGCAATTCACCTGTGAACGAAGAGCGGTGGTTATCTATGATCGATGAAGCGTGCTTTGCTCTTTCCCAAGGAGATAGCCTCGATACGAAGAAAACGAGGAAGTCGCGTCCCGAAAACTTCGTTTCTTCTTCTTTTCCAGTTTTTGCCTCGAACGATGTTTCCGCGAGGAAATTCGATCAACCGACTATTTTCCTTCGCTTTATGCCACCGACGTTCGTTTATTTCGGGTCAACCGAAGGAAAATGTGCCTCCCTGATTTCATTAAATACCTTTCCCCTCCATGCAACGTGTAACTTTATATACGAGTAGATATTTTTCCTGTCTTCGGAAGAAAGACAGTTCTATTCTATTATCGTATTTCGAGATCTAATTTCGGATAATACTTATATATATATCATTATCCGAATTATTATCTTTTGATTTTCTATAAGTTTGTATATGTTGCTGTTTATTGCTTGTTACGTTTCTATAAGTATTTATACGTTACTGTTTGTTAAGTTTCTCGTAAGTTTCTATAGGTTTCTATAAATAATGTATATAATAAGTAATATATATAGTATCTGAACAATTGACATAAACAATTTTAATATATACATATAATTATCCGAATTATTATCTTTTAAGTTCCTATAAGTTTGTATGTGTTGCTATTTGTTGATTGTTACGTTTCTGTAAGTTTTTATAAGTTTCTATAAGTCTGTAAACGTTATTCTTTGTTAAGTTTCTCGTAAGTTTCTATAGATTTCTATAAGTTTGTATATGTTGTTGTTTGTTACTCGTTAAGTTCCTATAAGTTTTTATAAGTTTCTATAAATCTTTATACGTTGCTGATTGTTACGTTTCTATAAGTCTTTATAGGTTGCTGTTTGTTAAGTTTCTCGTAAGTTTCTATAGGTTTCTATAAATAATGTATATAATAAGTAATATATATAATGTCTGAACAATTGACATAAACAATTTTAATATATACATATAATTATCCGAGTTATTATCTTTTAAGTTTCTATAAGTTTTTATAAGTTGCTATTTGTTGCTTGTTACGTTTCTATAAGTCTTTCTATAAGATTTCTAAGACTTCTAAAGAAGTCTTTTAAGTTTCTATAAGATTTCTATAAGTTTGTATATGTTGCTGTTTGTTACTCGTTAAGTTTCTATAAGTTTTTATAAGTTTCTATAAATCTTTATACGTTGCTGATTGTTAAGTTTCTTTTAAGTTTCTATAAGTTTGTGTATGTTGCTGTTTGTTGCTTGTTACGTTTCTATAAGTCTTTATAGGTTGCTGTTTGTTAAGTTTCTCATAAGTTTCTATAGATTTCTATAAGTTATGTATATAATAAGTAATATATATATATAGTATCTGAACATCTGATATAAACAATTTTTAAGTACATATTTCATGTATCATCTAAAACATTTTACAATCTCATTGTAGATAAAGTAGTCACGATTATGTTGACCGAATTTATCACCAATTTTCCAAACGTATAATATTGTATGTATTATATTAATCGTAATATACAGGGTGCAGCGGAATAACGTGTACAAGCGGCTACAAGGTGATTTTTATGAAAATTATAGAACGAGATGCGGAGTAAAGTTTTCTCATTCCGAGATATAGTTTTCGAGCAAATCGAGTTTCACGATTTATCAAGTATACTGAAACACGACTAATTACCAACAAGATGTACGCAAACGATCGATAGGATGTTATCGTAGAAACGAAAGTAAATAAAAGATACAAAGTACCATTTTTCAAATTTATCCTTTCGGAAACGAAGCTTCTCGAGAAACAATTTTATTCCGCGTTTTCCACTCATTTTCACGCGTACAACGACCGAAATTCATATCCGTCCGATTTCCTATCTCGCCAACGTAATCGCGATAGTCGAGTTTGTAAATGTTTTGCGCGATACGCGCAATATATATACTCGCAATGTTGAAAATACAATTTAAGACTCCGACGTATAACGCATACAATAAATAAATTTGCAAATTGATTTCATATCTTTTTTTTTTTTATTTAATTTATACTTTACAATTTGTCCAGCTGGACATTTGGTACATTTTTCTAACTCGATTGCTAAATAACACGTGGTTGGATACCACCTTCGAGTTTGACTATTTTATTTCTTTAGTGAGGTCAGTGGAGTGTGATTTCATATTTGACCAACATAATCGTGACAGAGGTGTCTCACTGGAGCTAATGAAATTTCGAAATGATTAATACAACACACGCGATATATTCCTAGAAGACTTTTACGATAAGCGTTGAAATACCCCGATGAGTCAGTGTATATCGCATCTACGAGAAACCTTGGTTTACCTGCAGAAAAGAGTCAGGATTGCAAGTCTGTGAGCGACACAGAGCCAACAGGCCCTGCAAGAGTCGCAAGAGATCCAGCTGACGTTGGTCATCGTCGATTTGGCAGCATAACCGTGGTCCTCTGGATGTACGAGGGATAAACCAGCCCCTCTGATAAGTAGAAGAGTGGCAACAGGTGAACGAACCGCGTGAAAAAACACCGATGAACACACGAGCACGAAAAATTGTTGACACGACACACGGTCGGCGTGCAGCATGAGAACTGTAGCCTGGAATGTGCTTTATCGGGTCTCGGCACCTGATATCGAAAACTTATCTCTCTACTCGTTCCTTCTGTGTGCATACGAGTAACGTTCCTATCTTTCGCTTAAGCCTGTGTTTGTAGTGTTTTTCAAATTCTTCGGAAGAACAGAGCGTGTGGCCTGGTGATATGGCGCACGATGGTCCACGAACGAAATTTCAAAGCTACTTCAAGCTTTCACAAAACAAAATTACGCGGATAACGATTTACCGTATCGCCATAACCTTGACGGTTATTGTCCGTGTTAATTTTACCTCGTTATGATTACTTCGATAATTTAAATGGCTGTGTGACGTGAGCGTGCGAATTGGAAATTGAACGCTTCGAAGTTTCATTGCTTTTTCGAATTACACGTTTCCTTCTTTTTCTTGTTCTTTTTTTTTTTTTTTGTATTGTCGAAATGTATTATCGGATTGCGAATTTTTCGCGGAGGACTCGACAATTTCATTTCGTAATCGCAAAGTCCATTAACGTTTATCGTTCGCTTCAATTGTACGTATCTCGTGACGTACAAGTTGCGAGAGTAACGTGTTATACAGTGATACGCTGTACACGCGTGACAGTAACGTATATACAATGTGAGTTGAAAGTGAGTGTATCTCGCATACCACGAAGCCAGAAAATTCTTTCAACGACTCTCGTATGTTACATAAATTAAGCTGTGAAGATACCTAGTACGTGGGAGGACGAATTACCATGCTATAAAGTACGAAACGCAATTAGGTGCCTAGTAAGTCAATATTATGCGAATCTATCTTTGTTTCTTCTTTTTTCTTAAGTATATTGACCAGGTGACCATAAATAATATTTCAATTGCAAACAAACATTCAGTCAGATATCTGCGCATGATTCTGGACAGAAGAATGGAATGGAAACGACACATCGTAATCAAAAGTAAAAAAATTCTGCTGTCTCATTGGCAGACGTTCCAACTTAAGCGTGCAGAGTAAAATAACGCTATTGTTGAGATGTGCATAATTTTGTGTGTTAGACTAGATTAGCCGCGTAGTAGTGACACACGTATGTGAATGTGAGTGTGTAGAAGTATGTGTGTACGCGGCGTCTCGTAAAACAGATGAATGTAACTGTTTCGTTGACAGTTTGATATGGAAGATGGTGAAGAAAGAGAGTGCTGAGACGCAAGTGTATATCGATGAATATCTTTGGAATCGTTTATCAAATAAATACATAATTATTTTAATGTAAATTCTAAGTGTAAACTTAGTATTCCTATACCATTATTTCGGTAATTAAGATCCAAAATTCTCAACAGCTATATAAAGCCATATTAAAACCTGTTTGAACCTATGAGATCCAACTATGGGGAACAGCGAGTAATTCCAACATAGAAATTCTTCAACGATTCCAATCGAAAACTCTAAGATCCTTAATAGATGCACCTTGGTATGTTACCAACGAAACAATACATGGCGACCTTAAGATACCTGCAGTTAAAGAAGAAATATCCAAATTCAGTAATAGATATGTTGACATATGCATAGTTTTACGTGCTAGACTAGATCGGCCGCGTAGTAGTGATACATGTATGTGAATACGAGTGTGTAGAAGTATATGTGTGCGCGGCGTCTCGAAAACAAAGGAATGTAAATTGTTCGGTTAACAGTCTGGTATGGAAGAAGGTGAGACGCGTGCAAATGTGTATCCATGAATATCTTTGGAATCGTTTATCAGATAAATATATAACTATTATAATATAAGTTCTAAGTGTAAATTTAATGTTCCTATACCGTTATTTCGGTAATTAAGATCCAAAATTCTTAACAAGATATAACATAAGAATTAACGACCACCAAAACCCTCTAGTTACTCAATTACTTGACACGACGGATAAGATCCGCAGACTAAAAAGACATTACCCTTTGGATTTAAGGATTAGATTCAACTAGAATCAAACATATTATAAACACTTATAATCCAAGTTACAGTACCACACCAGAATAATTTACTTATAATTCTCAATGAGAATTGATTGTAAAATACTTCCAAATAAAAAAAAAAGGTATATTCGCTTTTGACTGTCAATGTGTCTACTCCTGGGAAAGAGCGATGGGTCACCATGAATTTTTATTTGTCACCGGTGACTCACCGATGGGGTTGCGCGTCTATCGCGTGCTCGATTGATCAGGCTGTTTGTTCTGTCAGGTGCGGACGCACACCGCGTGTTCCCTGCAAACAGACTGTCCGATTGGCCACGTGCGTGCGCTAAGCGTCGCTCGATCCCCGGGGAGTTGTTTGTCCTACTGTTAGCGCTTGAAAAAGGCAACTACCTGATGCAGAAAATTTATCTTTCCTCTGTGTTTCTCTGTCTACGCGGTCGAGTAGCTTGAAATATTAAACAGGTCCGGGGCATCGTTCGGTTTCTCGTGCAGTTCTTCACGAAGAAATGAGCGTTGAAATACGATACGTTGAAAATGAAACTACGATCAGCGTAACACACCGAAATCCGAATTTTCAGGCTCGAGGAGACTTCGACCAGTTGGCTGCTGCCCCACCTCTTTCAACAGCGTATACGTAAAACGTATGGCGGAAGGCAAGCGACGACGAGTATACTCGTCAAACACGAAGTACGCGCGGCTGTTGTAAGATAAAATTAAGTTGTAACGAAACGAGCGTTTTATGTTTTAGGTTTATTACTCGTCGTAACGCGAAATATTGCCATTTCTTCGCGACGAGTATACTCGTGCAAAACAGCTGACTGGGTAAAATGGCTAAGAATTCTATAGCAACGAATCGTAAGGTATTTTCCTTTCCTTTTTTTTTTTTGTTTCTTTTTTTGGAGAGCAATTTTGAAATTCACTGGATCGTTAATCAATCGCATATGAGAATTATTTTACGGTTATTTCTTTTTATTAATTATTGCCATTCCGTTTGCTTTATCACTTCCTTGAATATTTCAGAAATGTTAATGATATTAGATAAGCATGAGATTTCGTTAAATTAAGCTACGTGAAAACTAAAGTAGATACCTGTCTTTTACAAAATATTTACCGTTTATGGATTTACCATTTATTCAGAGAATAAAGTGTGTTTGAATGTAACCGATTATTCTTCAACTATTGGCTTGGCAACTAAGTGATTGCGGATTTTGTCATTAGATGGAGTTGACAAAATCCGCAATCACTTAGTTTCTAATCGAATAGTTCGTTTTATCCGTCAAAACGTAAAAATTAGACAACGAAATGGAAGCGTATCCTTCCCACAGAGTCTGCACGCGATTAAGTATTTAATTACTCATTTTATTAGAAGCTAAGTCAAAAGTCTGCAAGTGATTCGTCACTTACAGAGTGGGAATTACACGGAAACGAGTTTACAAACGGAAAGGGGACGCGTTGCTATCTGAACGTGAGGAATCTTCGTGGAAGGTGACGTCAAGTTTCTTAGAAAGTGAAATTGATCGCGTGACGTGTTGCTATCGATGTGATTTCGATGTACGACTGGTCGAGAAATATCGTCTGTTTAATAATTTCTTACATTTTCCTTTAATATTTATCGTTTCATGAAACACAGATTGGGAAATTCGTGTTTCGTTGTGGTCGAAAAACGAGAGTGAATTGACTGTTGTAGGGGGACGATGGATTTCCGGTCGTCAGGTGACAGGAAACGCAGGTGTACACGAGGTTGATCCACCCTACCTAAAGCTTCGTCTAACGCAAACTGTCCGTAACCGTGTCCTTAAGTCTGTTTCGTACTGTTCAAAGCGAGTTTTTTCTCGACGATTTCGACCGAATTTCACGTTTGTATTATCTGCGACACGAATTTCGTGCCACCTTAAACTCGGTCCGTCTCGTACAAATTTCTATTTACAAGCTGACTAGCACGAAAGCAAGATTTTAACTCAAAGTTGGATTTTTTAAGTTCTTTGTCCGTGCTATAGTAACAGTTCAATTTTTCAATTATTTTCGTGATTCTTACGTTTGAACCTTAAGCTCAATTCGTCCTAAACAAATTTTTATTTTCATTGCTTTTATTTATTTAAAGACGAAGGCACTTAACCCAGTTTAAGTTTTGTGTTCATGCTGGGAGTTTGATTTTTCACTTCAATGTTTCTCAGCTACAGTCGTGAATTCCACATTCCCATGATCTTATCTGGAACATTAGTTTCGTGATTTTTGTGTCTCAACCTTAAGCTCGATTCGCCCCAAACAAAGTTTTATTTACAAAATTATTAACGCAAAGCAAAACACTTAACCTAGCTTAAGTTTTCGTTCATGCTGGGAGTTTGATTTTCCAGTTCAATGTTTTTCAGCTACAGTCGTGAATTCCACATTCCCATGATTTTATCTGGAACATTAGTTTCGTGATTTTCGTGTCTGAACCTTAAGTTTGATTTGCCCCAAACAAATTTTTATTTTCATTGCTTTTATTTATTTAAAGACGAAAGCACTTAACCCAACTTAAGTTTTCGTTCATGCTGGGAGTTTGATTTTCCAGTTCAATGTTTCTCAGCTACAGTCGTGAATTCCACATTCCCATGATTTTATCTGGAACATTAGTTTCGTGATTTTTGTGTCTGAAGCTTAAGTTTGATTTGCCCCAAACAAATTTTTATTTTCATTGCTTTTATTTATTTAAAGATGAAAGCGCTTAACCCAACTTAAGTTTTCGTTTATGCTGGGAGTTTGATTTTCCACTTCAATGTTTCTCAGCTACAGTCGTGAATTCCACATTCCTCTGATTTTATCTGGAACATTAGTTTCGTGATCTTCGTGTCTGAACCTTAAGTTTGATTCGCCCCAAACAAAGTTTTATTTACAAAATTATTAACGCAGACGAAAGCACTTAACCCAACTTAAGTTTTGTGTCCATGCTGGGAATTTGATTTTCCAGTTCAATCTTTTTCAGCTACAATCATGAAGTTTCTATTTACAGAATGACCAAAACAGAGAAACAAGAATCTAACTCGATTAGAGGTCGTATCCAGTTAATTTTTTTAGCTCTATCAGTCAACCAAGTTGCTTTATTCGCGTGAACGTGTGAATTTTTCAGCTCGACTAACGAAACACGCGTTCGTCTTAGAATAAAGTTGAACAATAAGGTCAGATAATTCGTGAGATAATTGTCAAGTGCGGAGCAGGCTGAAGTTTAAGTTTCGCTGCACGTCCCACAGTCAAAAATTCGGGGGACTCTGGGTTAAGAGGGAACAAACATCACAACGACGTCGACTATGAGTAAACAGTCGCAGGTAAACCGGCTCGCCAGTTACCTTTCCTCCTAACAATTCCATTGAATAAGTTGCGACGAACGCCATACTAGGTGTGTAATAGGCTCATCTGAATCACCTTGAATCGCTTAAAAACAACGTGACCAAGGTTTCGCTTCATTTTTAAGATCGCCCGTTATACACTGCCTATTAATAGTATTTGCATACAGCCTTATTTTCCAATGAAACCCTTTTTTATTTATTTATTTATATACAGGGCTCATTCCATCAGCGTTCATTAAGCATTTTACAACGACGAACGGTTACTGGATACTTAGAAAAGAAACAAAACAAAATAGAAATTTTTGCATAATATAAACGAAAAAGCACAGTTAGTTTGCAGTAAATTCAAGACAGAGATAACGTCTTGTAGATGACTCGCTCGAACGACACGTCTCACTGGATTGGAGAAAAGATTTATGCGGCCAGAAAAAACTGTCAGCTACAGAGCAAACAGGATTTAGAATATCTAGATGGAAATATTTAGACTTGCAAACGTGAAACTGGAAGAGTAACGGTTTGTCTAAAGCCCAGCGAGAAGTCTAAGCGCATAAATATCGATAGAAAAAAGAAATACGCGGACTGCTCGTAAGGTCACCGATTGTTTCGTGCAGCGAAGAAAAATCAGCGACGAGTGTACGTTTCTCCAGGGACCTTAGATCAAGTAAGGCCATTACCGGTGAATAATCATGACACGTTGTGCTCGTAGCGCGGTACAAACCACAGCGCATACGAAACACAGAAAATCTATGTTGAATTGTTTCGAGAAGCAGCGTGTGTTTGATCGGATGAGACCGGAGATGAGAGACGCGTGTTAATTGTCGAAGGCTGAGTGGAATCAGAGGAATGACGCGTAAAAAGTCCTAAGGCTCTTGCGAATCTACGTTTCGAATGTTTTCCAAGCGAAGAGAAAAGATTAGGTCAGGGCCATGAAGGTGCTCTAACGTCGCGAATAATTTTAACTGCGGAGATAGCGGAAGGACGATAACGAAAAGTATTATTGGGTTGGCAACTAAGTGATTGCGGATTTTCTCATTAAGTGGTATTGACACATCTAACTCATAAAAACACCTAACTCACAAGTGTCAAAATATCCGATTATTTTCCAATTTCCCATATTTATTCTGAGGTGTGCTGATTATAAAAAATGGAAAATAGAGGAGCAAATATAATGAGTTGGCAACTAAGTGATTGCGTTTTGTCATTAGGTGGTAATGACAAAATCATTATATAAATATATGTTAATATAATAACGAATGACAACGTTGACGACACACACTCGATATCTGCCAGGCAATACGTCCACGATACTACGCTACATTCTTACGTATCTGCAACTTCGAACTATGAATTTCCAGC
The DNA here is from genome assembly GCF_041682495.2 of Bombus fervidus. Classification (NCBI taxonomy): domain Eukaryota; kingdom Metazoa; phylum Arthropoda; class Insecta; order Hymenoptera; family Apidae; genus Bombus; species Bombus fervidus. The sequence goes on along the minus strand of NC_091530.1, from coordinate 6,830,666 downwards.
TAAAAATATAAATAACGAGCGAAGAGTAAAGATTGCCAGTCGAATCACTTGTTCGAACGTGCTACAAATTCGTAGTCAACTGAGATTCCACTAACGAGATTTTTCACCTTTTTAAGTATGGAATTTAAACCTTCCTTTCTCTCTCGATAAATACGATTGGAATATTGCGGCAATATCGCTGCGAGATTCTTAGAAGAAAATACGTACACATCGAGCGTAAGATAGAACAACCATAGAAGATATAATATAGAAGATGTGAGACACTTAGAAAATATGGAAATGCGAACACTAAAATAGAAAATACATAGATACACAAGTTACGTGTTTAATTTTGGTAATCTCGTCGAAGCATTGCACAACTAACGATTTACCATCTTATCCTGCTAGTTCCGTAACGCGAAATCTTCCCCTCGAGATTCATCCATTTCCTGGAAAATTGGCTTTCCACTTAAGGAACAGGGCCACCACGTCTATCCGCGAACGTTCCCAGTTTTCCTTAATTTTCGGTAAACTGATGGCCCGAGGGATTAACGTGGCGCCGATTCAACATCGTATAACGAACTTTCAATTAGCACGGCCATTGCAACCTTGACAATAGGTCAGTGGCTCTGACTTGAACGTGAGTAGCATCGAATCGTCGCTGGATTACGTTCGCTGCAAGTAGAATCGACGCGAATCGAATTGAAAAAAGCAAGAAGAAGGCTTTGAACGCACTCGACCTATTTTTCTCTACAACGAGATTCCTTTCGCAATCGGAAGATCGATCGCGCGAAAATCATCGTCAAATCGAGCTTCCGACAGGCGAAAGCCGAATGTGAATCCGCGTGATCGCTGGATCTCTGCCGTTGGATCCACTTAACAAATCTAAGCGAGGCCAATCGAGTACAGTGGAACCCCGTTCGTCTGAACTTGTCGCAGGGCAAACTCTTTATACAGGGTGGTCTGTAAAAACGAGTTTCAATAGTCCAAATATAGTGGAACCAAGCGTAATCGAACTAATCGGCTAGCTACGAGCAAGCAATCGGTTGGATGTTTGTACACGTGTGAAGATAAGTGGAAATTGAGAAAAAATTATAGAATAAATTTGTCCATTTAACACTTTGACTACCACGACAAAATCACATGTTTCGTTCAGGACGCCACGGGAGTATTTTTATTATTCGAAGTATATAATGGCAAAATAATAATAAATTGATGATGTAAGACAATATTCTTCTCCAATGGACCGTTTATCTTATTGATGGTCACGGGTGACCACACTCGAAAATGGCATCCCGCTGGGGGTAGCCATTCTCATGTTATTTAGCAATTAAGTTAGACAAATTTACCAAATGTCCAGTTGCACAAATTATAAAGTACAAATTAAATAATAAACAAAAAAAAAAAAAAACATTTTGTGTGCTACATTGGATTAGCCGCGTAGTAGTGACACACATATATGAGTATAAGTGTGTGGGAGTATGTGCGTGCACAGCGTCTCGTAAAACAGATGAATGCAACTATTCCATTGGTAATGTGGTATAGAAGATGGTGAGACAAAGAGAGCGCTGAGACGCGTGCAAATTTATATCGACGAATATCTTGTACATCGCATATTAGATAAATCTGAAACTATTTTGATATCAATTCTAAGTGTAATTTAAGTGTTCCTATACATTTATTTCGGCGATTAAAACACTTTGACTGCCACGCCGAAATCACATGTTTCGCTTAGGACTCCACGGGAGTATTTTTATTATTCAAAGCGTGTAATGGGAAAATAATAATAAATTGATGATGTAAGACAATATTCTTCTCCAATGGACCGTTTATCTTATTCGTGGTTACCGGTGACCACACTCGAAGATGGCATCCCGCTGGGGGTAGCCATCCTCATGTTATTTAGCAATTAAGTTAGACAAATTTACCAAATGTCTAGCTGGACAAATTATAAAGTACAAATTAAATAATAAAAAAAAAAAGTGTTGTGCTACACTAGATTAGCAGCGCAGTAGTGACACACATATATGAGTATGAGTGTACGAGAGTATGTGCGTGCACAGCGTCTCGTAAAACAGATGAATGCAACTATTCCATTGGTAATGTGGTATAGAAGATGGTGAGACAAAGAGAGCGCTGAGACGCGTGCAAATTTATATCGACGAATATCTTGTACATCGCATATTAGATAAAACTGAAACTATTTTGATATCAATTCTAAGTGTAATTTAAGTGTTCCTATACATTTATTTCGGCGATTAAAACACTTTGACTGTCACGCCGAAATCACATGTTTCGTTCAGGACGCCACGGGAGTATTTTTATTATTCAAAGCATATAATGGCAAAATAATAATAAATTGACGATTACATAACATAGAATTCCTTCTGTAAGAAAGTAATAAATCAATAAATATAAAAATATTCTATCATTACATATTTTTTAAAGACCACTCATTTTGACTGGTTTGGATAGAAATAGCTTCGTGTTAACTATCGATAGTTCTAGCGTTAAGTATACTTGGCAAATTCTCAAACTCGATTATCTTCTCAACGAATTTCATTCCACGTTTTCGTCCCATTTTTTCTCCTACAGTCACCCTGTATAATGCAACTGTAGCACCAGTTACGGACCACTCTGTATAATTGAAGTTCGTATAATAGGGGCTTTCCAATTTTTCCCATTTATCTATTTATTATCTTTCGTGCAATTGGAGCTCACGTTTGGATTCAAAGAATTCGACCAACAACGAGTTCAATTGATCGGCTATTAACCGAAGTATCTTTCCAATAAATACAGTTGAAACGTAGCTGTGAAGAAAAATGTGAACAGGTAGAACAGGTAGAGTAAGTATGCGAACGAAGTTGAATTAAATACGTAAAAATGTAAATATTCATTTCAATTATTCAGTAGATAAGCCACGTACGATAAAGATACAGAATATCGATAAAACTTACGCGTGTAGCGTCACCACTAATTAAATTAAATTTCATCGATAGCTGCTTCCACTATTTGTTCGCTTATTTTTCAGCTCAACTGCGAGTGTTCTAATGGCTTGATAACTAAGTGGTTGCGGACTTTGTCATTAGATGATATTGACAAAATCCGCAATCACTTAGTTGCCAAATCAATACGCTGTAAAGTACACTACGTTCGAAACGTAACGAAACGAAACGACGAAAACGGAGGAAATGGAATGACGTTGACGGTGAATCGAGTTTGCTGGTATCTCCGTGCCACGATTTCCATAACAGTCTGTGTTCGTGAAAAATGTTGCATCAAAGTGTACCTTGTAGTCTGTTCACGATTCTCGTCGTAATGTGTATTATGTTTTTTCATGGCCAAGCTATCACCAGATAGCAGATTGATGGAGCTTCTCAGAAATCAGACCGATTCACTCCACCTTTTCTATGTTTCTTGATTTCGTCTCGCGAAAGTTGCGATTAATAATTTTCCAACAATTTACGATAATATACAGTATGCGGTGGAATAATAAATTACGAAAGAATAACAGCAAAATATAAAGTAAAATTGTTTCATTTAAGGTTCAGTTCTCGAGAAAATCGAGTTTGAAAATTTATCAAGCACACTGGAACCTGCATATTCAAATCCTTATTGGCAACTAAGTGATTATCACCTAACTCACAAAAAATACCTAACACACAAGTGTCAAAATATCTGATTATTTTCCAATTTCCTATATTTATTCTCTGATGTGTTGATCATAAAAAATGAAAAATCAAGGAGCAAATATAATGGGTTAGCAACAATGTGATTGCGGATTTTGTCACTAAGTGGTATTGACGCACCTAACTGACAAAAAACATCCAATTCATAAGTGTCAAAATATCCGATTATTTTCCAATTCCCCATATTTATTCTGAGATGTGTTGATTATAAAAAATGAAAAATCGAGTAGCAAATATAATGGGTTGGCAACTAAGTGATTGCGGATTTTGTCATTACCACATAATGTAAAAACCCGCAATCACTTAGTTGCCAAGCCAATTAATAAAAATGAAAACTCGAGGAGCAAATATAATGGGTTGGCAACTAAGTGATTGCGGATTTTGTCATTACCACCTAATGTAAAAACCCGCAATCACTTAGTTGCCAAGCCAATTAATAAAAAATGAAAACTCGAGGAGCAAATATAATGGGTTGGCAACTAAGTGATTGCGGATTTTGTCATTACCATCTAATGTAAAAACCTGCAATCACTTAGTTGCCAAGCCAATTAATAAAAGATGAAAACTCGAGGAGCAAATATAATGGGTTGGCAACTAAGTGATTGCGGATTTTGTCATTACCATCTAATGTAAAAACCCGCAATCACTTAGTTGCCAAGCCAATATAAAATCATTTTTCTTCCTCTGGATTTCCAAAGCGATTGTTTCAATTGAGATCGCGGGAATAAAATGACGAATCGTAGACGTGCTCGATTAATATTACAACACGGCAGAGACTCGAATAAATGCTCGATCGATTTCGCGTGCAAACGTAATTACGTGCGTTCTTTTGGTTTTTAATCGATACGAGGCTGAACCTTGAGTCATGCAAACGCGGCCATAGTCTAAAGGAATATACAGAGGACACCGGATTGCCGTCACGATTCAATTGTAGGAAGAAAAGAGGAGAGGAAACACGGATAAAATGCTCCATTTCGCAGGTGGCGCGTTGTTGCGGCTCATTATGGCCGAAGATTGGAAAGTATTGTGCAATGTACAGGCCGTTCAAGTACCGTTCTCTAAGCCGTGGAATTCAGCGACGGACATGTTCCGTGACATTCGATTAATCGCTTTGATTAACGACCGTTCTGTCAACCTTCCACGCTCCATTATTCGATTCTGTCTCACGATCCGTCGCTCTTCCGTTGATCCACTTATTCCTCGTCCGCCTCTCGTTCCTTCTTTTCCTCTTTTTTTTTTTCCCCCCTATAAAATCACGTCGCAAACAATCGGTAATCGTCGATAGGAAATCAAGCTCCTGTCATCTCTGTAAAACAATCGTCTTTACCTGAGGCTAGTTTCGTACGAAGGTACGTTGCATACAGCGGCAGAGTATCCGACAGTCTGAACATCTACCGTGAAAAATGTTCATTTTTATATATTGGCTGTGTAATTCTCGATAGCAAGAACAAATTTTATTCCGCGTTTCATACCTTTTTTCGCATGTAGCACGACCTCCCATGAGCCAATTCATCGTTGATCTATTGGGTTGGCACTATGTGATTGCGGATTTTGTCACTAGGTGGTATTGGCACACCTAACTGACAAAAAACACCTAACTCACAAGTGTCAAAATATCTGATTATTTTCCAATTCCCCGTATTTGTGCTCTGGTGTGTTGATTGTAAAAAATGAAAAATCGACGAGCAAATATAAAATCAATACCATCTAATGACAAAATCCGCAATCACGTGGTTAACCTAACCCCAACCTAATAGTTCTTAACTGATTCAACTATTTTAACCCTTTCGCTTCAACAATCCAGTTCGCCGAAGTATGGTCACTGAACGGAAGCGCGTGCCAGAAATTCGTACAGTGTGCATGGTTGCTGTATATACGTTTACCTAAGTCTTAAATAACAATAATTCTTGTAAGAACCGTACATGAAATCTCGTTTCACTGTCAATGAATTTAACAGATTTTTTAGCACGAAACAGTATACGATCGTTTGGATGTTTGAAATATATTGCGTAAAACGTTTTGATGTTGTTTCAACAATGAGTAACTTTAAATAAGTGATTAATTGAATATATTAATGAAATCAACAGAAAATGTTCTGCCGATAACGAAAAAATATATTTATTGACTACAGATGGCACTGATGTATGCGCGATATATGGGGTACCGAAATCAGGATTCGTCGCGTGGTCGCCGCCTATAAGCGGCGTTCGTACCCACAGGTCATCTCGCGGCCGCTGCCTATAAGAGGCACTCGAAGCGAAAGAGTTAGGGAAAAGAGTATAATTAATCGATGCACGTATGTACATCTCGTTGGTGATAATACGCTGGAAGTTGTACGCTCGGATAGCGAGAAATGTTCGGTTGTTTTAAGTCCAAACTCCGCGCGATAATATTCAACTTCATAAACTTTATTCTATCGGGATTCGATTTCCCCAGTTTACGAACTAATGCAGGTAGAACAATGGAGAACTGCAACGACGAATTATCCATTCCTATCTAATCGAGAATTAGTTAGGTACAAGAGTTTTCAAGCTGCAGTCTCTCGAGAATAAAGAGTAGTTTTGTTATTCTTGAAGCTCGTATCGTTCTCAGTCAGACAAACTGCCTGAGATTCGCTCGTACCGTGAATTTAGGCGCATGATGTATATCACGTACTATACAGAGCGTTTCTAGTAACTGGGACAGGCTATAACCCTGTTGCGAGTGAAATTGGGAAAAGATCGTAGAGGAAAATTTTGCAAATCGACGTATTACTGCGTCGATTTTGCTGGACCGTGAAAAACGAAAAGAAAACGAGATTATCGTAGAAATGATAAGTAGCATCTAAGCTTATTTAAAGATATTGTAAGAGTAGACGTACATAAAATAATCGCAATGATCCTTGTATCGCGGTTAAACACGAAATATAATGAATATAACAAAGAAAAGAGAAAAGGAAAAATTTTCACTGTTTAACAGGCTCTATCGTAGTAATTTTCTCGCGGATGCACCGGTGAAACAGATTCTTTTCTCAAATGAAACTTTATAATTATTTATAAAGCAGGCGATGCAAGTTTTTATCGTTTACAAAAAGATATTAAGTTACTTGAACCAAAAAACGCCAAAACCACTTTAAAAGTTATTTCGATTTCAATAGCGAGAAATTTTGCGCATGGAAGGCAGAAGAATCAGAGGCACAAATATTGCAGGCTGATTTTCTCCTTCTTTCTCATCCGCGAAGTTTTACAAAATTCCATCTTTCAAAGTAATTACTTTTACCAACTATTTACCTCGATACATTTTTATATCACGTTGGAACGGTAAAGTACATCGAATGCTTTACAAGCGAATTATATAGTTTCGTTTAAATGAAAAAGTGCATCTGCACTCTGCAACTGCAGCGTACTGATGCATCCGCGTGAGTACGGTAATACGATAAATCGCGTTAAACAGTGGAAAGCTTTCCTCTACGATTTTTCTCTAACTTTGCTTCCAACTATATAGCCTGTCCCAGATACTAGAGACACCCTATATAATATAATACAATATATCTTAACTTCACTTGCAACAGAGTCCTATAACCTGTCTCAGTTACTAGAGACACCCTGTATAATATATGTATAACATAGTATAATATATGATATAATAGAATATATCTATAGTATAATATAATATATCTTAACTTCACTTGCAACAGAGTTTTATAACCTGTGCCAGTTACTAGAGACACCCTGTATAATATGATATATCTTAACTTCACTTGCAACAAAGTCCTATAGCCTGCCCCAGTTACTAGAGACACCCTGTATAATATAATATATCTTAGCTTCACTTGCAACAAAGTCCTGTAGCCTGTCCCAGTTACTAGAGACACCCTGTATAATATAATATATCTTAATTTCACTTGCAACAGAGTCCTGTAGCCTGCCCCAGTTACTAGAGACACCCTGTATAATATAATATATCTTAGCTTCACTTGCAACAAAGTCCTGTAGCCTGCCCCAGTTACTAGAGATACCCTGTATAATATAATATATCTTAATTTCACTTGCAACAGAGTCCTGTAGCCTGTCCTAGTTAATATAGACACCCTTTATAACGAAATATATCTTATATAATATATCTATAGCATAGTATAATATATATGATATAATATAATACATCTATAGTATAATATATCTTAATTTCACTTGCAACAGAGTTCTATAACCTGTGTCAGTTACTAGAGGCTCCCCATATAATATAATACAATTTATCTTAACGTCACTTGGAACAAGGTTTTATAGCCTGTCCCAGTTATTAGAGACACCCTGTATAACATGATATATCTATAACATAGTACAATATATGATATAATATAATATGTCTATAGTATCTCATATAATGTATCTTAAAGCTCGGCGCCAATCTTTTGAGACAACCTGTAGGCGTATAGCGTATGGTTGATAAGAATGGAAGCGGAATCGCGATCCATTTGCGTTGTCCTCGGCGTGGCCCAACACTGCGTAGACAATTCCGTAAATAGACAGTGTACAGAGTGTTTCTACCGTATCTGTCGCGGTTCTGTCGTGCTCTGTGAATATGCGTTGATCGATACGCAGCCACAGCACGTGCGCCATGTGCGTCACGTGCGCCTATAACCAGCCTGGCTAATTGAATCTCCAAGAACGCTGAAAGTTGTTGCATACATATAACTCGTCTCTCGTTAATCGCATTACGCGAAGTTTCAAACACTCGCCGACAGGATCATCCCAGCTTTTAGTTTACCCACCATGGTTTGCTTTAGGCTAGTTAGACACCAAGATACGCGTACGCGATACGAATTCAAGTGGAAAATATAAGAAGATACGTGGCGCGTTATTCGCCTAATACGATAGTCTCTCGTCCGTCGTTTCTTTCTTATTCGATACACATAAAACACTCTGATAAAAAGAAGAGAAAACACCCTGACCTCGCTAAAGAAATAAAATAGACAAACTCGAAGATGGTATCTCGCTGTGGGTAGCCACCCACATGTTATTTAACAATTAAGCTTCTAACTCAGCTAATTGTAAAGTACAAATTAAATAATAAACAAAAAATATGTATGTCGGAGATGAAAGGACATCGGTGTCTTTCTTTTGGAATTTTTGAGAAGATTCCCAATACTTTAGTCTAGACCTTTCATTATAGCTGTACTTAAATGGTAAAACTTACAAGTAGTTGTTTATGATTTAACCCGATTATGTTTGCCCGAGATTTATGACAATAGCTTTGAACTTGAAGTGACATAACGGGTCACTAAACGTAGCCACGGGATGCACTTTTTTACCTAACAGAGGTATGGAATAGTTGTATAGCTCTCCTTAAAAAAATATATTTGTACAGAGAGGTACAGAGAAGGGAATATAAGTGCAGTTCTACTTGGTCCAAGACGAGTAAGTTGAGTTCTACTTGTACTCTAGACAAGCAAGTTTAATTACACTTGAATCGTGCACAAGTAAGTTGAGTTCGACTTAGACTTTGCAAGAAAGCGCATTCGTTATCGAACCTAACATCATTGTCATTAGCATCCCGAGTATCTAATCGTCACGGTTACATGACAAATTCTGCAATAATCATATGTGTACCATTAAATATCATCTATATTGTATAACAGCAATGGCCAATCCAAATGAAGATTCCAAATGAGAACTCGACATATATAAAACTGTACCATGCACAAGTATGTGGACACTGAAATGATAGGCAACGTGTAAGACACGCTACGGATAAACCTCTTCAATCTCAAACCTTTTCATCTCTCATCTTGTCTCTCGTTAAGTAGTTAGTAGATACCAATAAAAACGACGGTTAAAAATTAATTAATACAACCAGTTATTTAGCACAATAGTAGTTAAAACAATAGTTATATGTATCCAAACAAATAACACGTAAAGGTATGTGTGCAATTCGATGATACGACCTCACATTCCTTCGTAAATCATGCGATTTCTTCTCAGACGCAGAGAACGACGCGAGGAAGATTAAGCAACGAAGATTACTCGTAGCAGGGAAAGATGGTGACAAACGGGCGAGATTAAGTTTTTGAAAGAGGAAAGGTACGAAAACACTGGATTGGAAGTTTCGTAGTTGGCCAGGCGCGGTGACTGGAGAGGCGCGGAACGAAAGCGCCGCTTTAACGGTTCAAACCACTTTCCTGGAGCCGGCGAGAGAGTGCAGTGAACGAGCACTCGTGCACTCTCGAGCACGAGTACTCGCCGCGTATAGGCGCAGGCCGGCTCGCGCGCGCATCAAAATACGCCGCTTTTTCTCCTTTCGCCGACGTTTAGCCCTTAAAATCGGCCCCTGATGAGCGCAACTATTCTACGCGGACGCCCGCGGCTTCGCTGCCAAAAGTCCCTCGTTCGCCGCTCTTTCCGCTCGACGATCGTTTTCCAACGTGTTTCAAAGTCTCCAAAGTGAGAAAGTCTCGATAGGAGAAGACGAAATACAACGAGCGAAATGATGTACCTCGGATCGTCGAGTCAGCTACGTCGGCATTCTCGAGCTGCGACAATTCTTTCTTTATTCCGCTATTTCGCTCGTTTAGCGCGTGAAATCGTTGGCCAGACTCTGTCAGGTCGAGCGATAAGTTCGTTCGCGTTTTCTCGATCAACTGTTACACCGTGGACTTTGCTGCATTTCTTTCTAAAAGCGAGAAAATGTACAGAGTGCGTAAGAAATGTGGAAAAAAGCATCTGTAACTGCGTTCGACGAGTATACGCGTCAAACAGAAAGTATATTTCGGTGCGTTTGTCGCGTATAAAATAAAAATTACCATTTACGGTAAAGAATTGAAATTTTATTAAAAAGCAATAGAAATTTGGCACGTTCACCTTATCATTGCCGATAAAACTGCTATGTATTTTATGAGGAAACATTTGATTATTCTCTTTGGTATATCGGTTATTCCCTGTGCAATGTTTAATTAACAATTTTTACAAACTCAGTTGATTATTTTCACGTTATATCGGCAATGTTTGAATTGTTTGCGCAATCTTGTCTCCCTACAAATCGGATGGATATTTTCACGTGTACGTCGGTGTATTCTCGATAACAATTGAAATATAATATAACACATATAATACGATTAAAGTTTTTGGTCGGACGTGTCGGACAAATTATCGAGAAACGTGCAATTCCACAAACACGAACTTGGAAAGTTGTTCGACCAACTACGAGTTGCAAGTGGAAAACTATGCCGTTGCACAGCAACCGCTGCAAAACCTACGCCTCTCACGGAGAACATTTGCCCAAATTTATATCGTCAGAAGGAAATTCATTTCGAAAATGTGCCTCCTGTCGAAGAAATGAAATTCTAAGGAATTCTGTTTCTTACCCTGTTTCCAAGAATTGCACACTGAAAAGACCCACTGAATCTCTTACATCGTTTGTCCATTTTTCTTATTTATGAATTTTATAATTTCGCTGCAATTTTGAAATTTTGTGTAACCATAAAAATATAAACCATCGTCGTTTCGCTTTAATTTCGTTGCAAAATTCATAACACGAGCATTTCCCCGGTGTTTAACGCGTAAACTCATCATCGCCTGTTTTATTTGCGCAGCCCACGAGAGATTTGCAAAACTAAATTCCGCAGTTAACCAACCGGTTAATAGGAGAAATAACTTTCTACGTAGGTCGCATCACGCCAGTTACGTGGACGAAGTTGCGAAATTGCATAAAAATCCGCGGTCTATTTATTCGTTCTTTCGACGTACTTCGTACGAGTGGAAAATCATGGCGTTTCGCAATGACCGAAGATTGGAATTTGGTCTCAAGGTCGTAGCCATAGACCCATGATTCATCGCCTATAACGACTTGTTTGAACGTTTCAGCTTTGCTTCTAATCGATTTCAAATTGTCCTGCACGACTTCCATATCTCTTCATCCACGTTCTTCGTTTCTCGGTTATCGTCAGATGTAACTTGCGATATTCCTGATTTTCCACTCGTGCAAATTGAAGTACCGTTGCTGGCTAACCATCCGGAGAGTCATACGCTTTGTAGGGTCGCTCATTAAGGTGCCCCGTAAACGACGAAACCATACTTTGTACATCGGCTCTAATTACTGTATAATTACTAATAACTAATTACTTTACAGCACTCAGTTAGAGAGACAAACACATTTGGATCGTTTATGGATCGGTTACTTTGTGAACAGATCTCGTACAAACGAATCTTAAGATATTTTACGTATGTAACACGCAGATACAATGTCCAAGCTGAGTTACCCAAGACGAGCTACCTTGATGATTCTTTCAATTTTCTAGATAACGAAAAACGTTTAAGGAAGGAATTTTTACATTTCAAATCGGTGGAGTCAACAGTTCTGTCAATAAAAGGAAAACAGAGTATTTTATTGCAGAAGCGTTCGCATGATTTCTCATTTCTCTATTATTATATATATAAAGTCTGTGACTTTCAGTGATCTCGAATGATCATTGAGATTCTCTTGAGAACCGTAGGTGTCGAAAAAATATATGGTTCCATTAAAAGAAGAAAAAAGGTAGGTAATCTGCAAATCTTTTAAGTGCGCTCATCTGATAAAAAGTTTCGACCTCCGTGCAACGGTTCGTTGTAGGAAGCAAACAACTTTTGTTTCAAACACTTTTTCTTATCTCCAAAATTAAAAGAGATATTTCAGTGGCTCATCCTGCATGACTTATCCTCTGTAATTACACAGGATATATAATACATTTTAATACAACAGTATACACGATACGAACTGGGAGTTTACAATGTTACAATAGAATTGTTGATAGCAAGGATCCTTTAACCAGATAGCTGGTTGCGACCTCTTTGAAACGTGTGTACCTATAACGTGTCGCAAAAAGTAAGCCACGACGAGAATACTTGTCAAACACAGAGTATGTGTGGTTGTTATAACACAGAATTAAGTTATAATGAAATGATCGTTTCCCTTCTTTTTCCTTCTTTTTACTCACGACGAGTATACTCAACATAACAGAAGATATTGGCATTTCTTCACGACGAATATCCTTGTCAAACACAGAGTATGTGTGGTTGTTATAACACAGAATTAAGTTATAATGAAATGATCGTTTCCCTTCTTTTTCCTTCTTTTTACTCACGACGAGTATACTCGACATAACAGAAAATATTGGCATTTCTTCACGACGAGTATAATTGTCAAACACAGAGTATGTGTGGTTGCTTTAACACAGAATTAAGTTGTAATGAAATGATCGTTTTCCTTCTTTTTCCTTTCTTTTTTACTCACGACGAGTATACTCGACATAACAGAAAATATTGGCATTTCTTCACGACGAGTATACTTGTCAAACACAGAGTATGTGTGGTTGCTTTAACACAGAATTAAGTTGTAATGAAATGATCGTTTTCCTTCTTTTTCCTATTTGTTTACTCACAACGAGCATACTCAACATAACAGAAAATATTGGCATTTCTTCACGACGAGTATAATTGTCAAACACAGAGTATGTGTGGTTGCTTTAACACAGAATTAAGTTGTAATCAAATGATCGTTCCCCTTTTTTTTCCTTCTTTTTACTCACGACGAGTATACTCGACATAACAGAAAATATTGGCATTTGGCATTTCTTCACGACGAGTATACTTGTCAAACACAGAGTATGTGTGGTTGCTTTAACACAGAATTAAGTTGTAATCAAATTATCGTTTTCCTTCTTTTTCCTTTCTTTTTTACTCACGACGAGTATACTCGACATACCAGAAAATATTGGTATTTCTTCAGGACGAGTATACTCGTCGAAAATAGCTAACTGGTTAATGGTATCCACCTTTGCCATGGATATAACGTGTCGGGCGTACGTTCGTATGATCTTGTACGTGCCGTGAATCGTCGGGAGAAGCCGAGGACGGGTTTTCCCGCCTCGTACCTCGATTTTCTCTGCCCTCGCCGAGAGGCAATCGCTGCATCCGATAGCAGACACAGTGATTCTCGTCTGGCGCCAAGCGGATCGTGTGCCCACCGGTATACACACCCTTCGTAACAGGAAGAGAACGAGTTTTTACGTTAAATTTTAACGAAATTATCGGCTCGTCCCGCGAGCAACGCCGCGAGCCAGCCATAAAGATAACGAGGCTTCTTATCGTCGCGCAACGTCTCGAGAGCTGCATCGCTTCAGAATTTTCTCTCGCGTCTATATATACGCACATTGTGCGTAAGTACATTCGTTCGCCATTGACACTATTACGATAAGACACGACGAGAATGTAATTGGAAAAACATCTTGTTAACAAGTTCACTGCGCGTTCGATTTTCATTTTCTATAATGGTTTACTTTAACTGTCTCGCATTAGCTTGTACTTAAGGCACAGCCTTGTTAGGCTGTACGTTCAGCTACATCGTTGAAACGCAATAGTTTCGAAGAACCGACACAATCATGGACATTATGCTTCTTTAATTTCCTTGCAATTTACAATTCTTTATCGCTATCTTCTTACGACGGATAAATTTACGAAGATAAATATTTTTAATTCTAATTTTAACGCGTTTTGCTATTTTTATTTTATTCTACCAATGTAAATAAATAATTAATTTCGAAAATTGATAAAATAATTCTTCGCGAAGAATAAAAAACGGAAATAAATAAAAAGTCAGGAAGTTTCGGAAAGATTGTTCTATGAACGAACGAATGATAGAATCTTCTTTCGAAAGCGTGTCAAATTGACACAAGTGGCGGCCGAGGGTTCAGAAACTCAATGCTAATTACAGTGGCTACAAAAAATATTTGTACGCCATTCTACGACATTTATTTCAACGTTTACGTACTAATTAATCAAGTGCAAATATTACATTGAGTTTTATATCGCTATACGGTGCCTCTCTTATGACTACGAAACTTTGTTCTTATGAGAATAAATTATGCAACCTAATGAAAAGACTGGTTCGTTACAGGCTAGCAGTATGTACAAAAACTTTTCGTAGCTGTACGTGTAGCTTTATGTATCTACATAATGTGAAATCAAATGCTTTATAAAAAGTGAAGTGGGTCAATTTGGCTTCTGAGAGCCTCGTATTCGTATAAACCGGAAAATCTATAGAACGATCGTTATAAAAAGTACTTCAAGAATGTACTCGTACATATGACAAAAAAGAAAAAAGAAAAAAAAGAAAAAGAAAGGAGTACCGTTACATAAAAAGAAGAGCAAATTCCGGGAGCGAGTGGGTGGTGAAAACGCGTTTCGTACGTTTCAATGGGAAGCTCTTTTTATCGGCCAGCACAACTGCATATCGCGGCCAGTAAAGGTCAACGAGTGCAAGGAATTAATCGAGCTTTCCAGGGCTATGCAGGTCGGCCGAGTAATCCCACGCGGGCCGACGACGACGATGATTTAAAAACGAATATCCTGGATCGGTATTTGGCGAGTAAATGCGGATCTTCGCGCGGCGATGAACACAGACGAATAAAAGGCGTGGAATGACGCGCATAATACGCCTGAGAACAATAGTCGCCCATTTCTCCTCCTTTCTTTCTTTCCTCCATTTTAGCGTCTTTGCTTCTTCGTTTTTAGCGTAGGATTATACGTCTTTGTTCTTCGGTAATTTCGTCGAAAAATGGTGTTGCGAAATTTCGACACACAGTGACACACAGTCACTGTGGCCAGGATGATACAACGTAGCATAAAAATTACTCGATTTTGTTCACTTAACTCTTGATTGCTCGCTGTGGGATCCTGGACTGCCTCGAACGTTACAGACATTGTCATAATTTTGAACTAAAATGATAATAAACGAATGAAATAATAATCAAATTTCTCTGTACGATCTTTAATTCTGCTCAGACTCTGTGTCTTATAAATTGAGACTTTTCATCGACGTAACACGTAGGATCCGCTTCAACGTTGATTTCATTTTCCTTCGTTTTTCGCGTTTCATAGCTGAGTCGATGTACAAAACGTGTTCTTCTGTTACTTGTATTACGTTAGCTTGATAGAAACACGTCGATGTAGATGTTATCGGTTTGGAAGATATAAAGCTTCAGGAAATGGATGGTGGAATAAAACAAAATGAGAATTTGAACAATTGCAGATGAGTGTCGAATACCATGTGAGCCACGAAAGCCTGGACAGAGAAGGAATTATATGCTTTGTTTAATGAACTTACTTTGCAAATTACAATTGGACACCCTGTATGTGAGCTGTCGAAACACTCCACAAGTTGAGATAAATTTCAGCAGTTTTTGCGTGTTAAACGCGAAGAACGGGAACTTTATAAGTGTCTCGAGCAAAATGAAGTTCTAAGTAAAAGAACGAAAAACAAAGGAACGATGGTGAGTATAAAAGTTGCTGACTAAATTTAAATTACAAAATAAATCCAGGAAATAGAAGCCAACCCCGGCCATCATTTTGTCTCTCCTCTTTCATATTCTTTCATTCTCTTTCGTCCTCTGTGTGGCTCGTATTTTGAAAGCGGGATACGTGGTCGGAACAGGAAACGCCATGGGAGAGTGAGCAATCGGTATTCCATGGCTGTGTCACGGAGAGCCTCCACGAGAACCGGACCTAGACTCACTCTGTACTCGTCCCTTCTAGCTCTCGATTTTTCCTTCGATACGACTCTTTTCCTACGCCTATTTTATGCAACACGACTAATGACCGCGTACACTGCGGATGATTATGTAATTTTGTGCGTTCATCAACGTAACTGACTCGTGAGAGCCAAAGAAACAGCGAAATAATACGTTCGTTAACGCGTACAAGGTGATAGATTTTCTATCATTTTCTACGATTTTTCACTCGCTTTTAGTTGAAAAATGTCTAGAACGCTGTACACGCTTTTACTTGAAAAATGTACAGAAACGAGAAATGAAAACGTTGTATCAACATAATTTCATTCTTTGAGGAAGAAATGTAACACGAATAAAAACTCCACCCACGAATTATTAATACAACGAACGCGTTATTTCGCATATTCTCTGCATTTCCGCGGATCACGCTTGTGCTTTTATACGTCCCATAAATGCACAAACGTCCGCGATCAACCAAACGACTAATTTCCTCAACTCCGATCGACGAACTTCGTCCCTTAACACTAGAACTACCGATAGTCAACACGAAGCTATTTCTACCAAAACTGATGTTCGTCAAATGATAAATTGTAGTTCGAACACACGCTCGAGTTACCTCGTTCGACGTGTCTTGGAATGCTTAATGAATTACCGCTAATAAGAACACGTAATTGAACGAAGAAATAGTTCAACTTTTTCACGCTCCATACGCCGAGTATTATTTCCAATAAATCTGCTCTTGATCTTTCGTAATCTTAACGCTAGAACTACCGATAGTTAACACGAAGCTATTTCTACCAAAGCCAGTGAAAATGACTGGTCTTTAAAAAATACGTAATAGAATATTTTTATATTTATCGATTTATTACTTTCTTACAGAAGCAATTCCATGTTACGTGGTACATTTTTAGTATTATTAACGATGATCCCTAAAATGATCCCTAAACGAGGGTTGGCACGTTTATAAAATTGTAGAACCAGTCGTTTTCACTGGCGTGCTATTTCTAGCGTTAGCATCTAGCGATCTAGCGACCGATCCGCAATTTTCCTGATAACTGATATCGTCGTATCGAACGATACGCGGTACAAATTTTAAAAACGCGTGGCAAATTGTACGAAACGAGGAAACTGGTTAATTGGGTTCGATAAACAGATTGCAGGACCATTTTACACTTTGACAAATACCAGTCATTTTTACTGTTATTGGCATAAGTAGCCTTGATACAAAATTATTTTCAATTTGAATACGTAAAAGACAAAATAAAATTCATTATATTATTCCTTTAGTTATCGTTGCAAAAGTCATTACATCATTGCGAAAAAAAAAAAATATAAAACGAAATAGGAAATTTAAAATAAAATTGTAAAACCAGCCAATTTGATTGGTGCGGTAGTTCTAATGTTAAAGCAAGAGCTTTCAACGAAGTTCTTCTTCCAATTCACTTTGCCAATTTTAATGAATTTAAATGAGATTCTCGCTGATCTCTGGCAATCTCGGATATTCAGGGAAACGAAGGAAATCCATTTCGCAGAAGAATATTGATAAGCATAGAAG